>NC_028458.1:33729153-33934588 GCF_000263155.2 Setaria italica | reverse complement strand
CCATGATTTGATTTGTGGCAGAGTGTTGTTGGGCTTAGGGACGTGGTCCTTGCTTAAATTCCGGAGATAATACACCCAGGGGGTTAGACTTTACAAAAAGAGCAATCTGTGATATCCGATTATAGGACCAGGGGAGAAATTTTTCATTTCTAAGCAACATTTGTTGCGAGCTGAAACCTAAATTTTTTAGAATTGTCTACGTCCTCGGGGAATGGCCCCAAGTATCCCCCCCCCCCCCCCCCCCATCCAAAGGGAAGAACAGGGGCGGGCGCATGGCCTCCATGTCACCTGCGGATATAGGCCATTGCGTGGCCCATGCTGTCAGGATGAACCCGAGACGCTCTCGGGGTTCCGGGATCCCACCTGGGGCCCGCGAACGGCGTGAGTAATCCCTTGACTGGTCCTCGGGGGCGCACGTTTCCGTCAACTCAAACGAAATGAAGCCGATGGAAATGACTGAGTAGACAAACTGGCGCTGGGCGTTATAAGAGCAAGTACATTGGTACTGTTTCATAGACGGTCTTATACATAGATATGTAATTTTAATATATATGTAATTTTAAGATGAATTGTTTGTACAGTGGGTTATCTTTTTAAATTATCTTATACTAATTATATTTCCTTAATTTGTGAAAAAAAATAAATATTGTAAGTTGCATGGCAACCACAAATTGTACAATAGTGGAATAGTCGTCTCATAGTCCTAAAATCTAGCCTACGAGACAGTTGTTTCACGAAACAACGAGATCTTTTTCTCTCCTCACTTTCTCTCTTCCACATCAACAAAAATGCTAAGTAGCAATGCATGAGAGACAATATATAAGACTGCTGAGGTGTAACAATATAAGACTACCTTGCCCAATACGCTTCCCTTACCTTGCCCAATATGCTGCGGGCGCGCCTTCCCTACAAAACCACGTGATTACGGGGGAGTCCGAATCAGACTACTGAGTACCCCTAGCTGCCCCCAGACGGCGTTGTAGCTGAGGGGAAGCGTGGCCGTAAAGGAAGGGCCTGGTGGCCCGTCCTATCATGCCTGGCTGTGCAGGATGGGGAGAGCGCGACACGTCTAGCAGGACAGAACGGCCGCCCCTCCCGGGAGTGGTATGTCGGGCAACGCTGTTCGGGAGCAACGCGACGGAATTAAAGGGGAACCTGCTGGTGCAAGCACCTTGACCTCGAGTTCAACGACCTCAACGACGACCTCCGAGGCTGTTTCGTCTGGCAATTGATCAACCACAATCATGTCCCCACCTTCCTGTGTTAGACCAGAGTGCAGACGGGATCTCGACAAACTCTGGGTTTACATGTTATGATGCAATGAATGATAATTAGAATAAACCAACCAACAACTAATTTTAGAGAAGCTATACAACTCATCCAAAGGCTCCTTATATTTTTCTAAAATAAGGGTTATTTTATTGACCAAGAAAAATTATAAACTAATTAAATAGGGTTTATCATAATTTTAATAAAGGAAAAGCAATTCTCCACATTTATAATTCTAATAAATCATTTTTTAATTCTAAATTAACACTTATTTATTAACTATAAAATAACTTATCGCCCTTAATTTTTTATTTTCCTAATTTTTTTACTACTTAGGAAATAATTTAAATATATTAAAACCATCCATTCACTCAAGGAACACATATGAGCTCGTTAGACACATTACATGACTTTTAGACAAATAATTTTAGAAGCAGCAGATTATTAGAAACCTTAAAATTGTTGCCTTAAACATGCAGTACCAGTACCTAAGAAGTTTTAAAGCAAATAAACACGCCTTACTAAGGGATAGTACCGTTAGAAAGGCTTAATTGAACAACGAGTTCTAAAGAGAAACCTCTTAAGGTGTGTAATAATCTACTGTTTCTAAATTTATTTGTTAAAGGTCTGTTGTAATGTAAATTTGTAATGAGCTCATGCGTGTTGCGATTTTAAGTGTATAGATGAAGAATAGTTGGAAGTGGAGTCTTCACGTGAATTGAGGATACCCAATGGACTACCAGGTTTACACTGATTCAAGTACGCGGCGTGTAGGATGTCGAAAGCTCTAATTGGCACTGGCGTTGTTGAGTCAGTTTAATGTGGATGGTTTCACCACACAACTAACCATTGATCCATGATGGAGAGTTAAGGTAACTGTATTTCTTGACTCCTGGATCGCTGGCGTGGCATGGTGCAGTGGGAGCTTGGCCGGTCAGCCAGGGTTTTGCTCCCTGTTTGGCCGCCTTTCCTGCCACGTTTACCTGCATACACAAACTTATCAAAACTCTTAGAACTTTATTAGTGAAAACAAAATACTAGTAGCCGATCCAGCGATCCTGGGGTGAAGAAACACACTTACCACGCTAATGATCAAGGGTTGAAGTGATGTAAATGCAAATGATTAGTATGCCGTGTGCCAAGTGGAAGTGGCAAGGGCAGGGCTACACCATTTCTAAAAAGCTTTTTTACGGTACACAATATCACTACTTAGTGGTATACAGTATATGTAAGATCTAGCCGTTCATTACTATGGATAATTTAGTAATTATAACATTGTAAAATGTGATATTTCAAATGGAATAGTGATGCAATTTGTGTGTTTTTTACCATGATACACTTATACTATATATACTACTCATGTATACTACCTATACAACAAGTTAAATTTTCAGTAATATACAATTAATCTGGACCGTCAGATGTTTTTAACTAGTCCCTTTCGGACACTAGTGTAGGATTTGTGTACCGTAAAAGAGCTCTTTGTAAAAGCGAATTTGCATGTTGAAGTGATGTAAATTCAAATGATTAGTGCTGTGCGACATATGTATACGTGTTTGTGTGCACTTAAACCTGCTGTTACTCTTATCTCTGTTTTCTTTTTTCATATACTAGTAGGCCACCGGAATTTGTGAACTCAGCGCTGTATGCCCACATTCAGTAGTCACATGTTATTGATTTGACTTGCTTTACCCTCTGGGTCGAATTGGAATACAAAAATTCTTGTATTCAAAAGTCACATAGTGCTGAAAATAAATATATGTTTGCTACATTGATCATTGGATTCTTCTTAAGGGTATCTCAATCGTGCGTCCAAATTTCGATCTTTCGCTTATGTTCTGTCCATGCACGTATCGGATTACGTTCTGGTTGCTTCTCCCAAAAGAACATGTATGTAAGTGCAGGCCTGCAGCGAACTTGAAATTGAGTCGTCGCATGCTACTTGCCAAGTCCCCTCTCCTCGAATGCTTCTCAAAACTATGCTGCGACAAACACGAGAGATTCCATGAAACCAATGCAATCCTGCAATATCACAAAAAACAAGGATAAGAATTGACATGTTGATTTGACATGCTACACAAGCAGCTTACGATAAATGCGATTGATTGGTGTGTGCCGAAGGATTTTAAAATATAAAATCAGTCAAAAGCAACAAGGAATGCCTCAACTTTGTGGCATCTAGTGCGTGTCAGTTCATATCTCCTGATGCATATATATACTAGCAATCACTCACAGCACAAGTAACTACATACCTACTATACTGACTACAAGCACAAGGTACCTGCAGAACCACAATCGTAACCACGTGCAGCAGCACGATGACGCCTCGACCGCACGCTCTCGTCATCCCCTACCCGGCGCAGGGCCACGTCATCCCGCTCCTGGAGCTTGCGCACGCGCTCGTCGCCAGGGGCTTCACGGTCACCTTCGCCAACTCCGAGTTCAACCACCACCGCGTCGTTGCCGCCATGGCGGACACCACCACTAAGGATGGCAGCACCGGGCTGCTGGATCGTATCAGGCTGGTGGCCGTGCCGGACGGCATGGACCCTGGAGAGGACAGGAGCAACCTCGTCAGGCTGACCGTGGTCATGGCGGAGCACATGGCCCCGCGGGTGGAGGACCTCATCCGTCGAAGCCATGGCGAGACGACCGAGGACGACGACACTGGCGACGGGCCGATTACGTGCATGGTGGCGGACTACAACCTCGGGACGTGGGCACTGGACGTCGCGCGGAGGACGAGGATAAAGTCCGCGGCCATCTGGCCGGCCTCCGCCGCCGTACTGGCGAGCATTCTGAGCATCCACAGGCTGATTCATGAGAACATCATCGACTCCAACGATGGTACAGTACGTGATTGACGTTATATTTTCGGTTCAGTAAATGAACACAAAGATATGTTTAGCGTTACAGGTCCAAGTTCAATAATGCAGGGTCTGCACTGACGCAAGCCACGTTCCAGCTGTCCCCAGACATGCCCGTCATGCACACCGCCCACCTCGCGTGGAACTGCATCGGCAGCCACGAGGGGCAGGAGGCTCTCTTCCGGTACCTCATCGGCGGCGTCCGCGCCGTCGAGAAGTGCGACTTCATCCTCTGCAACTCCTTCCACGGCGCCGAGCACGCGACCTTCGCGCGGTTCCCCAAGGTCCTCCCCATCGGCCCGCTCCTCACCGGCGAGCGCCGCGGCAAGGCGGTGGGACACTTCTGGCGGCCCGAGGACGACGCGTGCATCTCGTGGCTCGACGCGCAGCCGGCGAGGTCCGTCGTGTACGTCGCCTTCGGCAGCTTCACCATGTTCGACTCGCGCCAGTTCCAGGAGCTCGCGCTGGGGCTGGAGCTCTGCGGCCGGCCGTTCCTCTGGGTGGTGCGCCCGGACATCGTCCACGGCGACGTCCACGACTACCCCGACGGGTTCCTAGGCCGCGTCGTCGGTGCCGGCGGCCGCGGCATGGTAGTGGCGTGGTCGCCGCAGCAGCGGGTGCTGGCGCACCCTGCGGTGGCGTGCTTCGTGTCGCACTGCGGGTGGAACTCGACCATGGAGGGCGTCCGCAACGGGGTGCCGTTCCTGGCATGGCCGTATTTCGCCGACCAGTTCGTCAACAAGGTTTACATCTGTGACGTCTGGAAGGTTGGGCTCGAGGCCGAGGCCAACGAGTCGGGGGTGATCACCAAGGAGCACATCGCCGGCAGGGTGGAGGAGCTGATGAGCGACGGGGGCATCAGGGAGAGGGTGGAAGCCATGAAGAAGGTTTCCCATGAGAGCGTCAAGGAGGGGGGCTCCTCGCACGACAACTTCGACATGTTTGTTGAGGCGATGAAAACTTGAACGATATACGCGCTACTGGAGAATGGACCTTTTCATCCACTACATTAGCACCGGTTAGAACTAGTATACGTAAAGGAAATAAATACGAAATATTAATATAGAATAAAGAAACAGAAAAGAAATAGAAAAAATAAATAAATTAGTCTCCCAACCGATACTAAAGGGTGTCCTTTAGTACCGGTTATTTCAACCGGTACTAAAGCCCCCCTTTAATACCGAATTAGCAATATCGGTTGTGTAACTGGGGTTACGAACCGGTACTGATAGCGCTTTCCGTGGCTGCGATGGTTCTAAAGAAACACGCACTGTGGTGAAGCCGTATCATCATGCTATGCTATTGGATAACTCGGGTAGCGTTTCCTCACGAGAGGGAGTCCCGCCATCTTTCTATGATTTGTTGAGTGCTTATTAAATGTGAGAATTTGTATCTCAATTTGTTTGCCCCAACTGAGTGTGCTATGTGTGCGAGGAGGACGTTTATTATGCATTGAGTTTCATGCTACTCCTAGAAGAGTTGGGAGGAAAGGAAGAGATGATTGCACGGAGGGATGGCGGGCTGTGACGTGCCCCCTATCTGCATCCCACAACGCATATGGTCTTGTATTAGAATCTGGCGATTTCCACCAAATAATTTTCATCCATGTAAAAGTAAAAAAAATAGCACTATAGCAAAAGTGGGTATCTAAGGAACTAGGCTCTTTTTCTTAGAATTCTGTAGTTGAGATTGCGCTCCACAAGATATTTTAGCCCTGGTACTGACCTGGGCCTTTTAACAAACAAATCCGACATTGCACCGGCTCCAGCTCCCTTATGGGCACCGTGTCATTCCCCTATGCAAATGATGCCATTCCCCTTATGACCTGGCCCTTTTGTTTTAGTTAACTCTTAAACCATGTGGTTGGGTCTGGAGAAATGGATGCTGTGAACCTTTATACTTTATTATGGGAGTTCTATTCTTATTAAATAGAGTCCGTGTCAGTGTTTTTATGATGTGGCAAAATGTTAATAAATATAGAGGTGAAATGAGTTTTATGATGATGAAATCATATATACAATATTTTTAACATAGCTGGTGTCTTGTAATGCATTGTATGAAACTATTTTAATGACGAATTAAATGCTCACTTGGTTATGTGGCATTTTGGTAACATACATATGAAATCTCTCATTGACTCATATCTCTCATTGACACTGGCTTTAGGGACATGTTTAGATGAAAGCCGGAGCCTGTCCAAATTCTTGCATTGAAAATGCTCCGGTAGGTTGTTTGGATTGAAGCCAGCTATACGTAGGCTTGTTCGACCTAACAATGGCTTTGCTAACCATTGTCTCGTGAAATCACGGGAGAAACAGAAACCATGCGTCAATTTCTTTGCAAATGTATCGTTAGCACCTATGCTTTTAAAGTACCAGTGTACCACTGTTTTCCTTTCTTATCCTTCTTACCAAGAAATAATTAAATAGATTTACACATAATTAAAAAAGCATCATAGTAATTTCTCACTATTTTTAGTATTTGATCCCACAAAATTGGTACTTCTCGGTATTTCTCTTTTGGTACTCCATAGTACTTCCTTTGTTTCCACCGTTTGTTTTCGCCGGATTACGGCTCTCATTTTCAAGCACTCTTAAATTTCTCTCAATTTAGGTTTTTTTATAAACTATCCGTTGAAGAGCTTTAATTTGATGTAATTTTCCCCGATTGGCTCCTTTGTCCTTATTCATATGTTGATCTAATGATCCGTAAAAGAGATTATATACAACTGGTACGCAGGAATTCATCAGTGGAGTTCTCGGGTACCAACTGAGGGGTCTTTACATACAATGGTTTAAAAGTACCCAGATGTACTTGTTGGTACTTTTGTATGTGATTTTTGTCCACATGTTGATCATAATAAAAAATAAATTGGTACTCCTTGGTACTTCTCTCTTTAGGTACTTGTTTCCAACGTTAGATTTTTCAGGATAGACAACTCTTATATTTTTCCAACCATTCTAAATTTGCTCTTTTATTAAAGTTTGACCGCCAATGAAAAATACCGTATTCATCAAGATCTAAATTTCAAGGGCATTGTAGCCGGCTGATTGACTCTTTAATACAAAAGTGTGTGGATTTATGTGACGGACACAATTTCCTCTTATATGAAACATATATACCTACCAGCGAGTACATGGCAATCTCTTTTTGATATATAGCACTGGCCCGATCTTCCAATACGTGTGATAAATTTGATTGGTGGAGAATTCGATGTTGACGATTTAGTGTTCTAATCAGACACGATTCGAACTCCTGCAAGCGCTACACTACTGCTTCATTGGTTAACAACCAAGCTCAACTTGTTTGACCTCACCAAGAAAGCTTTCCCTACAAGCGAATAGTATGGAAGCTCTTGTTTTTTTATTTTTTCTTATTTCTACTAAATTGCTGTTTGTCATACTGTATCTTCAATATTTAACATTTTGGATTTCTTAGAAAATAACAGTTTTTATATCGCTTAATATGTGCAGTTGCCTGGCCTATATATTACGAACTTTTAATAATGTGCATTGAAATTTGAAACAGTTTGTGGCACAAATACTTACAAAGTTTGGATAACGAAAAGGTGTTGTTATTCTGTGTATACACTGCAGTATTGTTTTCCAAAAACATTTGAACACACTATGGGAGAGAGAAAGAATATATGTACTGCAAAATTAGCGTACTTTCCCATGTGGAAGAAAACATGATAAGCAAATCTAAACATAAAATTAAAATACTGACCTATTTTAAAACTTAGTTGATAATTGCTATAAACTTGATTTATCTCAATACTTGTCATGAGCACTGATGTGAGAGAACCTGCTTGTTCGTAGTGTATCAAGCATCAAAACTTGACTGACGATTATAGCTACGATGAACTCGAGGCTTGCTTTCTATAAATACCTGTCATAAGGTGAGGTATTATAGAAGTTTCTTCTCAGAATCAATTAATTAAAGCCATGAACAATTAGAATGAACTGCCAGCAGCTCATGCAAAATTAAGTTGATGCAGAGAACTGAGTATCCTTGTTATGTGACAATTATAATTAAACTTTATTTGGTGAAAAAAACAACATGATCAAAAATTGTTTTTTGTCAACTAAAGGTGATAGGTACTTTTTCCTAAGCTTCACCTACTTAAAAAGCTGACGCTTAATCTATTCAGCTTAAAAACTCTGATTTTTCTTACAGCAGGCAAAATGCGGATTCCATCAACATATATATTCCTGTGATGCACAGATTCTAGCTGCTTCCATTGTTGTGACTGAAAAACCTGCAACCTGCACATGTTGTAGCCTCGGCAACAACACGACCTCCATTGCGCAGCCTAGCAGCGACCATGATGCCAACACAAGAGAATGAAACTGCCTTCATAAACGTGGTCATTGCAGACCATCTGCTGCTGGAATACCGATCGCGATGCTAGTCTGAGAGGTATCCTTCAACATGAACTTCGTTCATGCCGAGCTGTGCCGTGCTGCTGCCTCCATCGAGTTTATCATCCTCCTTGCCCTTCGCTAAGGTGCCTACCTAGGTGAGCCCTGTGATAACGTCATGCACCACAATCTCCATGTACGTTGCCGGTGCCGCAGATACTGTCCGTGTACGTACGTCACGATTGTTGGCAGCCCTAGGCTTCTTCACACCTTCTTTCGATCAGCCTCACCATCACATCACGGCCTTCTATCTAAGGATGGGGCTGATCAATAATGTTTGTATAGGGTGTGTTTGTTGCTTGGGTTAGTTGCAGCCGGGCTAATAGTTATGCATGGCTCAATGTAGCCTCTGTTAATATAGCTAGAGCCTATCTATTTGGTTGGGTGGCTAACTTGGGTCAGATCAAGATGAATTCGTGTTTGGTTGATTGGTCAACAATCTGACCTGCATAACCGTAGGCTTTGCATCATGTTTGGTTGGACTGGCCAAACCCGGTCAAGTGACCAGTGTCTCAAATGGGTGACCTTATCACCTAGAACAGCAATTTGTACAGCACGTTCATGGTCTTTCTGCACAGCACGTTCATGGTCTCGTTCAACAGCAATTTGTACAGCACTTTGAACAGCAATTTAAACAGCAATTTGTACAGCAATTTCGCTCACGTTCAACAACAAAATTAAGCACAGACAGACAGCACAACAGTAACACTTTGCACACACAGACAGCACAGCACAAAAGTATCAGATTCATCTCACAAGTTCATCTCACAAAAGTATCAGGTTCGTTCCCCGGCCAGCAGAGAGAGGATGACGGCAGTGAAGAAGGACAACATCACGTTTATGAGGGCATGTTTGACATCTGTTTTTGGGAAGTCTTCTTGGCGAAGGGGTTTCAGGAAACGGAAGGAGAAAAATGATGCCAGATAATGAAAGAGTTGGAATCTGGGACGTAGATTGAAGATGTCCACGGGGATTTCCTCTTGTTCCTTTTAGGTGTGAACCAATCATAAGGATCTGAACGGTCATAGTAATGTTTCATGATTAATGGATGATAGATAGATAGATACCCGAGATTTGATAATTGGTGTTTTGCTTTTCATGTCTCAAATTCGAATATTGACATCGAAAGGTTGTCTAGACTCTAGAGCTGATCACCTTTTGTTTTTCTTTTCTGCTAAAACTCTCATATATCTCTACTATATAAAAAGCAAAGTGGACACAAAAACGAAGTCCGTCATTGGGATGGGGCGCGATAGCCCTCGCTCCGACATATCTCGGCCGTCGGTTCGAGGTCCCTCCGCGCGGGGACCATTGACTTGGCAGTCCCCTGATTTCCGGCGCTCCAGGCTTCCTCCTCCGTCCATTTTTGTGCTCCGCGCGGAACCCTGCGCCGCGAGTACTTCCCCCTGCGTCGCCAGCTACTGCCCCGTTCCGCGCCGCCAATCGCCGCCGCCAATCCCTGCGCCGACATCGCTGCCCCTCCCAGCTCTCCCTCCCTTCGTACTTCTCCCTGCGTCGCCAGCCACCGCGCCCCTCCCTGCGCCACTAGCCGTCATCGTCCCACCCTGCGCCGCCATCGCTGCCCCTCCCTGCGCCGCTAGCCGTCGCTGTCCCACCCTGCGTCACCGCCGCACCCCCAGCTCTCCCTCCCTGCGTCGACGTCGCCCATCCCTGTGCCACCGCCGCGCTGCGAGCCGCAGCCGCCCCTCCTAGCGTCGGCAGCCGCGCCGCCAACTCTCCCTCCCTGCGTAAAAATCCCCTCCCTGCGCCACCCCGTCGCCGCCGCACCTCCCTGCGGCTCAGGCCGCCGCCGACCCTCCCTGCGCAGCCAGCCGTCGTCGCCCCTCCCTGCGCCGCCGCTGAGCCACGAACCGCAACCGCCCTCCCTACGCCAGAAGCCGCGCTGCCAGCTCTCCCTCCCTGTGTCGCCCCCTCCCGGCGTCTACACTGCACCGCCACCTCTCCCTCCCTGCAGCACAGCCAGGACCCCGACGACCCCTACATGCGTCACCGCCGCGCTGCCACAACTCCCTGCAACTGAAGAGGTAATACTGCAATATTAGACAGTTGCAACAGTACACTGTCACCCATGTCACGGCTTGAACCTGCACAATTAGTAAGGAGTCAACAACCCCTAATATAGTTAGTTGAAGTATTACCCTGAAGAAAGGAAGCTAATGGCTTGCTTTTATAAAAATCTGGTATATTTGATGGAGATTTAATTGTATGTCTCATCATTGATTAAACCAGCATGAAATTTCAAAGCTCTCCCTCCCTGCTACAGTTACACTTTTTTTATATAGACCTGCTTCTAACTCAATTTTATGTCTCATCATTGATTAAATCAGCTATTGTTGCAAATGCATGAGGTCTGTGAAATTTCAACACTACATATTTTTTATGCTCTAGGCAGTTGTCAGCCTAGCTACCGCCTATGTTGCTGCTTTGTTAACCATGTGTTCACCACTGCTGAAGTGCTGGCTGGATTGCTGCTTTCTAGGATTATATTGCTTAGTTTTGTCACTTGTGTAGGATGATAGTTAAATGGCAGCGGGTCGGGTGAGGGTGATACTAAGAGAAAGTGAAGCAGATTCAACTGAAGTGTCATTGCAGGTTATTAGAACTATCTGGCTATATTGATATTGAAAGGCAGGAGTGCACGACCATTGAAAGCTACCCATTCAAATCATTTCGCTTTGCTCCATGCTTGTGGCTAATGATCCATGGTTGATTTTGTGTTCTGTTCCTGTAATCATTTCTTCCATTTCATAGAAGTCTACAATAATATTTTTTTTATTTCACTTTCATGCAGAATTCTAGCTAACAAAAATTGGAGCAAAATGATTATTTCGCTTTGCAATCATTTTAACAAAAATGGATCTATCCCGAGCATCATTTAAATTGCAGCTCTTTTGCATCTAGCTCAATGGTTTTCTTGTGATCTTCTGACAACTTGTGCAACTTGTACAACTTGTCCTATAACCCCCTTTCAATAAAGTCTAATTGTTTATGGTTATGTCTGTCCTTAGACTTGTGCAGGGACTATCGCTTTGACGGAACCATCCGGGTCAAGGCGGTCTAGGGTACCTTTTACAGATCTCACAAACACGACAATCCAAGGTGAGGATATAGTTGG
Organism: Setaria italica; assembly: GCF_000263155.2. NCBI lineage: Eukaryota > Viridiplantae > Streptophyta > Magnoliopsida > Poales > Poaceae > Setaria > Setaria italica. Next base: position 33,922,895 of record NC_028458.1, on the reverse strand, counting down.
ATGTTTGGTTCGTGATATACTATCGTCACTCATTATGTCATTCCAATATGATGAAGGTATGCAAACCCCACATCATGTAGATCCTAATGAACGTGATAGAGAGTGGAAGAGATTTTTGGTTGCAACAATGTCTGATGATAAGAGGATTGAATATAACAATACACGCCGTAAGAGGTGTATGAGGAGAAAAATGGAACAAGGTGCCATTCAGCACATTCCAAACCATCACCAAGGTACTATTGTGTTTTTCGTTTCGCTCCACTTTTGCATCCTTATTTTTTCATGACAAAATATTTACATTGAGGAGTTTACGTAGATGATAGTGTACACATGGAGGCAGATGAAAATGATGGCTGACTCCATAGGGGAGATTTGGGAGAAAATAAATACAGACTTCCTGTAGGGACAGGTGAATTAGGTGCGCCTACACCCTTTTGTTTTTTTGGAAAAACATGAATGTTTCAGAAGGTGCTTTATTTTTATGATCTTTTAAAGATGGAGACGCTGGTTTCATCAATGATGAGGCTACTCTTGGTGAGATGGAAGATTTATGCAATCAGAGTTGTATCAGCCCTTTGTGTGAAGGAGGTAACCGTGTGCTTAATAATCAGATGATATGCCTATGATTTTAGGAATTTGTAACTCTAAAACTTTTTTAGATATAAATGCTGCATTACGCAATGACGATGCTACTTTTGGTGACATGGGGGACATTTGGGATGAAAGTTGTAGCAGCCCTGTGGGTGAAGCAGGTAATCCTGTGCAGGCTAATTATTTAGTGCTTTTTAATTATGAATGCTTCCTCTAGTGGTATAATTTGTACCTTTGTTTATTAATATTTCATTATATGTTTATGAAAACATCGCATTAATTAATTATGTGTATGTTGGCAACATTTAAATATTGCTGCTATATTGGATTGTTAATTACCATTATCTTTAATGTTTGATATAAATGTTCTGACACATTGCTAAATATAACACATGGATCATATTTATTCTTCATAAATCAAATAGATATCTTGTTATTCTCAATTGTTGCCATCTTAATGCTCCAAACACATTAACCAAACATCAATGCAACTCATTTTTTAGGTGCTGGATTAGAACCATGTTCCAATAATGACCTCTCACCTAACGAGCGTAGGCGTAGAAGGGATAGGGCACGTAGGGCGGCAATGTCTCCGGGGCAGAGGGCTCTAATAAATAAGAGGCGGCGTGATTTGAGAGCTGCAAAGAAATTATTGATGACGCCACAGGACAATATAGAGAAAAGAAGATAGGTCAGCAGAGACTATAAAAAGATGGTTAAGGAACGACGGGCGAGCAATTTGCATCCTGACTCTATCGCTATGCCAAGCCCTCACTTTACCCCGGAGCTAGTATTCCCTCCTGCTGATAAATCACCGTTAAGAATATCGGATGATATGGAAATCCCCCTTGTAAACGGCAGGCCTGTTTACATCCAGTCAGCTGTGGAGCAATCCCCTACAATCGTTACCCCCTAGCTAGTCCCTGCAAACCACACCATCCATAGCAAGCCTGTGACTCCTGGAATTAGAAATTCACGTCTAAACCAGTGTAATCAAATGTTTGAAGCAACCATTGGTAGAAATACCAAACGGCTTGCTTGTGAAAAATTCAATTATACGAGCCAGCCGACTCAAACGTCTTGTGTCATGGACAATGGTAATTAGCTCACATCCTTTGCCCACCTTAGTATTCATATGTTATATTATTATGATATTTAAAGTAACCTACATTTATCCTACTGCTATTCTACTACTAAAGGTGGCACCCAAACGGACGCTCGCGACTCCCATCCCTTCACTGCATCTAATGTATTTGGAGCGAGTAAAAAGAAATTTACTTTGCTTATTTGTCAATACCTCTTCTATGTCTCACCTACAATTAATCTTTCGCAGAAAATACTAGGCCTGCACCTAATGACGCTATAGGTATTCAGACATAGCCATCTATTGTTGACGAGCCGTATTCAATGCCTCCACATGGTGGACAGGCAGAGACACATGCCTCTATGGAAGAGGACGGTAAATGTTGCATGTGCTTCCTGCATGCTATTATTCTACCTATGTAAAAACGTTTGTCTCATCACTCATGTGCCAATGTTGCATCAGATTGCGATGAGAATATCATATTTGAGGACGACAAGGAAGAGGATGAGGGGTACCTTTCTGGACGCCAAGGTACACTCCAGCGCATCTATGTGACCTTTGACTTATCTTATTTCCAAAATCTAACACTTCATACTCGTGCTAATTATTAGAACCTGATGATTGGGAAGTTGATGAGGATGTTGATATCGAGATGACTAATAAAGATCCCAACGAACCCGATGTACCAGATCCATACGATGCGGTTTATGCCAATGTCCCTGATGTGACGCGCATGCTCAAGCTAGAGGATAACTGCGAGCACTACAATGCAAAGAAGTTTGAGTCTGAGCCACTTGGATTCGGTTGTCGTAGTGGAAAGATTCATCTTTCCACCCATGAGACACCATCGGAACTCGTGAGATTGTGGTCGAGCTCGGACGCTGATGCTAGGCATTTTCGTGCAAACATCCGATATTTCAATGGTCACTTCTATTTCACTTCTATGTACTGTAAACTTGATCGTGTAACCACCGACATGAGAAACTGTGGAATTTACACATTCTGTGCCCATGGTCAAATCTACCATAACATAAGATCATTTGGTAAAGAGGATGGTCACGAACCTGGTCACCTCGAGCTTTATTTTTACGACGACGATCCGTCTCTTGAGCATAGGCTCCGCAAGTACCGTGAGAAGTTTGCCCAAGAAGACAGGGAAGTCATCCGGAGGCTAAAGGATATCTTACATGGCATTAATCCCTACTCAGAGAATCTTAGGAGTATGGGCCATGTTGACAACCTTGAGGATTACCATGTTGAGTTGAACCTTGACCAACGGCTAGACCATAGAACATATAACGTGCCATTGACGTCAGAGGTTGCTGCCGTTTGGATTGAGGGGAGCGAGCATCGGAGCCAATTCGATAATAGTGTTGTCCTCCAAGGGAAGGATAGGTCGATCCATGGCATCCGGTCCTATCATGGGTGCTACGACGCTCTCTCATACCCGCTATTCTTTCCAAGAGGTGAGCTCGAGTGGCACAACTGCATTCCAAAAGTTGGTATGACTGTGGCTGAAGTCAATAAAGCTCAAGCGATTTGCAAGGCGCGTGTTGATGGTGGTGGTGACGATGATGCTGGTAAATTCAGATGTCTTTATAGTGTCTTACAAACATTAGACAAATGTTTTGCATGCCGTCAATCACGGTACAACATGAACGATGTTTATGTGTGTAGGGTCTGCTAGAAATAAATATGTCTCCGTGCATGATTACTATTGCTACAAATTCCAGATGCGGCCTAGGATTTTTAATCCTATACTATACGGCAAGCGTCTATTCCAGCAGTTTGTCGTCGACACCTACGTTAAGATCGAAAGCTCATGTCTAGACGACATCCGCAACAATCAGGACATTCTTAGGGCTGACTTGTACCAAGGTTTGGTTGACAGCTGGCGTACGGGGGTGGAAGACGCTGATGAGGTTGGTAAGCGTACTGTGTTGTCGCCGACTTTCATCGGAGGGCCCCGTAATATGAGGTGTCGGTACATGGATGCGATGGCTCTGGTGGGAAAGTTTGGTAAACCGGATATCTTCCTCACAATGACATGCAATCCTAATTGGGATGAGATCACGAATGAGCTTTATCCTGGTCAGAGTCCACAGGACCGTCCAGATCTTGTAACTCAAGTGTTCAGGGCAAAGTTGGAGGAGCTCAAGAAGGTGTTGATGGAAAAAGACATACTTGGAAAGGTTCGTGCATTCATATATGTCGTGGAGTTCTAGAAGAGGGGCTTGCCGCATGCACACTTTTTGCTAATAATGCAGAGGAAGTACAAGATCACGTGTCCAGAACAGTATGACCTGCTTATCTCTGCTGAGCTACCAAACAAGAAGAAGTACCCTGACCTCTACAGTACCCGCGGCCATTCTGCGATTCAATGTCACAAGGTAAGGATTCGTACCCCATCCATCGGCGATGCGATGATGGTTGTAAGGAAATAATTAGAGGTCACATCCTGGACAATCAGTGGGTCGTCCCATACAACCCATGTCTGCTGTGTACTTTCAATTGCCACATCAACGTTGAGGCATGTAGTAGCATTAAATCCGTGAAATGCCTATTCAAATACATATACAAGGGCCATGACAGAGCGCCTGTGGCTATTAGGGAGGCTGGAAAAAAAAAGATGACAAGGGGAACGTTGATGAGATCACGCAGTACAGAGAGGCCCGGTGGGTGACACCTCCAGAAGTGATGTGGAGGATATATGACTTTGACTTGAGCAAGAACCATCCACTAGTGCAGCATCTGCAGCTTCATCTTCCCGACATGCATATGGTTACATATCATAAATGGGACAAGATCGAACGGGTTGTCAAGGGTCCAGTTGCCAACGAGTCAATGCTGACAGCGTACTTTGACTACAATAGGCTTCATGAGGAAGCTCGAGGAATCTTGTACCGTGACTTTCCGGAGCATTATACTTGGGAATCTAATGGTAAATTTTGGAAACTAAGGAAAAACGCCGTATACCAGATCGGGAGACTCGTATCAGCTCATCCGGCTGAGGGGGAACGCTACTTTCTTCGGGTTCTCCTGAACCATGTTGCTAGGGCTACTTCATACAGGGACCTAAGGACTGTTGATGGTGTGCTCCTGCCCTTGTTTCGTGAAGCTGCGGAGATGCGAGGTCTAATCGAAGAAGATAATACATTTGATGAGTCTCTTACTGAAAACAGTTTGTTCCATATGCCATCCTCATTGCGTAGGTTATTCGTGACAATATTGGTATTCTGCGAGCCGAATGATGTGTTTGGGTTGTGGACAAAACACCTTGACGCAATGTTAGAAGACTACAGGCGTAACAATCCAAACCCGAGTCTGGTGGAACAGATGGTTTTGATTGACATTAGGATCATGTTGCAATCTATGGAGAAGGACATAAGGTCGTTCCCTCTCCTAGGAATTGACGACGCATATGACGACGCTAGCGGTATCCCTCGTGAGATATTTGAGGAGGCAAGCATTGATTAGAATCCGGAAGATGTGGGACTATCTATTCCCTAAACGAGGAGCAGAGGGCTGCCTACAAAGAGATAATGTCCAAAGTGGACACCGAACAAGGCGGTTTGTTCTTTGTAGATGGACCTGGCGGTACAGGAAAGACATTTTTGTACAGGGCACTTCTTGGAACCCTTCGCAATCAGAACAAGCTTGCCATTACTACAGCTACATCTGGTGTCGTATTGTCTATAATGCCTGGTGGGAGGACAGCCCACTCACGTTTCAAGATACCCCTTACTCTTGAGGATGGTGGTTGTTGTAGTTTCACCAAACAAAGTGGTACTGCAAAGCTACTACAGCAAGCGTCTCTCATCATTTGGGACGAGGCGTCTATGGCAAAGAGGCAAGCTATGAAAGCCCTAGATAACAGCCTACATGATATAATGGGCCGGCAAGATCTGTCGTTCGGTGGGAAGACTTTTGTTTTTGGAGGGGATTTCAGACAGGATCTACTATTCGGTGGGAAGACTCGTGTTTTAGGACCTATTACAATGCAAGGATACCTTGAAAAAATAAGTTATACAAATTGTTTTGGAGAATTGCTAGAATAAAAGTTCTTTTGCTTGTCTTGAGGTGAGCTAAAAGTTTGTGCAACTACCTCCTCATGACTTCAGAGGATGCTAATTGTAACCACCCATGTTTTTTTAGTCGCCTCATGTTAATTTGTTACTTTTTTCAGCATTTTAAGCTTCTCCTGGCATCGTCAGACCCTGAGATAGTTGTAGCAGCTTTGGAAACTCTTGTTGCATTGGTGAAAATAAATCCTTCAAAGTTGCATATGAATGGAAAGCTAATTAGCTGTGGAGCTATAAACACCCATCTTCTATCAACCTGTTAATTTAGGATACTTCCGCCACATCGTGCACTGCAAGGGGTGCAGGGCGAGTGTCAAGAAGTACACCTCGCTCAAGAATGCCATTGCCATCCTCGCTGCGGCGGCCGTGGCCGCGTCCATCCTGGCGGCGACCAGGCAGTGGAAGGCTATCTTGCTGGCGGCGTCGGCCGTGCTAGCCGTGGTGTCTAATGCGTGTGACACGGTGCTTTCTTTTATAACAACAAACTTCATTAGGAATCATAGGAGGTTGTAATGACCGTTGCGGAACTGTATTTAGTAGGTATAGGGAAAATGGAGGAAAGGGCTCCTCTTGCCCTTTGCATATTTGTATCTAATAAATGGTTGATCTTTTGGCAATCTAAAGCTTCATGTCAGCAGCAGATGATACTTCTGCACTTTGTATATTTGTATGTAATATAAATGAGTAATGTTTTGGCAATCCAAATTGAAAAATGTCAGCAGCAAACGATATGTGGATTAGACTTTAAATCTTCTGTGAAAATGCATAGTCATGCAGGAAGGTTGAGAGACATAGGAAACTGCCAGTGCATCGTCAAAGTCAAGGTCAAAATTAATAGAAGATAGCAGTTGGAGTTTATGCGTGAAGAAAAAGAAGAGCAAGAGAGAAGCAAGCAAGCAATACCTTGAGATTTTGTGGGCATGTTAAAAGAAAGGAAAGATTAAAAAATCAACTCCTTGCATGCATGCGCCAGATTAGGCCCTAACTTTGGGGCGGCCCTGCGTAGTCGCTCCATTTGCAAGGCTTGGGGAGGAAATTGGAAAAAGAATTGTATTGGGTCTGTATCGTCGGTTCCTTCCCTTCCTTTTTCTATCAGCCGCCATAACAAACTCGCCACCGCCATTGCACACGCACACGCCCCAGACAAACCCGTCGCTCGCCCCGCGCTGCCATTGCTCGCCCTACGCCTTCGCTGACCTCCTCACTGGGTAATTGTTGACCATCGGTAAGGACACATGCAATCCATTATATCCTTCTCCTAAAACTTTCTCATCGCCTACTCCCTGACCTCGTTATTAGACCGACGTTGATCTGTTGTGAAGCTGAATGCTCGGTCGTGAACTGCACTGGAAGGTTGGAGGGTGTCGTGCGAGCGGCGGCATTGCATCTTAAGTGTGAGTTCTCGTTACCCTCTGTTAATCATGTTCACGTAGATTAGATCATGATTAGGCCTAATTAGACATGATTATACCAAGAGGTTATCAGATATGGCATGTGTTATGTTAATTAATCTATTAATCATGTTCATTATGATTAGATCATAATTAGGCCTAATCGGACATGATTATACCCAAGAAGATTCTCGGATATGGCATATGTTATATTAATTAATCAAGAATAGTCTAGGTTAGGCCCTAATAGCTTCGGGTTAATCACCCTATCCTAATTAAGTTGAAATTACCCACTGTTTTTTAGGCAATGAAAATTATCCATTGTTAGTTCCATAATTAGCCATTGTTAGTACCAATTCCTTGCAATTAGCACCTATGCTTCGATGGGATAAGAGGAAGAGAGAGAAGTGTCTAGGAGTAGGCAGTAGCAGCTAGCATCTTTTTAATTGGAGGAGCATTAGATTCAGTCGTATTGTAAGTCAGATTGGAAGTATATAGTCATAAAACATGTACATAAATGATATACAAATAACAAGGGTACATAGTGATAAATATTTTTTATTGTAACTATGGAACAGTACACCGAAGTGATAAGCTCCTATATCATTATTCCTTCATCTCTCCTAACGAATAAGACTCACTGCAGTACAAATGTTCAACTTGCAGTTATTCAGCTATGGGTTCCTCCTACATGTCACTTTCGAGGAAGAGGGTAACCTTGCCTACACCGCTGATATCCTTGCCCGCACCGACAATGAACAGGTATGATACTCATCATTTTTGAAGTGGTAGAGATTTCATTTGAATGACGACATCAGTTTTTATCTTGTACGCTATGATGCATCCTCGCATTGTATATGTACAAAATCTCAGAATTATAGGTGGGTTGAGTTTCATGAGGTGGAGCTGGAACACATCTTCTAGAGATGGGATGTGAGCATCATGGTTTTCTGGAAAGGAAACATACGAGAGTATGGAGGACAGGAGTATTTGCGCGTAATATTGGTTGATGAGCAGGTGCTTCAATCATCGGCGTGCTTCATTTTTTTATATGCATGTGTAATTAGGCGGATGCATTGTGGTTTCACTGCAAACTACTGATGTATGTTGGCTACAATGTTTGTCCAGGGCACCAAGATGGAGGCAGTTGCGTGCGGCGACCATCATATGATGTTCAACAATGTGCTCATTGAAGGTGAAACATATGACTTTTTGGGTGTACTTTACGCCAACTTATGTGGATCCCATTCCCAATATGTACCGTCTGTGTGAATAATACGCTATCGTCCTTTTACCAGACACTGTAATCAAGACTCCACAGAGGCCCATCTGGATTTCAAAGTGTCCTCGTGCCTTTAGAAAATTTGAGGATATATACTGTTAGCCAGTAGATACTTTTGCAGGTGACTCATCAATTTATACACACTATCATTTAACAAAATATGATGTCCTTGGTTTCACACTAAAATGCAAAGCATATATTTTTTTGTGGTTCAAGATGTCATAGGCGTGGTTGTATATATGTCTGAGATCCAAGATATGGGGACTTCAGGAGGCGACCTAACAGGCACGTGGTAATCATGAATCAAAGGTATGTGTATTTATGTACATATGAAATTATCTGCCGTGGGTCGATCGGAATTAATGTTGTTGCTTGTAGGAAAAACTTCATCATAATCCACATGAACGACCCACACCTTCAACGCCACGTATGGGAGTGGCACCGCGCGGCTTATCAATTCAAGACATTAGCGCCCTCCATGTCAAGATATCTACGATGCAAGGTATGACATTATCAATGAGCACCCAGTTTTGATAATAAAATTAACAATATATTTAACCATTAATTTTTTAAATTCATGTATCCCCTTGCCTGTTTAAGTTTTTAATTCAATTTTCCCTTGCCTGTTAGGTGGAGTGACTACTACAGATTATAGTCAAATTATTTTTTCTCCCATATGTTCAGATGCATACGATTTGAAAGGTAACATCTTTTTATGCTCAATAACTTCGTTTCACTGAAGTTATATAGTTTCGATCTCTGATTTTTGTGCTGCAGACGTATGCAAGTGGATACGTGCTGAACGGAAACAAATTACAAAGATGGCAGGTGCCCTTACATTAGCTATCAAAAACAAGTAGTAATGCTAGGATGCTCCGCAACTCTGTGTTGTGTTTCAAAGTTTGGATGTTCACGACATACTGAATCATATTTTTCGAGGATTTTCCTTATATGAACCTTTTAGATAGTGACCATGTACCATGACCTTTTTATTACCCTGTTAGAGGAAATTATAAATATAATGCTTTATTAACTAACTAATAATTGAGTCATATAAACTTTATTTATCCTTAAATTTCTTAATTTGGTGACCTTATGTACCTGATGATCTCAGAAAGAAGATTTGTTGCAACTCAACACAAGCACCAAAGATGATCGTTACCTCAGTTACAAACAAGGCATGGAATCCAAAAGGAACTCTGTTAGGAAGCTCGACCACAGAGATGTCTGAATAACAAATGGGAACCGTTTGTCAAGTTTGTTTGTTTTATACAAATATAAAAGCCCCAAGTTCAATTCTCTGTGAAAACACACGCAACTATGCATAGATGCTCATACCGTTAAGTGGAGCGTTCATGTGAACCGATATTAATATGTAAACATCAAAAGGTATGCAGGTTCCGATGCACAAGGATGTTGCGGTGTTTCATTTGCTACAAAGAAATGCATCATAGTCGTAGCACAAGTAGGAGAACAAAGTGCTCATCTACTGATCAAACACTTTGGGCTCCCGCATAAAATAAATTTCAATAGCAGGCTTAGGGAAAACCTCAATGTAAAAAAAATTAATATGAAGACAATTGTAATAATTACCTTTGCTTCTCGCTGCTCAGTGTCACTTGAATATAAAATGAGGCTCTATATTTAGAAAATATAGGTAATGGAAATGTATTTTGATTTGATTATAGAACGCACCATGATTGGGTGCTTGCTATCCTGATCAATGGAATAGTAATATAAGAAAGTGCAGGGAGAAAATTTGATAAGTTGCATCATAATTGGAAGGAGGATTACTTGAAGGAATAAAACAAGACTGTTTTGAGAAGATGAAGCGGCGACTGTTGGAGAACCTGACGAAGGAAAGAGACAAGTCGGCAGGAAATACCTTGAGAAGGAAAGAGATAGCAGTTGGAGTTTATGCGTGAAGAAAAAGAAGAGCAAGACAGAAGCAAGCAAGCAATCCCTTGAGATTTTGTGTGCATGTTAAAAGAAAGGAAAGATTAAAAAATCAACTCCATGCATCCGCGAGATTTTGTGGGCATGTTAAAAGAAAGGAAAGATTAAAAAATTAACTCCTTGCATGCATGCGCCAGATTGGGCCCTAACTTTGGGGCGGCTGTGCGCAGTCACTCCATTTGCAAAGGCCTGGGGAGGAAATTGGAAAAAGAATTGTACTCGGTCTGTATCGTTGGTTCCTTCCCTTCCTTTTTCTATCAGCCGCCATAACAAACTCGTCGCCGCCATCGCACACGCACACGCCTAGGACAAACCCGTCGCTCGCCCCGCGCTGCCATTGCTTGCCCTGTGCCTTCGCTAACCTCCTCGCTAGGTAATTGTTGACCATTGGTAAGGATGCATGCAATCCATTATATCCTTCTTCTCCTGAAGCTTTCTCATCGCCTACTCCCTGACCTCGCTACTAGACTGACGCCGATCTGTTGGGAAGCTGAACGCTCGATCGCAAACTGCACCGGAAGGTTGGAGGGTGCCGTGCGAGCGGCGGCGTTGCAGCTCAAGTGTGAGTTCTCGTTACCCTCTGTTAAACATTTTCATGTAGATTAGATCATGGTTAGGCCTAATCAAACATGATTATACCCAAGAGGTTCTCCGATATGGCATGTGTTATGTTAATTAATCTGTTAATCATGTTTGTTATGATTAGATCATAATTAGGCCTAATTAGATATGATGTGGTAGGGAATTAAGATTGAATGGTAACTTGACTTAGCAGGCCATGATGTAGTGGGGAATTTTGGTTTTTGAAATAATCTTCTTGTAAAATGCGAAGAGAAAGGCAGTTGTAGTTCTAATATAATTACTATTTACTGTAATCGTGTTTCTTTCAGAAAAATAATTTATTGTGGGGAATTGTCTCGTTGAAACTGTTGCTTTGCTTATAACTCCTTTTTTTAGCAAACTCCTTTTTGCATTGTCAATCAGTATTAGCAGTCAAGAAGCGCAAGTCATTGTACGATCCTGGTGAACTTTAAACCACTACATTCAGCATCCTAAATCTCAGCGTCCATCCATGTCAGACGGTTCCGAGGTAAGCTACCCACAAGCTTAATGCTCACTAAATCATATTGCAGAACTGGTACTAACTTAATGAATTTATATGTTATCTCTTTTTTCCATCAATAGTTATCCTTGGAGCAGCCATCCATGAAGCTGACGCCCACTGGTGACGAGGGTGGCTATAGTATGGATATATTGTTGGAACTAGAGGAAACTACTCCAAAGACGGATTACTTGGATGTTAATAAATACCAAGAGGGTTTGACACCTAACAAACTCAAAGATGTTGATATGTCACAACAGGTGTTGATCCCTAACGAAACCAACGAGTCAGAAGATGCTTTCAAGATTTCGGAAGGTAGTTTATGTTTCATTCATATATCAGGTTGCTAATTTGATATATTTTCACAACATTTATCAGGTGCAATGATCTTTATCCTCAAATTTTATGATTATTTTAGGTTACGAATGTAATGTCAATGATCATGCCTTCATTGAAGCTGCTAAAAAGATCTCAGTTGAACCAGGTAGGGAAGAGCTTGTGCTCATCGATGATGTCCTAGTGAATAGGAATCACATGGAGTGCTTATTTTATCGAAACGCATACCTGTATGATGAGGTAATAACCCCGAGTGCAAATTTATGGGAACAAAAATCTTTTTTATATTGAGAAATTATTCATGGTTGATTTTTTACAGGTCATAAATGCGTATATCCACCTATTGCGGACTCAAGATAATATGATAAATAGGCCAAGTGGTACGTGCTACCTAGAAAATACAAGTATGACCATGTTAATGAAGGGGGATGGTGAAGAAAAATGGAACATGGAGGACATGGAGGATCACTATCCCTCCCGTGGGATTCATAGGTTCCACAGTTGGCTGAAAGGGTATTATCGTACATGCAACACGATATGGTAACTACTATTTTCAACATTACGATATACTTCAATTATCCAATATACGTTCCTTGACTGACATTACGTTTTTAATACTTGATAGTTGTTCTTACCAATAAATATAAAAGATACACACTGGTATCTTGTTGTAGTGAATGTGCAAAGGCATAAGATACATGTGTTAGATTCTTATAGAACATTGTTTGGGCGTAGAGACCTCAAAAATACTGTGAGTTTTTGCGATCTCAGATATTTCTATTTTTTTTGCAAACTACACATACTAATTAACCAGTACATGTACAAACAGTTGAAGGGATTGCGGATGTAGAAGGAATACACATTGCAATGCACTGGCCTTAAAGATCATGCTTAGACGGACGTCAATGTTGACACCTGGGATGTTGTGGAAGTCATGGTTGACAGAATACAGTTTGATGGGTATGTATGATATTGCACACTAATTTAAAATACCAATTCTACAATCTCATATGTATATATCTTACTTTTTTCTGTATAATAATGATTCTGTAGTGTCTCATGAGGGTTATTCATGGTTGCCTTTATAAAGTATTGGACTGGGGACCATCTGTGCACTACCGTGGATCACGTACTTTATGTATAACTTTAACACAAGTAATTAGTGAATATTTTTTACTAGCATATTTTCTGAATTAAATGTGTTACTACTAATGTACAGGAGAGTATGGTAAAATTTAGGACTAAAATGGCAGCTACATTACTGTCAACTATATTTAATGAACGGTTAGGTAAACCATTACTACGTAATGAGGATGAAACCATCGGAAGCCCTAGTGACTTTGCAGAAATAATAGAACCTAACGAGTTTCAGCAGATCAAACAAAAGAGGAAATCCACGAACAGTCATGAAAATGCACTTAAACCAAAGAAAATCGATACAGAGATAGACTCAGATAAGCAAGATGTTCTTCTATACTACAAGGACTGGCCCTTGGAGAGAGATGAGTTAGCTGAGATTTTTTGTGATTATATTTTGACAATCAAGGATCCTGCGAAATTGGAGTAAGCTCGGTACTTCATCACTTTTGTTAATAGTATTGCAGTTTATTATAATTCCTTATGCATTGTGTTTATATATTGATTTGCAATATGATTTGGGTAAGAAGTGATTTGCTGTGTATAAACTCGGTGATCTCAAGGTGTTGTTGAAACGAGGTTCGCCCATGCCTAAACCATTTTTCAACTTAGGTATCAGATTTCTTGCATACCGAGAGGCTAAAGGGATGATAAGGTACAACAAGGTTGCAAAGCATCACGTGGATCTGTGATTCTGTGTAAGTTAGCTTGTTTATAATTACAATCATACTGTGGAATATGCTGCATTCATTGTCTATTTATATTTACTAATTATACATAAAATTGATAAGTGGTACTGATCATGGCTATATATCATTCTGCTTCAGAAAATGTTGGAGTTAACACGTCATGAAAAATATCGTAAACATCACAGTGGTAAAGAGTTGGGTGATGTGATTGGTGGATGGGAAATAGTAAAATATGACATACTAGGCTGTAGATATGTAAGTTCTTTTCATGTCGTTATTTGTTCATTACATATCCTTTGTGGTCCTAGTACTGAGTGCTTTGCAGGTTCTCTTGCCATGGAAGCATGTCAATACCTACTTGCTTTATGTACTCGACATTAAGCGGAAGAAATTTATTGTGATTGATACTAAACCCATTCCAAAATATGCCACGGATGTGCCATATAAACATTATGCGATACAGATTGTAGGGTTTTGCCTAAAATTTATGGACGCATTTAGACAGCTTAAACCTGATTCATGGGAGGATGTTCACAAATGGAAATTTGAACGCGTGAAAGGGATTGTGGAAGACACTGATGGGTAAGATCAGCTCTGACACACCGGCATTTTAGAGTATCAATATTCTTTATTTCTTAAAATATATGTTCGTATATTTATATAGCTGATGATTCATCATACCACAGATTTTCAGATGGATGGCTTATTCTATAGTACATGGCATGGTGGGATAGCCCTCGAAATGTGCACATCGAAAAAGTGAGTAAATATGCTTTGTTGTATGTTCCTTTGTAATTTTACAATATACGATAAATCACATCACACGAGAGCTTAACTTAAAGTAAGCACTTATCTTACGTACATGATGCTATAAATGCGGCACAACTTCTTCGTCGATCTTCTGGCGCACGAAGCGAATGCTTGGAGGACAAGACTACCAGGCATTGTAAAACATTTCCTTTGGTGCATCACAGGCAAAGAAATAGGATAGATGAGGGTGGTATTTGGATGACATGTATTCGTACATGTTCCACATGATTATTGTCCTGCTGAATCCAATCTTGGATGATATACTTATTTCATATTCATACATATTTTATATTTTTATTATCCCATTGAATCCAATGTTTTGCAATATAAAAATTATGTTGCCTGTAGCAACACACGGGCACGATCCTAATAACAAAAGATACAATATCCCGTTTCAAAATGTAGGTCGTTTTAGCTTTTCTAGATACATAGATATCTAAATATAATATATATTTATTAGGTATATATAAAAAATATAAAAAATCATGTATCTAGAAACACTAAAATGATCTTAAATTTTAAATGGATGGAGTAGCTATCATCGTGTTTGGTCTGATAGTACATCCCGTTAGACATCTGGTGGTGGTCTTATCGAATGATATGCCGCTGTGATGTTGTAATCGTACTAGCCCAAGCCCAACTCCCATTAAATGTCACCAAATAAGGTTTATCTTGTCATTGACCACAATTTCTCCACACAATTCATACGTGTATCCACATAATTTCTAGTTAGGAGAGGAGAAATAAACACAAGTGGGGAACATAAAGACCAAATGGATGGGTTTGCTTCTATTGTCATATTATATCATCAAGATGATGTACCATAGTAGCATGCCATGCAACCCGCCGTGCCGAGATCATGGGCATGGCGTAGCCCCTACATTCATGCCGTGTCAAATGACGATCATGCTTCGGACAGCCAAGCCGAAATGGCATGGCCCAAGCCCTAACTAGCAGAAATGGTCCAAACCCAAGCCCAACTCTACTCACAATTTTTTTTCTGATTTCTTCTCTTTCCGCAACGATAAAAAGATTTCGTGCCTCCATAACCAAGAGACACACAAAACACTAGCACAATATATAATATATTGGTTGCATATTTGTAAGGACAGAAACCATTAGAACATCATATTCATCAGTCAGACGAAACAAGCGCCGTTTGCTTACATTGGCCGGCAGTGATCTCACCGTCCCACAAGTCCTCCACTGTTTTGAATGGCCCGGATTCATGGACAAGGAAATCGTAGTTGCCCCTAGACTCTGGGAGCTCACTAATCTTCCGGTGGTCGTCCTCTGTGAGCTCCCAGTCGAAGATGTCGAGGTTCTCTCGCATCCTACTCTCGGAGAAGCTCTTGGTGATCACGCAGTCGCCCTGCTCGTAAACCCACCTAATGCACACCTGCATCTCGCCGACAAAGTTTGTAATAAATACCCAAGACGGGAGCTAATTTTCTGATACTGCGAAAGTAATTAAATCGATGTTTTCGATCAATGTGTGATTTAGACTTTAGAACGAACAAAATTACCTGGGCGACGGTTTTGCCCCTGTCCTGGGCGATCTGCTTCAGAACAGGGCACTTCATGACAGAATTGTTGGCCCACGGCGTGCCGTTCCCGCCCAATGCAGCGTAGCCGCATAGTTGGATGCCTCTGGCCCTGCAGAACTCCCGCAGCTTGTTCTGCCGGCAACACGGGTTCACCTCCACCTGGTTAGCAGCCGGCGGGATCTTCGCGAAGGAGAGCAGGTGCTCGAGCTTCTTGCACGCGAAGTTGCTGACGCCGATGGCCCTGGCCAGCCCTAGCCGGTGGCACTCCTCCATCTCCTCCCACACCCCCTTCATGTCCATCGCCACCAGGTCCTTCTTCACCAGCACCGGGCCTCCTTCAACCTCCGACGGCCGCTGGCTCACCGGGAAGTGAATCAGGTACAGGTCCACGTACTCCATCCGCAGATTCCTGACAAGAAAAAAGATGGTCAATGACGCTTTCTCGGGGAATGGGCCATGATTTGTACTCTACTCACTGTAGTGTCTTCTCGAGCGCCGGCAAGACGCGGCCGGGGTGCGCGTCGGCGATCCAGAGCTTGGAGGTGACGTAGACCTCGTCCCGGGAGGCGATCGTGCCCGCCCGCACGGCCTTGGCCACCGCGTCGCCGAGCGCGGCCTCGGCGTTGTACACCGCGGCGGTGTCGAAGTGGCGGAACCCGCCGCCGATGGCGCGGAGGACGGCATCCGTCACGGCGGCGGCGTCGCCCTCGGTCTGGCCCAACGTTGGCGTCGCCGTGCCGAAGCCCACCCGCGGCATTGGCTTACCGGAACTCAGCGGCACCGCTGGCACCACGATGGCCGCGGTCGTCCTCCCTTGTCGTCGGCCGGCGTCACCAGCGGCAGCCATGGCGCGCGATTGGTGATGGTGCTCCGCTCCGTGCGCGCCGGAACGAGTTTGCGTGGCTCGCCCTGCTTTGAACGCGCAACGTTTCGTGTATATACACACAACGATTAGTGGGCTGGTCCGGGACCCTATGTATGTGGTCGATTTCCCTCTCTTTTGGCAGTAGCGTAGTCCTTTCAATCCCTATCCTCAAGGGAGTCTGTTTCGCCGGCTGTATCTACTTGTTGTCATCCAAACAAGTCCTCTAATATCTGTATCTAATATCCAGATGGTCCCGCGCTATCGCTCACGCTATCTATGTACTGTCTTATTGTCACGTGTGGTCTATCTATGTCAAGCTTGGCTGATCTAGGGGCTAATTTCCATTACTCGGGTGATGATTTGAGAGATTTGATGGCTTCCATAAGTGATTTGGCTACGTTCCGTCTCTTTTTTATTTACAAACATTTTTTCACTCACCAACATTTTTTTCTCTATATTTTTTTTACATTCACCAACTTTTTTATGTAAAATAATGTTGAGATAGTTCATCTAGTTTGTTGGACCGTTGTAAGCCTCTTATTGAGCTACTGCTGGGTTATAGTGTTTAGTTATCTATCTTATTTCCGCCACTGGCCCAACAGAAGTGCCTCCTCAGCCCATAAACAACATAGTTAAGGCCTAAAGATTCCTGAATCTTACCTGAGGGCCTGTTATTTTTATTTGTGAGCCCATTCCTCTTCTCCTTCTAGGAAAATAAAAACCTAGCAGCCCATGGTATGCCGTTGCTTCTTTCGTACATCCTGCTCATCCCCAACTAGTTTAATTCCAATGTTTCTTTCATACAGCCTCAGCGTATAATTATTAAAAGCAACTCCAAGAGTACAAAAAGTTCTTCCCCAAAACTATATATTAGGGGCTCTTCCAAAAAAAATTTCCCCCAAAAACATATCAACCCACAGCAGATCGCTAATAACTACCCCTCAATATTTCTAAATAGGCCACATCATCATAATTGGACCCATTAGTTAGGCTGCCCAAATCCCCCTCACGATCACCTCCCTCCCCCTCGCGATCTCCACACCGCCGCCAGAAGTCTGCACGAGCACTTCGCCACCACCCCTGCCTAGGAAAAGCAGTTCCTGCTATCTCCAACTCCAATTGGATAAGTAAAACGGATTTGCTATGAGTTGACGAAGCCAAAACTGGTGCTGGATTCATCGTCAGATGATGATGATGATGATTTCTTCCTCTCTGTTACTCATGTGGTCGTGAATGCGAATGAGTCCGATGATAAAACAAAATATCGTGGTTCTATCCTAGGGCATCGAGTACTTCACAAACAGGCAGGGCATCAGAGGTTGTATCAAGATTATACGGACATAGTTATTTCAGACGAGGATATGTAAACAATAGATTTATTTGGACCATTTTTTAAAAAAAATCATATTATATATGTGTCTCGTTACTCTTGACATGTAGGTTTCCAATGAGTCGTACACTGTTTGTACGCATATGGAATACCGTAGAACAACATGATGAATATTTCATGCAGAAAAGAAATGCTACCGGTATACTTGGCCTTTCTAGTCTACAAAAGATTACTGCAGCATTTCGGATGTTAACTTATGGAGTAGCAGCTGATGCTATAGATGATTATGTCCGTATTGGTGAGAGTACTGCTATTGAGTCTGAGAAGGTTTGTTAGTGCTGTTGTGGAGGTTTTTGGAGATGAGTGCTTGAGATCACCTAATGAAAATGATACTACTAGATTACTTTCCATTAGAGAGAGTAGAGGTTTTCCTGGTATGCTTGGGTCGATTGATTGTATGCATTGGAGGTGGAAAAATTATCCTTCGGCATGGCAAGGTATGTACACCAAGCATGTGCATGAGCCTACAATTATACTTGAAGCTGTTGCGGATAAAGATCTGTGGATTTAGCATGCTTTCTTTGGGATGCCTAGTTCGCACATCGATATCAACGTTTTGCACCCGTCTTCTTTATTCGCACGGCTAGCTGAAGGTCAAACTCCAAAGGTGAATTATACCATTAATAACAACGAATATACAATGGGTTATTATCTTGCCGATGGCATATATCCCTCGTGGGCCACATTTGTGAAGACCATACCTGAACCACAAGGTAACAAGAAGAAATATTTTGCAACTGCCCAAGAAACTTGTAGGAAGGACGTGGATCGAGCGTTTGGGGTTCTACAGTCTCGTTTCGCTATTGTTAGGGGTCTAGCTCGATTTTGGGATGAAAATACCCTCGGACAAGTCATGAGGGCTTGTGTCATTATGCACAACATGATAGTTGAGGATGAGCGCGATGAGGAAGATAATTTAAATTATGATGGGGTGAGAGAAAAGGTGAATATTTCTCACGATGAAACATCTGAACTTGAGGAGTTTATTAAAAATTACAAGAATATAAAGGACAAAGATATTCACAATTAGCTTCAAGATGACCTTATTGAGCACCTGTGGCAACATTATCCAGACCTCTACAAATGATTACCTATAGTTTATATTTATTTGCTACTTTCAATAATTATGGATACGTTATAAGTTTATTTGTACTTCTCACAATGTTATTCATATGAGAACTACTATTTGTGATACTGGCACATAGGGTTTTTCTTCGGATAGCATGGGTTTCAGATTATGTCACGACCCATGACACAGGTTCTTGAGGCTAGTACAAACGAGCAGAAAAATACAAAGAACTCAAAAAAGGTTCTGCCCCTGAACACGCTGTGAGTATACAAAAGAAGGCTGCAGTCATATTATACAATATGCAAGTGAATAATAAAATATTCAAGAATTCATGAAATGCACGTTACGATCGATGATTAAAAGAAGGCACAGCTCAATGAAGTAGAATGAAGCAGGGACAAAACTGAAACACATGGATATAGACACAATATTGTCTTCCAAACCCACTCACACACATGGTGATAAATATATCAAAGTCCTAGATGACTGATTGTTCATGACAGTAAGGTCCACGTGAAAAAAAAACATGAACAGCTTCCAGTATGATTCAAATCTGAAACATGAAAACATGTTGAATTTGCATAACAGAGACATGCCAAGTTGCAGAACAGTAACAGAACAATTGCTACTAATACTATTTAGAAGAATCGAATACTAAGTACTAGGCATAGATAGTCGGCTCATGATCTCAGCCCGCAAGCACATGTAGTATTTATTTTGCTCATCTAGCATGGCAGTAAGGTCCATGGTCATAATCCTCTCTTCATCCCTCCTTTTTTGCAACTGGACCTCCTAGCTCATCACCTCAAGAAGTATTTTTTTTCATTTGCAACTTGATCATATTCAAGAGCAAATGCTTTGTTGAACTTTCCTCTTTTTTTACTCTTTCTCCCCATCAATTTCTTTGTTCTGTGCCCACATATTTTCTAAGATTGCTGTCACACTTTTTTCTTTTCTTGCAGCAGTGTTGCTTTTGCTTCTTCTTACCAATTGGCCATGCTAATGCATTATCCTCTAGGCCTTAAACCTCACCTTGTCATATTTCACTTAGTAAACTTGCACTCGGATCAGCAGTTGAGCTTGTCTTCTGCTTTTTTGTTAGATGTTTTAGCAGCAGTCAATTCATCAATTTTAGCACGCCATTTTGGTCGTGTTCTTAGCTTATTCCAGCAATGCATGAACTGAAATGTTTTGTGATGTTCGTCTTTGAACTTGTACAAAGCACATGCCTCTACAACCTGCACACACCAACATCCAAGGGATATTCATATATGATATATAAAAATAAAATAGTCAAAACAAATCCTGGTCTTGCATAGTGAGTAAATTGTAGTACCACTCTGATGTCTTAACTCAATCCGTGTTACACATCCACAAACTTATTCACGTATTTTTGTACGGTCTCCCACCGGTGCATGAGAGAATTCATAGTTCGCGTTGAGAGGCATGTCTTGTGTTCATGGAAGTACTCATAGATACGAGACCAATACTTGCCACCTTTTTGATCTTTGCCTACGACCGGATCCAAGCTTTCATTCAGCCACCCTGAAACCAAAACCTCATCTTCGTGGTCACTGAAATTCTTGGATCTCTTATGGTTTGGCCTTGCGGAGGGGGCTGCTGGACCGACTTCAATTGCCTGTGACTGTTGGTAAGCATATGTGTTGCCCCTTGATTAGTTTCATCCATCATCATGTTGGAAAAATATCCATTTCCTACAAGCATTTAATCACTGATAAATTTTCTATCAAAGCTGGATATATTATTTTAACTTGATCATAGGCAAAGATTCAATTATTTTGGAGAACAAAGGAAATATAACACCAAGCACAAAGGAAAAGTCCTAAGGAAAAATATCATCTGAATATTGCTAGCCCTACCTCAAGGCAATTGTCCACAGTATAATCAGTACAGATGCAGAATTATAACTCAAGATTTCTATTGTCAGCAACGAAGCATCAGAATAAGCATGCCACACAATAACCAAGAAAAAAAATTTCAATGTAACTGTAAAAATGAAATGCATACAGACAAGCTCCATTAGGCAAAGCAGTAGAGCACTTTGCCTATATATGAATTCTGAAGCATCAGAAAGATCTGAAAGAGCAAGCAGGGTAGGTTGACAAGAAAACTTTGACTGTTCTGGATGATTGAAACTGCAACGAAGTTTAATACGCAGTCTGCTGCGTCTCATGAGCTGAAATCAGAATGATAGTTGATGCCTTGAAGCAAAAAACTCAGGTACTACTATTTCTGACTCTGTCAGGATATCTATATCTAGTTTGTCTGTAAACAAAGTCCTCAGACTAAACTACCACAGGATTCTGCCAGAAAAAATCAACAATGCATTCTACAGTTCTGATCAAATCTTCACAGTTTGTGAGAAATTGCATGTACAGAGCACTACACATTAGCAAAATTAACTCAAATCTTTACACAAACTAAGGATCCAAAAACAAAACATAAATTTGATTGACGAATTAGGATAACAGGATATGAGAACCATACCATTCAGAAAAGTGTTGCCGTTGGCCATGTGCTCAAAGGATGCAAAGGGAGCATCGCTGCCAGGGTACTGCTCCGCCAGGGGATCATCATCGTCGCCGGCAAGGCCTGCCATCAGAGGACATGGTGGTCGTCGACTCTGCCCTTCACTTCGAATCTCACCTTCACCGGTCCGGCCAAGGTACTCACCGCTAGCAAACTGGAAATCTTGGACGCCGCCATTCCATTGGGCGTAGGGGCCGCCGATGGCCATGACTCGGCGCATCTTCTGCCTACCGCACCGATCTTGTCCTTGCCGGATGGAACCACTTGACATTGGCGGCTCCTTCTCCAGGCCTCTTGCGCCGGCGCTGCCGCCGCTCGGGAAAGGAGCTGCCACCGCCGCTCGGGAAAGGAATGGCGCCACTGCTGCCGCCGATGCTCGGGAAAGGAATGGCGCGCACGGAAAAGAAAATAGCGCGAATGGATTAGGCGTGGGCGCGGGAAAGTAACGCGGGCCGATTGGGGGAGGAGAAGCGCCATGCAAATTTGCAGGCGGATTGACTCTCGATGCGGGCGGACGCAAATATGCGGTAGGTTTGAGGGACCTGTTGGAGCAACATTTTTTCCTATTTCCCCTAATTAAGATTTTATGATTAATTAAAGGGAGCTCTTGGAGTTGCTAAAGGCATAAAAAGTGCCAACAATCGCCTCGCCTCTTTGCTAATTTGGTTCACTCGGTGCCTGCCTTGAATTCCTTGATCGTTCATTCTTGTAATAGTCCGTTTTGGTCTGACCGCTGCGTCAGATTGGTCAACAATTCAATTCGTATTCATAAGCAGCTTAATTTAGCAATTAATCTCACTTCAAAAATCAGTTCATCATCGAAACAGTACGGAGCAGCAATGTACAGAAGAGACCATTCGACTTCCACACTACAACTCGGTCGTCAACTCCTCTGGTGTGGCAAGTACGGTTGTATGCGTTGCCCCCTTCATCATCAGTCGCAAGCAGCGGACTGTGCTGGTTCATTAGAAGACGGCGGCGCGTCGTCGAGCTCCCTTAGCGTGGCGACCACCTGCAGCATGTTGGGCCGCTTGGACGGGAAGTCGTCGACGCACTGCAACGCGAGCTCGAGGAACCTGGCCATCTCCCTCTCCTCCCCGTCCACGGCGGCGGCCACGAGCTCCGGGTCGACGACCTCCTTCCCGGCGCCCTCCCTAACCTTCATCTTGACCCACCCCACGAGGTTGGTGTCCCCGAAGTCCTCCTTGTCCGTCGGCCTCCTCCCCGTGAGGAGCTCCAGGAACACCACCCCCAGCGAGTAGACGTCGCCCTTGGCCGTGCACCGGAAGCTCTGGTAGTACTCCGGCGGCACGTACCCGGGCGTCCCCGCCAGCGTGCTCACGCTCAGGTGCGTGTCCAGCGCGCTGATGAGCCGCGCCATGCCGAAGTCGGCGACGCGCGCCTCCATGTCGGCGTCGAGGAGCACGTTGCTGGACTTCATGTCCCGGTGGATGATGTGCGGGATGCAGTTGTGGTGGAGGAAGCAGAGTCCCCTGGCGGCGCCGCGCGCCACCCGCCGCCGGCGAGCCCAGGGGAGGCGGAGCGCGCCGCCGCCGCCGTGGAGCGCGTCCTCGAGGCTGCCGTGGGGCATGTACTCGTACACCAGCAGCCGCTCCTCGCCGATCTTGCAGTAGCCCAACAGGGGGACAAGGTTCCTGTGCTTGATCTTGCCCAGCGTCTCCATCTCCGCCGTGAACTCGCGGTCGCCCTGGTAGCTCAGGTGGATCAGCTTCTTGATCGCCACGCGAGACCCGTCCTTGAGCGTCGCCTTGAACACCTCGCCGAACCCGCCGGACCCCACAAGGCTGCCGGCGGAGAACCCGTTCGTCGCCTCGATCAGCTGCGTGAAGGTGAGACGCCGGAGCTGACGCTGGAACGTGGCCACGTTGATGCTCAGCGCCTCCTTCTCCGCCTTGCCCAGCTTCCAGACCGTCGCCGTGCGGGTCCCGTCCTGGAGGCTGCTCAGCATCCGCGCCTCGCGCGCCTCCTTCCGCCGCGCGCGCGCCACCACGGCGCACGCCGCCGCCAGGCCGCACGCCACCACGCCGGCGACGAGCGCGGCGAGGATCGCGCCCCACGGGGCTCCGCGCCGGCCGCCGTCCGGCTCCGCCAGGACGGAGGAGGCGGTGGCCCTCGGCGGCGGCCCGCACGGGAGCAGCGGCATGCCGCAGAGCCCCGGGTTGCCCGCGTACTGGCTCGCGGGGAGCGTGCTCAGCTGCCCGCGCTGCGGGATCTCGCCGCTGAGGTTGTTCTCCGAGACGTCGATCTGGACGAGGAACGAGAGGTTGGAGAAGGAGTCCGGGATGCCGCCGGAGAGCGCGTTGCGCGACACGTCGAAAACGCCGAGGTTGCTCAGCCGCCCGAGCGACGCCGGGATCCCGCCGGTGAGGTTGTTCCGCGCCAGGTCCAGCACCTGGAGCACCGCCATGTCGCCGAACTCCTCGGGGATGCTGCCGGAGAGCGCGTTGTACGACAGATCCAGGTACTCCAGTGTCTGGTACCTCGTCCATCCGCTCACCGCCGCGCCGGAGTAGAGCCGCGTGAAGTCGCAGCTCTTGAGGGTCGGCACCTGCAGCAGCCGCTCCGGCCGGATCCCGGCGAACTCCAGCAGCCCGCCGACGCCCTTGCACGAGTTCCCCACGTTCCGCACGAACGCCAGCGTGTTGCCGGACAGGATCCCGCTCAGCGGCGTCGACCCGAGCTGCCGGCCGAGACGCCGCGGGATCTCGCCGGTGAGCCGGTTGCTGTTGAGGTCCAGCCACATGAGGCTGCTGCAGTTTCCGAGCTCTTTAGGGATCGCGCCCTCAAGGCTGTTGTTCGCCAGCTGCAGCACGGCGAGCCGGGTCAGCCGCCCGAACTCCGGCCGGATGGTGCCGGTGATCCGGTTGCTCGTCAGCGACACCCACTCGAGGCCCGTGCAGTTGAAAAGCTCGACGGGGATGTCGCCGGCGATGAAGTTGTTGTTGAGGATCAGCGTGCGGAGGCCCCTGCATTGCCCCAGCTCAGCTGGGATCCGGCCCTCCAGGCCGTTGAACCACATCACCAGCTTCTCGAGGCCGCGGAGCTGGCCGAGCTCCGGCGGGATCGGGCCGCGTAGGTAGTTGATGCTGAAGTCGATCACCCTAAGCCGGGAGCAGTTGGCCAGCCCCGGCGGGATGGCGCCGGTGACCATGTTGTCCGGCATCCGGAGCTCCTCGAGCGCCGCCGCGCCGGGCGAGCAGAGCTCCGCCGGCAGCGCACCGGAGATCTTGTTGCTGCTGAAATCGGCGACCCTGAGGTTGGTGCAGGAGGCAATCGTGCCCGGGAGCGAGCCCGAGATAAAGTTGTTGCTGAGCAGGAGGCTCTCGAGCGACGTCAGGTTGCCGAGCACGGCGGCCGGGATGGCGCCGGTCAGCTTGTTATTCGCGGCATCGAGCAGCCGAAGCGCGTGGCACGACGACAGCGAGTCCGGTATGGGTCCCGAGATGTTGTTGCTCGACACCTTCAGAACCTCCAGCGACGCGCACGCGTTGCCGATGCTATCGGGGATCGCGCCGGTGAGGTGGTTCGACGAGACGTCGAACACCTCGAGCCCGGCGATGCCGGCGACGGCCTCCGGTATCGACCCGGTGAGGCCGTTGTACGACAAGTTGAGCGTCGCGAGCCCCGCGCAGCGCGACAGCGCCGGCGGGATCGCGCCGCCGAACCGGTTCTCGGAGAGGTCGAGCAGCGTCAGCGTCTCGGCGAACGACATCGTGGAGATGTCGCCGGAGAGGTTGTTGCCCGACACGTCGAAGGACCGGATGCTCGTCGGCGCGCTGGCGAGGAGCGACTCCGGTAACACGCCGGTGAGGTTATTCCGGGAGAGGCGGACGTCGGTGAGGTTCGGGTAGCGCGCCAGCAGGTCCCCGGGAAGGACGCCGCCGAGGCCGCCGTAGGAGAAGTCCAGCGTCCGGAGCGCGCGGGTAAGGTTGAGCAGGTCTGCGGCGTCGGCGCGGAGCGCGCCGTTGCCGGACAGGTTGAGGTGTTGGAGCGTGTCGATGGCGGACAGCGCGGCGAGCGACGCGCGCCCGGCCACGAGGCCGCCGCCGGCGAGGTCGAGCCGCGTCACCCTCCCGTCGCCGCCGTCGTCGCACCCAACGCCGTGCCAGCTGCACGGGCCGTCACTGCCACTCTGCTGCCATGATGAGAGGGCACCTCCTGGGTCTTTCTGGATGGAGGCCTTGAACCGGAGGAGCGCCTCCGCGTCCGTCGCCGCCACCACCACCACTGGCGTAAACACAGACGATGACACGTAGATTGAAGATAGGAGGAGCAAGACGTGGAGCATGTCCATTGTTGGCATGGCAGCAGGGCGAGAGGAGATCAGACAGAGACCACAGAGTTTGGTCTGTGCTCGGCACCATCAAAGGTACATGGTAGAAAGGAGTGATAGAAAGGAAGAGAGAGAGAGAGAGAGAGATGGTGAAAGCAATTGTTTGGTTTGGGATCAGTAGAATCACCAATCAAGGATGGATCCTTTGATCTGTGCTCTCTTTAGCTTGTGTTGGTGAGTTGGCGTTGGGGCTCCTTTCACTTGGTCAAGGAAACATTCCTTCTCATTGCCTTTTTGCTGTTTCTTCATCTATATAGTGCTGGCGCCTGTTCTTTGCCGCGCATGGAGTCATGGATAAAGAGTGGCTGTAACATTAATCCAATAACATAGCGAGGCAGCATGACAACCCAGGTGTAGTATAATGATACAATGGCTATGTCAATAAAATCCATGGCCCAAAATTATGTCAAAAAGCTTTTTCAAGAGGTTCAGGACGAATTTGCCTTTCTGGAATGCTGGAAAGTTTGCACGTGGGAACCTGGGGCCAAAACCAGCCGGTTACCGGTCATATCGGCCCAAACCGGTAAGAAAGATTTAGACGCGGAACCGGTAAATGCATGTCGTCTTGGCCGAGGCTACCGGTAATAACTACTGATTTCGTCCCAGTTTCGGTTTAAACAGTAATCTGGTAATGATCCTAGTTACTACTGGTCTTACATGGCTGCACTGGTAAATATTTGTAATCCGTCGATTCACGGATTCGTGATGGGAATTGAACACTCTAGCTTGTGATCCTCGTATGTTACCTAGGAAACTACCAATAATACTAAATGATTATTATAATTTCTAGCTTTATACAGCAGCATAGATGCTATTTTCGATTCGAATAACATGAGAATGATTTTCTATTCTGATATATACAACAAAGAAGGACCTTTTCTAAAGGCTTTAATTTGCAAATATTTTTGTGATTACCAAAACTGCTTTGCTTTGCATCGGGATCAACAACCACAGGGAGCAATCATGTGTGTGCATGAGGAAGCAAAAGGAGGGGCCTGTGCGCTCCATGCACTTGACAAAGTGAAAAAGCAGCAAATTCAGTGGTCCTCACCACAGACACACACAAAAAAAAGGGGAGCTAATGTTGGCAGTGATAATGCCCCCTCTGTGCTGCCATTTTCTTAGTTATGGGAGCCTTTTGATCAAGCATAATGCATATATTTGTATGCATTCGTGATGTCGAAATTTGATTTCATTACTAGTTAGTGGAGAAGTGGCGGGCAATCCTCTGATTTGATTCACAAACTGTCAAAACTAATAGTATATATGTGCACTAATGCATTGCATTGCATTGCATATATGAGACCGTACTTAGGCCCCATTTATTGCACATGATTTGCCAAGAAAAAATTGCATGCAGCCTTAGCAATATTTTATCGACGCCAACTTAAATCAGAACCTTAGTTGTTATATGAGTTCCATAATCATGCTGCTGATTTACAAAGCTCTCTAATAATATTCCTAATAACCTTTACTTTTCCCTATATGTGTTCCATTACAGATCTGAAATCTTATGGTTAAGAACAATTTCATTATTGAAAAAAAAACAGTTTAGGATGATGTGGACGTGGTGAATGTTGGTGACACTCAGATGTCAGCCAATCAAGCTAGGTGATCTGCAGTAACCGAAACTTCACCTCCAATAAGGCGACTAGAAAAAAGGAGTACAACATCCTAAATGATGTAATTAAAAGTTGGAATTGTGGGTGTCGACATGATCCGTTCGCTCCCATGTCAACAAAACCAATATCTAGGTATGTCAACATCATTCGGTATCACGGTCCTATATATGTAGTGCATATATATGATTGATCAACGTGGGTAGTGACTAGTGATGCAGCTACATATGATGATGGTGGTCTAGGATGAAGATGCTACAATCCACAATAATCTACATGGACGTGCATGTGTAATATTGTAAACTTGACATGTCCCTAATTATGCCATATCATACACACGCAGCTAGCTAGAGGATTTGTGTCCCCTTGAGTGCTCAAGGTCATTTTCGCACTTTTCGCGCGCCGCACGTGTAATCATAATTATCGCCACAAGCATTAGCGTTGGCAAATCCAGTTTTCAATGTGGGGTTGCAAACTTTTGTGACGATTTGGATGTCGGGGCTGATGAATGATGTGGAATAAAACACACGTACAATTGTCATGTTGATATTTGCCTCTCCTTTTAGCGAATGCGAGCACTGATATAGTTAAAGTATGCATGGCCTTGCTTTTCTTTGTGGTGTTTGTTGCACCCTTACACAACAATCCCGACTTAAATACTGCATGCTGGTGTCTTGTTGAATTTTTATGCAAATTATGCTGGTATTTTTTTTATGCTGCGATTGATCTGATGGTGGAGGCATCCCAGTCCCAGTCTCCGAGATCGACTGTTTGGTTTACAGTGCAAATGTCATTACCAGTGAAACTTAAAGCCTTACAATATTCAGGTGGAGGCAGATCTTGTAGGGCTGCTGCCGTTCTGATGTGGCATTATTACATATGCATCCCTAGAACTGTAAGCTGTTAAAGAGATTAAGTACCACATCTTATAACACGGCTAGAAAAGATCCATTATGCAAATAAATTCGGGAGGCTTCAGTTAATTTTAACATTTCATTTCATTTTTTTGGAATTCTTAAAAATAGAATTTTTAAGTTCTTTTGGGCATAAATCTTATAGGAAAATTGCCATAAATTTCGTAAAAATAAAGTGGAGCTGATCCACGTTTAGATAACAGAACAAAATAATATCTTTGATCTCTGCATCCAAGGAGCAATATGTGAAAATGATATCAAAGTTAGTTTAATGATGGCTCCCTTCTCCGCATGGATGCGTACGTGATGGGTTCACACTTCACACAATTGCTTTTCCGATCCTCTCTAGTGAAAAAACTCCAACAAGATGCCCTTAACTTTTTTATGAGCATGTATAGTTTACTGCTACCACTCATGCTATTAACCTTTGCGATTAAATTGCTAAAGCACCTTTGAATTCAGCATCCATCCTGCCATGTGCAAGTTGATGCTGTCGTTCGCAATGCAGATCTCTCTGTTACTTTTATGTAACCGTGATGAAAAGAAGCTGCTTTAGCAGTGCTTACTTGGCGTACAAATAAATGGTATGCAACTCTGTCTCCGAATATCAAGGTACGGGAGCAAAGACATGTTTAGAACTCCAGTCACAAAAAACATGGAATCTCAGACATGGCTAAAAAATTTAAAAATTTGAATTATTAGTATCTATGAAAAAATTATACGGGAAAGGTGAAAACTTTTATTATCGCAATAATTGTATTTCATAAATAATATATTGGTACATGAATTGCAATCAAAATTACAATTTGGTCATTACCACCTCTCCAAAACTTCATGATTTTCATAAATAATAACTATTACATGGCGAATCCAGAACGTGGCATCATGTGTCGAATTTTTGCCACCTTGCAGAAGTTATAGTTATGGCCTCCAATCTGGAATCCGGTTGCCAGCACAGCTTCCAGCATAATTTGTATATGCAAATACATTGGCTTAAGGATATGATTTGTGCAGAGTATTTCAAGGGAATTTTAGACAAAGCTGTTACAAATGTACTCCTACGGTCATGTAAAAACATCGAGAAGAAAACACATTTGTATGCGGAGCACCATGAATTGTTACTGTCACAATGCAGACTCGATCATTGCACGCATGGATGTACATGGTACGGGTACAATAGATTACCGAAAGCGAAAAAGGAAGCATTTGCTTTATTACCTTGCTGGCTTTGGTCAAACAACATTATCATAATTTCTTTTACAAAGCTAACCCTTTGGCTCAAGGTTTGTTCCTCCTATAAGCTACATAACTAGCTTGGCATCTCAAAAGGTCCAATGTTAACCTGCCTGTTATACTATACGGCCCTCCAGGCACCATTTTTGACCTATGTCATGTCTAGTGTATTGTAACTTGCAACAATGGATGATTGAATTATTGCTAATTTGGTCGACAACGAGCTTTATTCGATGATGCAGAGTGAGTTGACAGCCATTAACGGCACAAAACAAATTCACTTGCAAGGACGACGTACACATCACGATGGAATGCGTGATAGCTTGGTGGTGTTGATATAAATTGAGATCGTTTATACATCTTTGCTAGCTTGTAAAAATTTGATTCTGATAAAAAAACACTGTAAAATCTTTCAAATTTCGATCTCTGCGGAGATCACTGGCGCTGGCTCATGATCCAACGTCAACGTGCATGCTTAATTTTGCCATCTGACAGGACTGATCTGTTCCCTAAAGATACTGAAAGTGTATCGCCTGTCACTAGCTATATAATTACAAGTTGCATGATGTGATGCATAGTAGTAATTTTAGGGGACCATGTTTTGTGTCTATAAATCCATCATTTCTCTGAGAGAAGTATGATTTGGATCTTGAAATGTGGGTTTGAAGTTCCAGTTGTCAGGTTGCCCGTAGTGGCGAGGATCATAGCGCATCAATCAATCTAATATGCCCTTAATCCTGGTATTAGAGGCTTTCGACCGTTTTTATACCCAAATACTATGAGTGTTTGCCCCGGAATGCTCAGAAGTCACGTGTTATGACGGGAAAGCTATATAACAGAAGCTACAAGTTTTGCAGCATCAGATGTTAGAACTTAGCAGGAAATCAAATAACCAATGCTCATTAACAAAGGGACCTTCTGAATTCTGATCCGCCTGTCATCCACAGCCAGGTTTTGACCAGACTGGCTCGTTCTGTTTCTGCAATCTTCAGCCTGATTTCGATCATTTAACAAGCATCGTGATCCTTTTTCACAAGCGAAAGAGAGAAGATAAAATCGTTGCTAGTTGATGACTAAAATGAAAAGGCACATCTGATGAAGCACACGCAGTGACGCAGTGAGGAAGAGATGATTGGAAATGGCCTGTTGCATCAGAAAATGTAATCCCGTAGTCCCAGATCATGTACTGCCACGCTAAATAATTCTGAAAGAAGGATTCATGGCGGATATTCAAGCTCCCATTGCTACGGCAGTGCACGATACTGGAAGATTAAGCTATAGGGAAACACGTACAGTATGGCATTAATCGTTAGGACAAAATTGATTAACTACGTAAAAGGATCGCTTGTACATGCAGATGATCGTATATTACATAATTTCTCCAGTACTCCTTAAAATGCTGCACCAATTGTAAAGCAGCTTTAGTTAGTTATATTAATTCAATTTCTGGGCCTGGATATGCCTAACCCGGCCCCTTCCTGATTGGATCTAGGACGACGCCCCCGCCCCATGACTACCTTGTTTCAATTTGAAGCCCCTCAAGACTCATCATGGCCTACGTGCTCGTTGGTCCCCTCCTCTCATGGCCTCATGGGCTGTTCGTTGTTGGGCCGGCACAAATGCCTGGGCTGGATTTGCGATCAAGCCACCGTATTTGTTTTTTTAGAAAATTTCTTATTTGTCATGGGAATTTACGTCACCTCCTTAATTACCATCGAAAAAGTTTGCCATCCTTATTTGCCATCGACTCAAAATTTATTCCCTATATGCCATCAACAGTGTTAAGTTGGATATGAAAAGATGTTTTTACCCACATGGCATAGGGACACATCCATTGTAAAATTTGCATCCAACTGGTTTTGCATTCTCCGTATCAACCCAATATTTCTTAAAGATATGGTGATTCCATGCATATGCAGCCAATTAAATTTTACAACAATATGTCTCTATATTATAAGGGTAAAATCATCTTTTTTGTCAACTTAACTACGTGATGGCGAATAGAGAATGACAAATAAGGAAGGCAAACTTTTTCGGTGGCAAATAAGGAAGCGATGTAAATTCCGATGGCAAATAAGGAATTTTATCTGTGGAGAAAGTCTGGTCCAGCAGGACATGCACAATGTGGGCATGTCCGCATGTGGCCGTCGGCCACTTGGAGCCTACTAGGTGATGTGATGGCATGAGGTGTCGGAATGTCCACAATTCCACTGTCAATGCGATGGACATGAGTTACTTGCTGGAAATTGCAATGCCTTCATTGCTGTACAAATTTATATTAGAGAGGTGACTCAGCGGAGAGGGCTCTCTCGATAACTCTCGATCGAGAGCCCTCCACACCACAGCCTCCTGACCGACCTTATCCATCCATCCCGCACAAAAAAAAATCGAACTCCACCTCTTTGTCTCTCCCCCACTCGTCTCCCGCGATGAAGCTGCCTTACTGCCAACCTCCCCCTCGCCGGTGTCACCCTCCCCTATCTACCCCTCCCCTACCACCTCTACCTCTCCCTCCTATTCCTCCCACGCTCTACATTTTTTTGGATGAGCTCCCCTGCCTCCACCTCACCTATTTCGGATCCGCCGGCTTGACGACAGTTGCCACCCTAATCCGACAAAAAGCAATGAGCCCCCACCTCGAGCACTGCCCAACTGTCATCCTCCACCACTGCGGCAGGTGGCGCCACTGCCGCTTTGCCATCCAACCCACATATAGGCACCACCGCCGGTCCAGCAACCTTCCCCGACCGTCCCTTTAGACCTTAAAGGAACAGACCACCTCCCCCTCCCCAACCCCAAACCCTAACACAAAGGACGTTGGAGTTGGAGGTCACCGGAGTTGGAGCTGCCCATCAATTTGTTACTTCTTTGATTCGGTTTTTACCTTCTTCATTTTCCCCCCTCTTTTGGTCTTTGTTTCCTTCCGACATATTCTTCCCTTCAAAATAGGAGGGCTTATTGAGAGGCCTCTCCATTTAGATTATGCAAGTTATATTATTTGCGCGTCATTTTATTTAGATAGCACATACTTAATGATTTGCACTACGAATTTGCTAACAAGATGTACAAAAACTTAGTTTGGGCTAGTCGTCCATGACACAGCCACCCAAGATGCCCGCTCGGAAAGAAGATATACCGCGGAGCTTGTTGGCGTTCATTATTGCCACGCTTTTAGTATCATTTAAGTGACATTATTGGACTTATTCTTGTACTAACCCACCATATGGCACCTAAAATAACCCCATATTCGCACATGTGTTGTGTTTTGGACCATATTGAAAAATCACAGGAAATACGACATAAATGAAGGATTTTTCTACAAGTTGGATTTGGACCCGGATTTTGGATATTGGAAGGACCAAACATGAACATTGAACTGCAGGCCCGTAGAAGGAACTGAACTTTCACAGGACATATGTTCCTCATCCGAATTCCGATTGGGACGGATTTGGTATCAAAATTGCATGGCTCAAAAAGATCTACAACTTTCGTATAAAGTGCTCAGGCATTTAGACCTACAAAGGGCAAGCCGATTGGCCTATGGGGGTCAATTGGCCTGGCCCTTTTTGGCCCCAAACAATGTCCCCTTTCACTAGAAGGAAGCCCACAATGTTCCTAGGGTTTTTCTCCAGATATTTTGCAGACACCCCAACTAATGCCGACAACTATAAATACCCAAGAAATTCAACAAGGAACACAAATCCTGACGAGTTTTGATCTAGCCACCGCTGCCACAAGATGAGAAACAGTGATTAGATCAGATTACCACAACAACCAATGCCGACGGATGTCGAGAAGGAGGAGGAAGCCCTCAGGCCGATCCTGCACCCTCTCACCGCCATCTTCGGTGACAACGTTCTCCAGACCTCCATGATCCCTTTGTGCATGAATCTCTGTAAGATGATGGGATAATACCTCTGTTCATCCCTATGTTTGAATGGATCCTTGATATGTAACTGCTACATGTACATTATGCCTATCAATGCTTCATAGTCTATATCGTTGCAATGCTTTTATGTACATATGTGAGCGCTTCATATGTCCTTAGTAGAGTTTGTGGTAATCGTGGTGATTAACTTAACTCAGCGGATGCTTTGATATAGATGTGTGAGTAAGGTGGTTGATTATCCCTACATAGTGACAATATGCAGGAGGGAAAGGGACAAGTGAGCACATAATCTCTATGATAGCTAGTGAAGGTAGCACCCTTTTGTGTAGTAGATGCATATTCATGTGAACCTAGATCCTATAGAGGGAACGCATATCTATCTTTGTTATCTATCTTGTATCAACCTTTACTTTTTGTTTAGTTTAGATTAGTTTGTCTCTCTACACAACTCATATTATTTCTTGATTTCGTTAGTAAGATTAATATAAAGTGAGAGCCATCATTCCATTTGTTCCACGGATTGAGAAATCTTGAGGGGAATACTCTAAAGGAAAAGCTACAATTGATTCGTGCACTTGCAGTTCACGAATTGGCAGCTAACTATCGCCAACACCTTGTTGTGTATACAACAAGTTTACATAGCACTGGAGGTAATGGCGGAGCCGGTGGGGACACGTAGGGGCCATGGCCCCCTATTCTCCCAATTGTGTTATGCAATAAATATAAACTCTTGCATTAGATTTTGCTAAAATAAAGTACTATTGCCCTTGCCATTTAGAAAAATTGGTGATCCAGAGGATCCTATCCATCAGGGCAACAAAACTCCCTACAATGTAGACAAGTCAGAGCAAATCTCTTTAGTCTGTGATAGAAAATAAAAATCGTATGTGCTACGGGATGAGTTATGTGAGATTTGATTACCAAAAGCTTAGATTTCAGCCTATTTTGGCCAATTACAAGATATAGAGGTCAATTTGGTGTGCCTTACTCTATGTGGAGTAATAATTGACATGATTGCTGAAGTGGTTTGGAGCTTTCGATGAAGCTCTCTCTCTTAAGTGCAAACTCGGTGAGGTGTAGTCAGCTGGGGGGAGCGCAGGGCCCCCTTGCTCCCTCGAACGATGATGTTTTCCCTGCTTAATGTCCTAGCACTAATTCCGTCTCAAAATAAGTGTTCATTTAGAAAATTTTGGACACATTATTAGTTGTGAGAAGTGACTATACTGCTCCTGATTACTTATATTAGTTGTGGTTAAAAATTGTGCAATCTGTTTGGTTTTCTGGATCCTGAATAAATGCAGGTGCATTGGAACCAGAGAAAAAGCATTAATTGATCATTTTATTGACTCTATACACTTCTCAATACACTTTTTTTAAATTTGTATGAGTGTTGCTTTTTAATTAGATGAGTCTCGCTAGGAGCTAAAATAAATAAATATTCTTTGTTAGACAAAATTTGAAAGGTAAACAAACACTTATTTTAGGACGGAGGGAGTATGTTTTAAGTAGGAAAATGTCCAAATTACTCCCTTCAAGTATAGCGAAAGTCCAGATAACCTCCTAAACTATGTTTTGGTTCAATCTACCCCTAAACTATGCTATTTGGTTCAACTTACCCCATAATGCAATTTGTCCTTTTTTTCTCCATACACAAATTGAATTTGAATTTGAGACTTTACAGGGTGGTAGTGGACATCATAATCTATATTAAAAAATATTTTATGAATTTTTCATCATTACTTTTTATATAATTTTGTATCTCAAGGATAAATTTAATTATTAAATATCTTACTCTATCAAAATAATGATAAAAATTCATGATATATTTTTCTAACATGTCTTATGATGTCTGCTATCATCCTGCAAAATTTGAACTTAAGACTTCACTTGTGCGTGAAGAAATAGAAAAAACATATTATGTTAATGATAAATTGAACCAAATGGCATAGGTTTTAGGGGGTTGTCCAGACTTTGATTATACTTGAGGTGAGTAATTTGGACTTTTTCCTTTTTAAGTGTATACCCCCCTCCACAAGCTCTCACGTGCTGGCTTCGTCCCGGAGTCCCATGTTTGTCAACTGTACATGTGGAAATTGATCGGGCTAGTGTGCGGTTGAGAAATACAGCGATGCAAATAACTTCAACCCAGAACAGTCACCAATAGTGTCTCTGCCTTCATCATGCATCGGGCCATGGCCACCACACTATCTAGTTGCAGCTAGATCTAGTATTTGTCAGGCCGAGCTGAGCTAAAAAAATCCCGATTCATTTCGGGCTGAAAAATTGTGCTCACGACCATTCCACGAGCGTTGTTGGGCTGGGTTTAGGCATCCCGTTATTTTTTAGTTAAAAATAAATTAATAAATTATCTGGGTAGGCTCAGGGCTGATCTTTTTTTTATTTGATTTTCGCTGACCATGTATAGTCCCATAGCAAGCATGAGTGGGCCAAATCACAGCGAGCTTGGGCTATGCTGGGCCAGCCCAAAAATGCTTAGGTCTAGTTCCAGCACTAATCCACCCCTTTCAGCTATGAAGAATAGGAAGTCGTGAGCTATCCTAGAATATAGGGCTGGGTAGGGAAACCAAGGACTAAAGATCAAAGCCGAAATACATAGTCAAACTCTTTTAGTTCTGCTCCTAGATGACCCCTATTTTTTGCGTTGAGTGTCATCACCTTTGGTTAACGAAATTAGCTAGCCAGATTGGCGCATGATGCGCGCATGTAACAAAGATGTTAACTGGAAATAATAGTGAAAAATTGTAGCCTCCTCTGCCATGCTCAAAATGCTCCAAGGCCATTTCCCGCCCACCATCTTCCCCTAAGTTCGATGTCACCTATAGTGGCATCGTGCTATGGAGGTGCCATCTAGCTCCTGCATCAACAAATAAAGGAAGGATGGAGAGAGGCAGAGCGGATGACAGATGACAGGGTGATGAAGGAGGAGAGCGGGGCATGACAATAGGAAGAATAATGGAGTGTGGAATGTCGAAACAGAGAGGTGATTATCCGACCAATTTAAAGATCGAAAAAGTGAGGTACCAAATTGTTGTAACCAGTTTTCTCCCTTTTTCACTAAGAGCAAAACAATTAATGTACCAACATATTTTCCTCCTCCAGACAGAGAATAAAGAGAAGGAGGGAGTGGAAGGCTTAGAAATGAGAGAGACGGAGGCTAAAAAAATATAAAAGAGTAAGTGAGGAGAACTCAAAGGACCGGTTGTCAATTTCTCCCAAGCACAACCGTGAAAAGGCAAATTTCATAAAAACACGGAAAAAATGTATTTTTCATCCATCAGGTATTGCAAAGTGTGACATTTATCCCTCATGTTTCATCTGGCGCAAATCAACCCTTTAACTACTTAAAATGGTGCATTTATCATCCTCCCCTTAATTTAATAATAGGTTAGTGCCATCTAATGTTGATTTATACCAGGTAACCATCTCACTAATCCATAGTTAGCGATATAATATCCTGAGTCGAAGATATAAAGCCAAAAAAATTGCTCGTCCCATAAAAATTTATTTGAAAAATTATTGGAACCTGTTCACACCGAACTATTATAGCGATTGACTCAACAGTAGAAGCGGCTAAGCAGTGATTAGTAAGATATTTACATGGTCTAAACTGATGTTATATGACACTAAACTATTGTTAAATTAATGTGGAGATGATAAATGCACCAATTTAGTTGGTTCAGGCACAAATAAGACATGAGGGATGAATATCACACTTATGCAATAATTGAGAGATAAAAAAAAATACAATTTCTACTGAATTCCTGCCGAGGGCTTATAGCCAAGAATATACTGTCGGTCATTTCCCCTCATCTACATGTACAGTCAGAAAAGGAAATAGCCAAGGGTATACTGTCGGTCATTTCCCCTCAATCATTCATGGTGGGGCATTCGACTAATAGCCGACCGGATGTTGACCATTGAGTTCCCAATGGGAAAAGCCTGACGGTCCACTATTGGCCAATTCATTACCACGCTAACATGACATACGGACGGCTATCTCATTTCCTAATGGTCTAAATACTCTCGGCCATTTATTTCCACATTTTAAAAATAAAAGAATTCTGATCATTTTTAAATTTCATATTATATTTACTTCATTTGTTTTGATGTGGGAGATATTTTTGTTGGCATATCAATTGTCGTGCTCTTGCGTCTCTTACTAAGGTAATAGGGAAATTGTAGGATAGTAATGTAACACACTGGTGGTGGAATAGCTTTCTCTGCTGCATTTCATACAGGCGGAACTTTCTTATCAACTACTCACTCCGTTGCAAATTATAGGATGTTTTAACTTTTCTAGATTTATAGATATTATTATACACCTAGACATATAATATCTAAAAACTAAAAAAGCTAAAACGACCTACAATTTGGAACGGAGGGAGTACTAAGCAACTTCTTGTGTTAAGTGAAAAAATCAATACAGTTGGTACGTACATATTCTCTGATAGTAGTATACACGAAAAGAAATCCAAATCCATCCTTCTGGCTCGTCCTTCTAGGAATTGTAGAATCCTGCGTACTTTATCGCCGGTAACCAATCTGGATTCAGAGGAAAGTAGGAGTATATTACTCAAACCGATCCGGATTCAGAGAAAAACAACTGGAATATTAGTATCCTTTTCCTTGACCAGGAAGATTAGCCAAATAAATCTAATGGAATGTTAGCCAAATAAATATATTTTGAATACACAACAAGCGTTACATTAGGACATACTGATATACTCCCTCCGTTCCTTTTCTAGATTTATAGATATTATCTAGATTCATAATAATATCTATAAACTAAAAAAGCTAAAATGACCTACAATTTGGAATGGAGGGAGTACACAATAAGCAAATTTTACCTTTAGCTGCATGCAAAAGGAAAGCCCAACACAATATGCTAACCGGCTTGGGTGTTATATGAAATGGCGAGGAATTTAATAATAACATGATGTAAATATATATAGACTGTCTAAAGAAACTGCTACCACTGGATCTAATCAAGTCTCTTATGCATTCGAAAAATCATGCATTTCGGGGTCTTCTGGCGTGCTTTCTTTGTCATCATAAGACTTTCTTTTTGGTTAAAATTGCACTTGTTATGGTTGTTGTGTTGTTGTGTTGTTGCTCGTTAAGGGTTCATTGTGCTGTTGGTAGTTTAGTTTGTCGATTTCTTTTTTAGAAAATGGACCTTTACGACCACACACACAGTCAAGTTTTTACAATAATTTCAGCTCAATTATTTATCATAAGAAAAGGAAAGGGAACATAAAAAACAAACATAAGCAATGCGTGTTATTGCTTGGGTTTCAATTATTCACAAAAATATACAAAACGATGACCCAATAATTTGCTTGTCAGACGGAAAGTCTCTCTCGTGTCCTCACAATATAATTAATGGTAGCCAATATGTTTCCTGAATGTAGTTTAGTTTGTCAGTGTTCATAGTTTTCGCTTTTGTTTTATTTTCCAGTCTGGATCTAACTTCTACTTTATTGCAACAATAATCTGTATTTTTGTTAAAAAAAGTAACGTAAAAAGTGAGCTGAGCAAGTGTAATTATGGGTCCGCCCTTGCCGTAGGGCCAGCGAAAGTGGATTTTACGAGTATAGGACCAGCTGCCCACTCTATAACGTCGCATAATCTTAGCCATCATATAGGCATTGGAGGTTTGAGATTGAGCCATATCACCTGCGGGATGAAGTGATGTGGCTCAATCTCAGCCCTTCGTGCTTATCCGATGGCTAAGTGTGCAGGTGGATAGTTGTGTTCACAGAGTATTTAAGGGGTGTTTGGATCCTTGGCTAAAGTTTAGCCCGGGTTACATCAAATGTTTGGATACTAATTAGAAGTACTAAACATACACTAATGATAAAAATAATTGCATAAATGAGGGTTAATTCGCGAGGTGAATCCATTAAACCTAATTAGTCTACGATTAGCACTTGTGATGCTACGGTAAATATGTGTTAATCATGAATTAATTAGACTTAATAGATTCGTCTCATGAAATAACCCTCGTTTATGCAATTATTTTTAACATTAATTTATATTTAATATTTCTAATGAGCATCAAACATATAATGTGATCCGTAAAACCTTAGCCAAGATCCCAACACCCCTAACCGTTGCCATATTGACATGCCTCCTCTGACTTTGGTTGACCGGACTGGAACGACGCGAGTACTGATTGGGCCCGCCGGCCCACTCCGGTCCCTCGTCCATCGAGCGAGGTTGCGAGGGTTTGATAGATGGGCCCCCGCCGCCGCCGCCTCTCCTCGCCGGCGCCCGCGGACCTGCCGGACGACCTCCTCTGGGAGGTCCTCCTCCGCCTCCCGCCGCTCCCGTCCCCCCTCCTCGGCGCCTCCCTCGTCTGCCACCGCTGGCGCCACCTCGCCACCGATCCCGCCTTCCTCCGTCGCTTCCGTGCGTTCCACCGGCGGAACGCCCCCCTCCTCGGCTTCTTCCGATACAGCAGCGAATGCGCCTACTTCACCCCCCTGATGGATCCGTCCGACCGCATCCCCGCCGCGCGCTTCCGTCTGCCGTGGCAGGCCCGCGGCGAGCACTGCGGCTTCTTCGGCTGCCGCCACGGCCTCGCCCTCATCCTCAACAGGACGCGGAAGGAGGTCGTCGTCTGGAACCCCGTCAGCGGAGACCACAGCCACGTGCGCTTCCCACGGGGTGACATCGTCTTCGGAGCGGCGGTGCTGCGCCCTGCCGGCTTCAACCACGACCTCGGCCAATCGAGCCCCTTCGAATTGGTCTTGCTGTGCAGCAGGCTCCGCGCCTCCCGCCTCACGCCGCTGGTTGCGCGCATCTACAGATGGGAATCTGGCAAGTGGGTCACTACAGGCTCTGCAGCAGCGCTCACGGCCATGCCATGGAGTTCTGTGGTTGGGCCAAGCGTCATGGTTGGGAACACTCTTTGCTGGTTGATCGGTGGAGGGGACATCCTCCATGTTGGGCACACGGAGACTCGCTGTGATCAGGAGGCCGTTGTACCTGCCCTTGAAGTTTGATTACCAGATCTTATCACTGGAGAACAGTTCACTTGGCTTCGCTGTAGTGTCAGGGGAGCTCAGCCTCCGGTTATGGCAGTGGAATGCCGAATTGGATGGATGGCTGCTACA
Organism: Setaria italica; assembly: GCF_000263155.2. Taxonomy (NCBI): domain Eukaryota; kingdom Viridiplantae; phylum Streptophyta; class Magnoliopsida; order Poales; family Poaceae; genus Setaria; species Setaria italica. The sequence continues at coordinate 33,881,866 of NC_028458.1, read as the reverse complement.
CAGAGAATTGGATCTGGGCAAGCTCCTTTCACCAGCACCGTCTTTAGGGAAAGTCTGGACAACGTTACTGGGGTATGCTGAGGATTCTAATGCAATTTTGCTATGTTTGGATTGATGCTGCCTTCATGATCCAGCTTGACTCATTTCTGGTTACCAAAATTCCTGAAAGTACTACAAGTTTCTTATTATTATATTCATCCCTACACAAGCATTTTCACTGCAGGTAAAAGCTCAACCTTGCTTTGACGAAATATATGTATGGGTAACCAAGTCCATTTGTTCTTGGTACTTAATTTGTACTGACATTTTCTAGCGAATCCTTATACAATGCTTTTCTTTTATCTTTTATAAGGCACACATTTTTTTGATTGAAGCAATAATGCCTAGTCATACACTGATTTAGTCCATGTGTTAGAGTTGAATGAAGTTCCCTACCCAATAATTGTAGTCAGCCTCCCTTTCTCTTTTTGGCTAAGTAGTCTGAACATGTTTGTTGTTGCTAGATGAGTGACTGTCAGTCCCTGTATTTTTTCCTTTTACCGGACTATTGCTAACTGTGTTATCAAAGCTATTAATTTTATCATGTTTGATGGATATATAATGTTATGTTGTCTAACTATTGCACGTATGGCATCTCTTATCGATATGGCTTTTCTTGTTGTTTTAATTTTGGCTGATTGGGTTTCTTTGACTTCTAGGCGGGGAAATTGGTGGTGGAGCTGCTGTTAGAATATGCAGCGAATGGAGAATATCAAAGTATTCCTAGAAAGTGGAAGTCCATGTACAAGTAACCTGTGGCTGGATAAGCCTCTACTTTTGATGAAGCAAGTTGTTGCCGTTTATTCAAACATTAAGACAAGTTCAACAATAGAAGTTGTAGGGGTTCAGGTAGAAAACCGCCAAGGTTGTCGATCCCTTTGATTTTTAAGCTTTTCTTCACTTCATGTTTGTTCTGTCTGATATGTGGAGATTTTATCCGAAGTTTTTTTAATGGAACAGTAGGAAATAATTCTATGATTTTTTTCTCAAGGTCTGATCTTCTGTGACCATGGGAAGGATTTTACGGCTCAATGTAAGGTCCCTGTAATTTATATACATGTTGAATCTGTTGTATGTGCGAGTCGGATTAATGTTCCTTATTGCACTTGGTCAATTTTCCAATTGCCACGAATCCAATACACCCCTCGTGCTTGATAGAGTTGTCTAAGATTGATCAATGATTCGGTGATTGGTTGAGGCCAGATTGATCCTTGCAATGGGCCAGATTCCTGCTGCAAATGAATATGAACATGACAGTGTTGCTGCTCCTTTTGATAAGGAAACAGAACAGGAGCAGTGTTCCTTGCAAGTCAACCTTTTCAGTTGCTCAATCTCAGTGCAACTAGTCAACGATTCTTCTGCTCGGCTGGATAAGTCGCGCTCTTGTGAACAGTTTGCCGGTTCGCAGGAACTTTGCTCCGCTAAATAATATTTTGTTTCTTTTTTCAAATTAATTTATTCTATCAGGCGTCTGCGTGAAGTAAATTCCTGAAAGTTCACCGAAATTTTCATACCTGTTCTATAGCACTGTGTTCTATCTAATGGGACAAACCCTTGTAGTAGTATTCCCGAAAAGACTCTAGGATTATGGCAATCTGTTCCAACTTCCAACACTATGGTTTTGCTGTCAGCTCAGCCTCCCCTTTACTCCCATGTCGGCCGGGCCTGCTCGCTTATGATTTTTCAGCGGCGGCGGCTGCAGCTGTACTGACACCCCAGCCGTTCGGTTGCAGCCCAAGCGCACTCGTTGGCTATAAGCTGTAATGATTCTTTTACTTGGCGAGAGAGGCACCGCAGTGAGGAGCATAGCAACAGAGAAAATAGAAAGGCTGCAACAGCTGTTGGCTGACTGCAGCTGCTGTAGCGGCTGCACAGCTGCAGCCAGCACTACCGAACGGGCTTAGGGCGTGATTGGTTGTGGTATATGCACGGGCCAAGCTGTTCTGTAACGATTCTTTTACTTGGCGAGAGAGGCACCGCAGTGAGGAGCATAGCAACAGAGAAAATAGAAAGGCTGCAACAATTGTTAGCTGACTGCGGCTACTGTAGCGGCTGCACAACTGCAGCCAGCACTACCGAACGGGCTTAGGGCGTGATTGGTTGCGGTATATGCATGGGCCAAGCTGTTTGCCAGAACCAGGCTGAGGATAACCGGGATGTAGGTGTGCAGACAGGTATGATTGGATCAGGTTGCACTACGAAGCTGATTGTGGTTGCTTGGCTGCAGGCTCGATTGAGACACATCGAGTTGGAAAACTTGACCCCTAGATGCGTGAGCTGTAGCGCACGAGCCAGGACCACTAGAAACGAGTTTCATCTCCGTTTCTACGGAGCCAGGTCAGAAGGCACCTCTTGCATCTGTTCCGCTTGCAGGCAACCAAACTTCGGGACGATGACTCCCGTGAGCCTGGTTGGGCCAAATGCGCCCAACCAATCACACCCTTAGGACGCCCTTAGGATGCCCTAGGGTTTGCTTAGTTTCTTTGACACGCACTGTATTGCCTTGTTAGGCTAGGAGAGCCAGCAAGGCAAGTCATTTGGAACCAGAGCAAGATTCTCTTGTGGTTTGTGCTGACGAGATTTTACTTGCTAGCACAGGAGAGCCAAATTCGCTCGCCTAGGCTGGCAAGCGCATTGTTGCCCGCATCAGTGAGGCGAGGTGAGGCAAGACTGGAGCGGAAACCAAGCAAACCCTTAATTTCTCTCTTGGCCCAGAAGCATGAGAAAGTGGAATCGAATATTGACGAGTCTACCTATGTCAGCCATATTGGATTTTTTATTTTAACCCTTTTTAATCTAAAATATTAAAAACAACCTAGGCTAAACTAAAATTCCAAGAAATAGCCCTTTTGGTCAAGCCACAATGCCTGGCACGACTAATACTTGAGTCGCGCCAGTGCATGTGGCATGACCGGCCCTCCATGCTAGGGCGGCACACGTGGGGTGGCCGTGCTGGCCGCTGAGCTGGCAGCCTGAGTCATGCCATGCGGCGTGGCGTGACTCAGCACATTACATAGTGGCCCCGCCGGCCCCTTTCTTTCTCCCACCCCACTTCACTTCCTCCCTTCCCTTCCGAGCCCTAGCTCGAGCTCTCTTCCTCCCATGGCACCAGCTCCAGTCCTCCCCCTCTAGATCCACTCCATCCCTCACCCGATTCGAAGGGGAAACAAAGGGAAATTGCTTCGAGAAGGTAACTCCTCCACTCTAACCAATTAGTTTTTTTCGATTCCATCGTTTTAGTTGGAAATGAGGTGGTTAGATTTTGTGTATGATATGAGTTGGAACTTTGGATTGAGTACGAATCGACTATGATTAGTTGTGTTGTGTCGTGCAAATGGTCAATGGTAACCCTTTCCTATCATGTAGTTTCTCTTGTAGGGTAGAATTTTGATGTGTTAATTGTGGGTAATGTGATTTATGAACAATGCTTTAGAGAATAATCTTCATTATTATTTGGTAATGTAGAAGTCGTAAGAAACTAGGTGAATGTCTATGTATTCAATTTAATTTAGTGGTTGTGTGTAGATGGATCGTTTAATTCATTTTTTTTAGGTGGAACGGTTGATAATGGATAGTTTGCAAGAATGAGGCAACAAGTAGCAAGATTTGATAGTCCAACATTTGATGATATAATAAGCCGAGTAAATTCTTTGTTCAAAGTTGGAAATGAGGAAGATGATTTAAGGATTTGTGGAAGGTTTGATGCCGGTAACAAAAGATCTCACTATGTGTTGATGCCACTTGCATGTGATGATGATTGGTTAGTTTACAAAGAGTTGGTGAAAGGTTCTCAAGTTGCTTGTGCCAAGTTAGTTGTGGATGTTTGTCCTTGGTCTATGTCTCCATATATCGATAAGCCAATTGAACACTTAACTCAGGAAGATGTGTTACCAGGTAGTGATGTTGATGAGGAAGAGGATGATGAAGAGGATGGTGCTGATGATTGTTCTCATGGTTCAGATGATAGTAGTGATGAAGGTGACTTTGATACATGTAGAGTAAACAATAATTTTGATATTGCCAACTTGGAGGATGACGAGGATGAGGATGATATATCCGTGGGCTCTGAAGAAGAACAAAGTGGTGGTGAAGATGAGATTGGAAATGGTGGTGAAGATCAAGTCTCATTTGTTGATGAAGCGAGACCATCGGTTAATGATAGGGTGACAGAACCAACACCTGTGGTGCAATCCATTCCAACTCCAATGACGCAACCAAAATCTGTGGTGCAATCAATTCCAACTCCAATGACACAACCAACACATGTGGTGCAATCCATTCCAACTCCAATGATGCAATCAACACCTGTGGTGCAATCCATTCCAACTCCAATCTCGAATCCAACACCTGTGTTGCAATGTAGTCCTATACTTGAACCAAGTCTGGTGGGCCAAGCTACTCCATTATTTAAAGAGATGGTGGATGAGGCATTAAGAGGATTGGTGCATACTCTTTTTAGAATTCGGTTGCTGCAATTCACTCCGACTGAGCTGAGGCAGTTGGAAGCTGTACATGTACATGTACCTGAAGTTTCCATATTCCATTCGGTTCCAAGAAAGGGTTATTGTGATTCTAGGTTGCGCCTTATTGAAGTTGAACCCGACAGTGGTGAGCTATTTATAGAGAAGGGAATGAGATTGATAGCCTAGAGGAGTTGAAGTTTTTCTAAAGGGATTACTCGGTGCGGCACCATAGGCCATATGATGTGGTTCGTTCATCGGCCAAAATGAGATACACGGTTCGTTGCCAACATGGTTGTGACTAGAAGGTGTGGGCGCGTCTAGTACCTGATGATAGGCAGAAATGGAGGATCACTGGAGTTATTCAACCTCATACATGTGGGACATCCAAGGACGCACAAGAGCTTTCTTAGTGCATGGCTCGTTACATTGCAAGACGGATCACTTCACTTGTTCATGAGGATCCCAATGTTTCTATAACTGTCGTCATTGAAATCATCAAAGGATTCACAAATTATGTGGTAAAGTATGGAAAGGCCTAGAGGGCTAAGCAACATGCTATAGCCATGTTGTGGGGTGATTGGAAGGATTCTTATGGTTGGGTTCCAAAATTTTTATAAGCGATAGCACTCTACAACCCGAGTACAAAGTGCTGCACTTACACAACTGGTAAGGAGGATCTACACAATGGTGTCATGAAGCTTGTTTTGGAGCGGGTGTATTGGTGCTTCCCCCAATGTGTATAGGCATTCAAGCATTGCAAGCCGGTGATAAGCGTTGATGGAGCATTTCTAACCGGAAAGTATAGGGGTGTTTTGTTGATCGCCGCTGGTATGGATGGTGAAAACCGATTGATCGCCCTTGCATTTTCCTTGGTTGAGGGTGAGAATAACGACAGCTAGTCATGATTCTTGCATTTGGTCCGTCGGGATGTTGTGGGCGTGATAGGAGGGTATGCATAATATCGGACTGCCACCAAGGAATCCTAAACGCGGTTGAGGATCATATGGAAGGCTACCAACCAATTGTGAGCAGGTGGTGCATGCGTCACTTTGCCGCAAATATATGGCATAGGCACAAGAACAAGAAAGTAATAAAACAGCTCAAATTGGTTTGTGCAGCCAAGGCGGAGAGGACATTTGACATTAGGCTATGGAAACTGAAAGGAATGATGAATGAAGAAGCCACGAAGTGGTTGGAGGAGAAAATGGAGAACAAGCATAAGTGGGCCAATGCATTTGACAATGGTGCTAGATATGGTGTGCAAAATACAAATATATCTGAAATGTTGAACAAGGTCCTCAAAGGCATTCATGCTATGCCAATATCTGCTATTGTGGAGTTCACTTTCTACAAGGTCAATTCATATTTTGTGCATAGGTGGGCAAAAGCAAGGGCTCAAATTGATCGGCGGCCGAACCAAATTCTATGGGGGAAAGGAGCAATGAAGCACTTAGCAACAGAAGGCAAGAAAGCAGCAAGCATGTCGGTCGAGTTGTTCGATCCTACGTTGTATGTGTATTCGGTTAGGACGGCTTCCGCTTTGACTATTGGTGGGTGAGATGACGGGTGGGCGTATCTATAAAGTTGACCTCTCAAGTGTGACTTGCACATGTTGTGTCCCACAGTTATTGCATGTTCCATGCTCTCATATGATCACCGCATACCGTGTGAGAGGGGTGTCACACCTGTCACCAGCATACATGACACAACTATGTTCTAAGAATACAGTATTGAAGATATGGGAGTCTTGTTTTGAGCCTATATTAGATGAGACGCATCGGCCAGAGCACAATGGCCATGACTACATTCCTGACAACGATAAGGACAAAATCAAGGTTGGAAGGAGGAAGAAGAAGCTCCTGTGCAATGAGATGGACTAGTCAAGTGGGTACGATGTCGATATTTACGGTTTCGTAGAGTTCAACCAAGACCAAGTTGTTGTGTTTGCTGTAAGGAGGGTCACCGCATTGAACGACATAAGCAGGGTCTAAAAAATTTACCCAAAAACAAGAGGAACAAGTGGTCTAGGAGTTGGACGAGTGCGAATACGGTATTGACTTAGGATTACATGTTTATTTTTTGGTGGTACTTTTTGCATAATGTTAATTCCACTTCATTTTTTTATTTTATACAATTGTTCTAATAAATTTTCATCTTTTTCAAGGAGATGGCGTCACGGAAGCGTAAGTTCAAGGAATATCGTGAGGGGATGCGGATGGCCCCGTGCCCCCACCTCTTCCAGTTCCTATGTGTGATTGTGGCATCCCAGCTCATGTGAAGCAATCAAGGGATGAGACTACAGCTGGAAGGGTGTTTTACACATGCGCGACAAGTGGGAATTTAATACCCGTGGATACCCATTTCACTACAGCAAGGGTCCTTGTCGCTTCCACCAATGGATTGATGGGCCCAACAAGTTTGACCCTAGGATCCGTCTATTTGGGTGGCATGAGTCAGTCAATCAGCCATATCATTAGTTCATAATGAACAAAAGATGCAGGCTACATGCAAGCGTGTTACGAACCCCCCATTATGCGATTGTGGGGTTCCAAGCAAGTTGCAACATCCTAATCTTGAGCTTCCCGTGAAGTTCACGCCATTCTTTCGGTGCAAGAGAACAACGCATGTAAGGAATAGAAACAACACTTGATAATGTGCTTCTCCTCCCATTCTTGGCATCCCTTTGCTTGCGATGACTGATTCTACATCTTATTATTAAAACAACAAGGTTAGATGGTGATAAATTAATCAATTTCATGGGGAGTTAAGATGAAATAAATACATACTGGTGCAGTTCTTGACCTGTGTTGTTATACTCTGAAGAGCAAGTTTGAAGAATTCCAAATTGCCGCATCACCCTATTTGGAAGATGGTACTCAATGATGTAGAAGAAAATTAGGGGGCAAACAGAACGCCAATACTCTGCGTCCATCTTGCACATGGGACTAAGCTCCATCTCCTCAACCTCACTCCTACTATATGGCTCCCAAGTTACCTACATTTGCAATTTCACCTCTATAAGCAATTGTTCTTTCCTAGAAACACACTATGAAATAGAAGGTAGTTGTGAAAATATGTTGCACTTACATGGCTACTTCTAAGGTGGTCAATGGCGTTGTTGTAGATGTAGTGCCATCCTGGGTTGCCGTGGACGGTAGAAACGTTGTTCCAGAGGAAACCAACAGTAGCCAAGGAGTTATCGCCGTCCTATGGCAAATCCCGTAACACATTAGCAAATTGAATGATACTAAAATAACATATGCCTGCAAACAATGTTCAGATCACAATCCAACACAGATATGATCGAGGACCCCAACTACTACTCGGACCCGGGCGAGGAGACCCATTTATCAGGTTCGGAGCAAGGCCTAGTAATCACATCGACTCCACAAGATAGATTCGTTTACTGGCCCAACATGAAGCCACCTGCTCTTGCAAAGAACGATGATTCATGCCTTATCGCCTACCTTGATACCCTCCCGTACCAGGTGGGAACTCCTCTGTAGCCCATCTATGAAGAAGGCGGCTCCACGAAGGTCATCATGTCAATTTCGGCAAGCTATTCTCTGGAACGAGAACTCTTCACTCTCATTGCTGTACAAGAAGGTGAAGAGGAACGAGAACTCAGATAATGTCTCGCAGGATGAGCTCACTGCCAACATTGTCAGAGAAGAAACTGAAGCTCAAATATCTCGACGAAGAGCAAGAAACGCTGCAAGAGCAGAGCGTTGCCGCTGGCTTGTAGCAAACCTGCCAATCATGAACCTGGATCATGCATTTGAAGTAGTTCAATCGCGTCAACATCGTACTCCTTTTGCCACCATTGCATCCATTGATCTTATTAGCTATGCAATGCCACAGGACAAGTACACTAGGCAACTGGCTGAACTGGCAGAGCGTGCGTACGAACAACTCGATCAACAAAACTCGATACATTCAATTCTGCACACTCCATCCCAAAATGGCAGTAGCCTTAGACGCACACCATCCAGACCAAGTCAAATCAGAGGTGCAAGACCAAGCCAAGCTGGAGCAGAGGGTAGTCGGGCGGGACCCTCAAGAGGCCGTGGCCACTGTATGCCCAACCCAGAGCCTGAACGCCCAGTACAAGATCTCCATCACAAGATCAAGTCCGGCCGCAATACCTGTACAATCATCAAGTAAGAGATCATTACAAATACCCACATATGCATCACAAGTTATGTCAAGGCTTGTTGAAACCATGTGCCTACTTCTTTTGGTAGACATCATGTAACAACTAAGCAAGCAAGGATATCAACATTAAGCACAATAACCTGGTGAATCAGTACTCGAATGAAGTTCCAATACTTACTTTAAGGATCTCCTCACTTTCATAAAGGGCTCCCCTAACAAGCGCATGGGCTTGATGGTCGGTGATGACTTTTTTGGCATGCCTTGTTGGATTGCGGTGCAATCCTCACCAGTCTTTGTTGCTGCCTCTGCCTCTCAGGTAGTTTGTGTGCTGATAGGGTTTGCCCTAGCAATGAGGGGTTCTTGGTCATCTTCGATCTTGATAACCTCCTCGATTACTGGCAGCTGCTGCTGCATGACTTTGGTAGTCGTCCTCTCCACCTCAGTCACCTCTCCGACTACATTCAATCCACCAATGTCGTATAGAGTAGACATGGTGGTATGGGATTGACTTACTAGTACTCAATCCTCAAGATCTTGTTCTTCTTCGAAGGTTATTACCGGTGGAAGCACGTCTTCGGTGGTGAGAGGCTTCTTTACCGCACGCTTCACAGTGACGGTCCACTTCTTCTTTTGTGGCAGCGCCAGCCCAGCCTCCAGATTATCTTCCGCTATGTGCTTGAATGACTCGGAGGATGACCCAGCCTTGTCAGATGGCTGAGCCTTTAGAATGAATTCTTCCGCAACTTCAAAATCGGAGCTGCTGAAGGACTCAATTTCATCTTCCTCCTCCTCCTCGGCTTCACTATGTATGCTTGTAGCCGTATGTACGCGAGGAGCAGCTTCAGAGTCTTCTGATCTAGGAGGAGGAGGGGCGGAGTAGTACAAGTGTATGTCTTCCTGCACAGATAGACAAGTTAGTACATCAAAAACTACCAAAATCAATACTCGGGGGCTACGACCACGAGTACTTACACTGCTTGGCAGGTTGGCAGCGTAGAATTCCCGCACAATTGTCGGGATCTCGCTTGCATTCTTAAACAAGCGCCTCAACCGTGCCATGACTTCATCCACACTGAACTCCTCTAGTGACATCCTGGTGGGTCATTGGGGCCAAACTAGTCATAGCTCCATGTACACCGCAGTTGCAGGGGCTAGACTCGCCTCTTCATGAAGCTGAAGGCTGCCCCAACTCCTGTTAGTCCTTGTTGCTTGAGCTTGTCAATTCTGTCTAGGAGCTTGGGTAGCTGAAGGCAGTCCTTGTGTGAAGGCTCATCCAACCACTTGTTGTTCCAAGTCGGGTGGTGGCCTGTCAACTTCGGGAGCTTGGGCTCATGGTTTTTGATGTAGCACTACTTTTCCTTCCACCCATAATGCGAGTCAATCAACTCGTAGTCCAAGTACAGGCCCTTCACCTTCTTCCTCATCTAGATCCCAGCCCCGCCAACTACTTCAGTGTGCTCTCTCTTGGGCAGAGGCTTGACGTGGAAAAACTTGCGGAAAAGCTGATAATGTGGCTGGATCCCCAGGAAGGCTTCGCACAGATGAACAAAGATAGTGGTGTGCAAGTTGCTGTTGGGGTTGAGGTGCACAAGTTCGATGTTATAGTAGTCCAGGAGGCCGCCGAAGAAGTCGAAGGCAGGCTAAGCTAATCTGTGCCCAATAAAATGGGAGAAGATTACCGTCTCATCTACGTATGTCTCCAGCGACCACGGGTTGCTGAATGCACACCTCCAGTTGATGACATCCTTCTCCTAGAGGAGGCTGGCGGCCACAAGTGCCTTGATGTCCTCTTCCTTGAGCGAAGATCGCTTCCAGGCACAAGCAGGGAACAACGGGGCAGTCTGGTTAGTCTTTCCATATTTGGGAGCTGGTAGTTGGATCTCCATCATCTTATCTATCTTCTTCTTCCAGCCTTCCGCTGCCTTGGATGCAGTTGCCTTCTTCCCCATCCTTTTTGCCACGATGGTCTTCTTTTGCATACACTCGAGGGCTAAGTGTGGCAGAACCACCCTAGTTAACCCAGCTAAAGTTTACTCAACATCGCCTTAAATGTGAATAGACACTTTAATCGAATTAAAATGGCAGTCTGTCGGGTTTCACCGATGCAACCATGAGTTTCAGATCGAAACAAAGCATACTTGCAAGAAGATGAGTCCATAGATTACAACAATCCAGATAAATTATTACAGGTCCCAAATTAAGTTATTACAACTTAAGAGTTTAAATGCATAAAGTAGTATTCAGAGTTCAAAAGCAGCAAAAAAAAAGATAAGTCTAATGTCGATACAAATACCATGGTGAAGCCTGCCATGATATCAAACACCACAATCCTCGCCGACCGAGAATGGGTCCCACTCAACCGTCCATCTCGGAGGGATCTAAGACAACCAAGTCAAACTGACAACCAAGTCATTCACATCCACCTCATTACCTGAAAACATAGCCACAAGCAAGGCTGAGTATACTAATACTCCGCAAGACTTACCTGTCAGGTGGTATCTAATCCACCGACTCCTAGACATGTAAGGCTTTTTGGCTGAGGGGTTTGTTTTTGCCAAAAGCTTCTAAAGTAGGTCCTTGTTTTCAAGTTTTAGCATCAAATTCTAGTTGATTAACCATTCTAGATAAGCACCTATTCTAAGCAAGTGTGGTAGAATAAGCAATTTAATCAAGCATCAATATTAATCATCATCATTATTCATCTTCTTACTCGATGCTGGAAAAGAGGTCAAGCAGTCCCAAACTGTGAGAAGCAGACGATTTGAATCGAATTTCTTAACCTTGCAAGGTGGACCTAAACACGCAACATATGCTATTGCCATGACGGGTTCACATATATCAACGGTTCCCGTCAATTCACGGTGTTTGTCCAGAGCCCACTTCCCTTGGATACAATGCCCCACGGTCCCAAAACGACGCCGTACCGTGGCTACACTTGTAACCACATGAGGCCACATGGAAACCCAGTTCCAGAGAGAGTGGGGTAAAGGTCCACACCGGTTCAATTAGGTACTAGGCTTACTGATTCCCCATACTCTCAGCATGTGTTTAGTACATTCAAAAACTTGACCAAGACTCCCACACGTTTGAACCTTAGCAGTTTTTCCTTTATACAGACGGGGCATCAGTAATTGTAGAACACAGTACCAAGCCCTGCTCGTCAACCTTATGATTCCAACATAAGTAAACAGGCAACTCCTATAGCTCGCGAGTGATTGAAAATCACTCAACTTTTACCGTGTCCCTATTTCGCATAGCATCTACTCAACTTAACATGCTAGTATTCAAGTCATGGGTACTAGGAGTATGCAACTAAGGTTTCAAGCAATTCCTATGAACTTAATGCACAAACATTAGCAACATAAGTATTGCATAATTTGGAAACTAGGGTTATGCTCCGGGGCTTGCCTTCTTGTCCTAAATCAACCTTAGGCTCTTCCAAACTTTGGTTCGGGCCTTGGTTTGCCTCAATCAGGTTCAGCTCTCCCACTTGTTGTCCTTCTTCATTGTCCAGTACGAGCTCGTACGTCCCGTCAGCAAGGTTAGCTTCTACACGGGATGCATATGCATAAGATTTCGTTCATAAACTTTCACGACGTAGGTTTCATTTCGTTATTCATTACCAAAGCATAGAGTGTGTATTTTCGGCCACATTCACCTAGACAAGAATTTAAACTTTGATTTCTTTGTAAAGTAAAGTGTGTTGCGATTTAAAAACTCGAGCTTGACTTGATGGTTTTAATAACTTTAGATTTCACAAAGAAAGGTGGGGATCATTTTGGGGTTGCTCAACATTCATTTGGAAAGTTATCTTGTTTCTGAATTTTAAACCAACACAACTTAGCATTTAAGCATTTGAACTTAAAACAGTATGAACATTAAGGATTCCAGTAGCACAACTTACAGATCCAGAACATGCATGTCAAAAGTAAACTAACAGAAGTAGTTTCATATTTTTCAAATGCAGAACATGCATGTCCAAAGTTTGCAGCTATTTAATCTAGGAAATAAATCCAAAACCGGGATACACTTGCAAAACCACCCTCAGATCTAAAGATTCTTTGCACATAAGTCCCTAAACTTTTCCCCATACCCCCTTCTCTTTTCCCCTTCTTCTCACCACATACCCTCACACACACATAACAGGCACAGACAGAAACACGAGCTCGGCACTTGGCTGTGGCGTTGGCCCAGGCCGACGGTAGCAAGAGGGAAGGGCAACGCAGGTGGGGGAAAACGGCGGGTTGGCGCCCTGAGCACAAGGGTCTCACCAGTAGGGCCTGGCGACAAGGGAAAGGGGTAGCGCACAGGAGTTCTAGGAGCAGTGCATGGAGGCGGATGGGGCTCGCCGTGGGGAGGCCTTCACGGCGGAGGAGGACGGCTGGGAGGTGGCAAAATGGAGGCGAGGTGTCATGGGAAGGCGTGGGTACGAGGAATCGAGCTGGGAGCTCACCATGGTGGCGAATTTTGTCAGCAAAAATGGGGAATTTTGGAGCTTGGTGTACTGGCAATGGAGGAAGGGTCGGTTGTTCTGTTTTATAGGCGAGGAGGAGGGCGAGAGCAGAAGAGTATCTTTGCGTGGGCGACATCCCTGGGCCAACCAGCGATGAGCAACCTGCTGGCAGTGCCCAACCAACGGGCTAGTGGCCGGTGCTGGCCAACGGGCGTGCAGTGGCACTGTCCTGCCCAATCGCGAGCATGCACGAGCAAGATGTGGAAGAAACACGTTTACGTGTGGGCCCGATGCCTATTTAAACTATTCAACTTTCTCCCCTCATTTGACCCAGTTACAGTCATCCAAAAATTGCCCAAAAATACTCATTTGAAAGATCAAAAATACAAAGAACACAATGCCACAAAAATCAACTTAAGAGCTGCTTAGGTTTTCATGCAATTGACAAAAGAAAACAGCTAAACTTGAATCTTAAATGAATTTTTAACACAAGGGAACACCACTAAAAAATTAAGTAAAAAAATATTGTAAAATCATCAAATTGTATATCGTATTTAACTAAAATAATAGGAGGCACAGTTGCATAGCAAAAATTTGAGTTGCTTCACAAGTTTAAATTTTGACAATAAACAACAATTATGTGATATAAACAATGCATAACTTCTACTCCATTTTTGAACACCTTCCACTCAAAATCAAGAAAGGTGCTAAATGTGAAAGTTGCTTCATTTCAAAAGATCTACCACTTTTATATTGGCCAAAATTTGAGTCCATATATAAAATTTGTTTTTACTTGCTTTCCAAGTGATTTAGTAAAAGGTGTTTAACACTTAGTCATTTAGAGTTAGTTTTGATTTATTCCTTAATCACTTTGATATTTCTTTGATTTAGTCTCTTAATTACTAGGGATGTCACACTAAGTGGTGGGGGACGGTGGTGGTAGAGGTTGAGGATCGGGCAGTGGTGGCGCTAGGGCTACAGTGCAGAAGTTGAAAGAGTAGATGGCACAGGTAAAACGGAAGGGATATTTTCCTCTTTTATTTGTAACCGCAGCGCAATAACAGCTGCGGGATTAAAGGGAATATTTTGGTTTAATGGCTCGAAGATTTCGCACCTGGTTGGTAGTTTCCATTATTTTCGGAAGAAATAAGGTTACTGTTGACGAACGGTTACATTGACTAGAGGTTGACTCTTGTACCCACCAAACTAGTCGTGTAACGGCTACGGGGCTGTGTGCCACGTGCCCATCAGCTAAAAAGTTTTTTCTTTGGAATTTAAGGAAAAAGAGATATAAATTGCAGATTGATCCTCAGTCTGATTCTTCGATTCAACCTAAGACTCGGGGGCTACTCCATATGGAGTGCGACTTTCATCGCACTTCCATATAAAAATTCAAGATTGAAAATTCAAGATAAAGTTAAGTGAGGCTTGAGCACATTCTAGCCATATGGTAGTGCTCGAGTACGTTTGAAGACTCAACCCGATGGAGTACTTGAAGAGCACCACAACTAGTCGAAGAAGCCTACAGAAGTACTCGGAACTGCTGCATTTGACTAAAATGTATTCGGGGACTTGTCGTACATACATCTATGGGCCCAGCAGAAGATTTGAACAATCCTAGATACAGGGTTGTACATGGAGACGTGTCAAAGATGGAGACTACGGTGCGGGACGGCGTGGTGTATGTGGCAAGATAAGAACTAGTTGAGGATTAGGAAACTACTCGTAGCAATTAGAGTAGGACTCATCTAGTCGAATCCGACTAGTATTCTTGTAAAACAACTGACTCGTTACCTTGCTCCCGGCAATATAAGGTGAGGTAGGGACCCCCTCCAGAGCAATTCAATCCAACCAACACACAAGACATAGGGTATTATGCAATCTAAGTGGCCCGAACTTGTCTAAATTGTGTTTCTGTGTTCACCTTGGAGTTCCTAATCTTGGCGAGCCCCACGCACTAAATATTATCTCGAGCACCCCCCCTCGGTAGGTTGCCGGGTCTAAACATTAACACAATCCCCCAGCTATATGTGCCAATGTTCTCCCACTCTTGCCCAATGATTGGCAGCCACATCAATGGTGTTCCTGCTAGAATCGGGGAATAGGAACCCAGACATCATATGCAACAATTCCACCGTGTCCCTCCAGCCAACCGGATTAATGTTCCCGGTCACCGCTCGTCCATCTACATGTAGCCGAAATAATATAGCTATATCCTCAAGTGTGATTGTCATCTCACCGGAGGGAAGGTGGAATGAGTGTGTTTCTGGCCTCCACCGGTCCATTAGCGCTGTCAAGGTAGCATTATCCATCTTCAGCAGTCCCACCTTCACCAATGTTGCAAGCTAGAGATGAGGGATATGGGTACCCTATGGGTCCCTACCGACCAGGATACTGACCGGACCTGACAAGTGGGTCCGTCCAACCGGGGCGTGCGGGCTAAGGGCATAAAGTTACTTGAAGTACACGTCAAGACAACAAGATGGACCAGATCTGCTTGGATATTGCGGAACACGTATTGTAGTCCGACTTAAATTATTTCCATGTAACTACCGAGTAGATTAGATTCAAACCGACTTATAACTCTTGGTCGTCATCCTATATAAGGTAGCCAAAAGCACCCCCGAGGGTATCGGAATATCAGATCAACCCCAAGCAATACAATCCATGCACATAATACATAGGGTATTACTCTCTGAACGTCTGAACCTGTCTAAAATCCTCGTGTCCCCTTTGTGTTCTCGCAATCATCTTCGAGTTCTTGATTTCGCAATCGTCCTCACCTATAAATCAACCACTTGGGGACCCCAAGTGGAGTGCCGGGTTACTAAATCCGACGGGAGAAACCCAGCTCATCAAAGGTACGGGGTTTAATCGATGAGCCGCCGCCGCCGCCACGGCCCTGGTCGGGCAGACTGGCCCCTCCTCACCAGCGCCCCCACTGGCGGAACTGCAGGATGACCTCCTCTGGTCCTCTCAGAGATCCTCCTCCGCCTCCCTGCGCTCCCATCCTTTCTCCTCCGCGCCTCCCTTGTCTGCCACCTCTGGCGCCGCCTTGCCACCAACGCTGCCTTCCTTCGCCGCTTCCGCGCGTTCCATCACCAGAACGCACCACCCCTTCCCCCCACCCCCTAGTCCTTCACGCCCACTTGGGAGTTGGGACCGCATCCCCGCCACGCGCTTCTCCGCTCCGCGCGGCGATAGCTGCACCTTCTACGGCTGCCGGCACGGGCCTCGCCCTCTTCCTCAACCTGACAAGGGGGAGACTGTTGTCTGGGACCCCATCACCGGGCACCACCGCCGCGTCCCCTTCCCGCCAGGTACCCTCATTGTCCTCGACGCGACAGTGCTGCGCCCTCCGGGCAACGATGATCCCGGCCAGTTGAGCACATTGCAGTTGGTCTTGCTGTGCACCACCATCAACAACTCCAGCAGTCCAGCCTCAGGCTGCAGATCACTACTGGCCCACGAACACCGTTCCCGTTCCCGGCCGGTGGCTGGCCAGTGGATGAACCAAGCGTAATGGTTGGGAACACGATTTGCTGGTTGACCGGTGGAGGTGATATCCTTGAGCTTGATTTGGACACGCGGAGTCTTGCTGTGATCAGCAGGCCGCTAGGGCCGCGCGCGCACTGGTTGCCCTTGAGGTTCGAGTTTCAGATCTTGCCGATGGAGGGCAACGGGCTTGGCATAGCCTTTGCGACAATATCACTGAGCCTCCAGTTGTGGCAGTGGAAGGCCGACTCAGACGGCATTTTAAGATGGGTGCCACTGAACAAACTTCTTTCGTCTGCACTGTTGGTTGGGATAATCCGAATAAAGATACTGGGCATTGCTGAGGATGCTAATGCCATTTTTGTCTTGTGGGTCGGTGCTGCCTTCCTGATCCAACTCGAGCCATTACAGGTTATGGAAATTCCTGGAAGTGCTACGGGTTACCTGAATTACGATTGCCGTTATCATTCCTACACAAGTTTCTTTACTGCAGGTAGGACTTGTGAGATTGTATTTACTTCACATATAGGAGTAAAAGGTCCATTTATGCTTGCTGCTTAATTTGGTACTAGTCATATGCTTAAGAATGGATTGGCAATATATTACCACAAACATCTGAACTAGTCATGTGATTAAGAATGTGACAATAATTCTAGACAACCTCAATTGTCTTTCCGGCTAAGTTAGCCTGAACATATTCTTTTACTATGTTACTACGTGAGTTATTACTCTTGTTCCGAGTAATTTCCTTGTACCTGAAAATTGCATTGGATGTGCTTGATCCTTCTATTCCAAGCTGTGCTATGGAACGTAATTAATAATTTGTTCAGTTTAGATTGGTGTATAATGTTGCACTGGACTAATTCTTGCACACTGGGGTATTTTATCAATCAGATTTCCCGAATAAATATTTTCATTTTCTGATTGCGATTCTTTGGCTTGTAGGCAGGGAGATTGGTAGTGGAACTGCTAATGATGAGATGTGAAAGAAAGCATGCATGAGAATAATGCTTATTTTTTTGTGCTGTTATAATATAATAATGTTTGGCGGATATCAAGATTTTCCTTTCCAATAAAAATTACCCTACTTCATTATCCAGTAACTGCCAAATATTTGATACCATGACACCATGACAACATGGGCTACCCATTTGGAAAAATAAAATCAAATTCTTAGCTTATTTGACCCCTGTCATGCATGTATGCATGGTGCATCTATATTTGTGAGCCTAAGCTGATTAACATATGTTTTCAACCTGCTAGTAATCATTCTTTAATTTGCCAAAATGCCAACAGTAGCATCAGGAGCAGAACAAACAGAGGTATGAGGCCCTTTATGCCGATAATTCTCTGGGTATACTAGTAGCGTATATGGTAGGCTAAGTTAATCGCTCAACCTTCACTTGTGATGGATGAAGTAAGTTGTCGTTTGTTGAAGCTTGAAACATTGAAAGAGCTTCTAGAATAGAACTTCAAGGTATTCGGAATGAAAACTACATATTCGTCGGAAATAACAAATAAGTAAAAAGCCTACGAACGCTGGTTAACAAATTAATTTTTCATGTTTGGCTTCGTTCCGCCATAACCATGTTTGTTCTTTCAGATATGTGGAAATTTTGCCATAAGTTTCAGAGCATGTAAAAGATTTGTTTACTGTTCAAGATAACTGGATATTGATAGCATATTTTTTATGGTTTGCAGCAATCCAGGTTCTGCTTAAATTGCTTTTAAGCTGTAGAAACCAGAAATAGCAGTTTCAGTTTCTTTATTCTTGGGTACCCCCATGGTGGCGCACTCCTGTGCTGAATGTGTGGACGTGCTCTCCTGCACTAGTCAGTACTCAGCCGTGTATAAGTCATCTGCTACTACGCTACTGCAACTAATGGTTGTGTTGAAGAATCGACACGACATGCTGCAACATGATCAGTTGAAGAATGAGCACATTGAGGTGTAGTCCCATTATTGCCGTTTAACTGCTTGTGTTGCTGGCCTCAGCAAGTACCAGACACTGCACCTCCTGTGCATTGGTGCTTCTTATTTGTTGCTTCTTTATAGCCCAGTTCTTTGTTGGCAACAAGAAGAACTTGGATGAGCTATCACCACTGACTATAGCCATCATCCTCTCAGACCATGACACTCTGCACCATTTTTTCATCCGGGTGGTGAGGTTCCAGTGCCTGACTTGGAGGATGGAGGTACATCATCATATTCAGCGACTTGTCCTAGTCTGCCGTTTCCTGGCTTCTTTCATTACTCTGTTTGTGCTTGAGTGTCATCTTTTCCTAAAATTGCCTTATATAGTTGTTAGGATTGGAATTAGGCTGCAAATCCCTAGTAACACTAGATAAACTTAACACATCTTGATAGGAGTGATATATGCTGTTTTATCCTGTGCAAGTTCTCTTGGATCCCAGTAGTTTTTTTAGTATCATATAATTCAACGCCCTTCGGCGAAGGGCTCAGCAGTACGGCAAGGTATGAACTGGGCCTGTCTCTTTGTTTTCGGCTGAACTTTTGTTCACTTGATGAGTTAATGGGCCAGCGGCAAGCATTGAGCCATCTTCCGAAAGATTTTTTCTCCCTCACTCCCGGTGTTTGAGATTCGCGCAAAACAACTCACCCCGTTGGATTCCACAAACCCTAACACACATCACCCTACCCCTGCCTCCTCCACTCCCGCCGCGGCCCTTGCCTCCTCCACTCCCGTCGCGCGCCCCCGCTGCCGCCGGCTGTCGCCTCGCCCCCACCCCCACTGCCGCCCCCCCCTGCAGCCCGGCCCCACCACGGCGCGCGCCGCTCACTAGCGCCGGAGAAAAAGGATCCAAAAATGCTGGGTTCAACTTTAAAAAAAATGTTGGCTGAACTTTATCGAAAAAATGTTGGTTCAACATTTCTTTCAAAAATGTTGTTCAACTTTTGTTGGAAAAATGTTGGTTTGTATTTTTCTGAAAAAATATTGATTCAACTTTTTCTTAAAAAATGTTGATTCAACATTTCTCTAAAAAAAATTTGATTCAACATTTCTCATCCAATATTTTTTTCATCCCCACGTTCACCTAAGGCTGCAACAGAACGGGATAATTAGCTAGTAGCGTAGGTAATAGTTATAGCAAATGAGCTTAATTAGGCTTTATACTTCCACAGGATAGATAGGAGCCCCCAGCATTGAGCCCTCCAGTGAGTGCGCCAGGCGCCAGCTTAACCAATCGACATGGACGCACAGGTGAAGGCACGGAGCCAGGAAAGGTGGCCATGGAGTGGACGGCGGCTCGTCGGCCGAATACTTCGTTCAAACGGAAAGCAGGTGCGGTGAATCCGTGCTTTTTTGCTGGTTATTTTTTGACTGTGTGCTGGTGCCCAGTACTACCGTGCTTCTATATCAAGGCTTTGCTTCGTTAGCTTACGGCTATTCGGCTTGTCTTTTACCTTATAATCTCAATCAATGCTTTTGGTGAAAGGGAGAAGTGAGGTGGACATGGTAGTGCAAAAGCTACACCTCCCTGTCCTATCACGTAAAAGGTGTGCATGTGCATTGTGCAACCAACGAGCCTGTAAGTTTGGGACAGTGAAAGTAAAGATCGATACGAAGGGAAAGGGCAAGGCCGCATGGGCAAATGCCAAAATGAGAGGTACATATTGGAATTTTCTATGTTCATATGATTAATTCGAAACTAAATTATTTGTGTTTCAGTTTTTACTTTTTAGTCTTGCTTCGTTTTTCTTTTGCTACTTATATTACACTCTCTTGTCTCTTCTAACCTTACTAACCTCACACAGTCACGCTCCGGGAGTAAACAAATCAGCGCCTTGGCTTCCTACATGGGAACAGCAGAACACCGGAGTGGGTAGGCGGGCTCTGGTTGAGGCGTGCCGCTTGCCCGGCTTTCCCCGACCTGCTGGGTGCCCTCATGGCTGCTCGACGCCGTGAGGTCTTGTTCTAGGCCCCGACTCGTATGTCGGGTCCGTACCAAGCCTGCCGGTGGCCGCCTTACCCTGCCCCTGGTAGGCCATTACGGTGGGGTAGGTCATGATGACGTCTCGGTATCTGTGTGCGTGTATGGCCGCGTGGTCTTTTTTCTTAGGCTGTCCTGATGCGGTCTGAAGGGTGTAGCCTCACCCTTGGACCTATGGTTAGAGGTCGGCTCGTCGCGTCCCCGGGCGCGGACCGTCGTGGAGCGGTCAAGGATGCCACATCTTGCATTTAATGCACGGGGTGCAACACTGGTCGCCTTTGGTCAAGGGGTAGGTGACGCGCCTCGGGCCCCATGCGGGTCCCACCCCCGAGACGGGTAGTACGACGGGTTGCGATCTGTTGTAACTGACCTAGGAAGGTCGGGAGATGGGCTGTGGTGTTGCTTGAGCTGCTCTGGGAATGTTCCGAGTTCATGGGGCCCTTTATACTTCAGGGCCCTCTAATCCCTCTCGTGGGGGTACTCCTGCTATAGGGACCCGTCATATAAAGGAAAGCCCAAATCCAGGATGACAATCCTAATAACAAAAATAATTTAGCGTAAATTCTAGATGGGCAAGACCGAACGCAGCACGGATCTGATTGGTCCTGTACCAAGCAGTGCAACCTCACCAATTGGTGGCAGCCGCACCATAGGAGCAGGGATACAAGGGCTAAACCTACTAGCAGATTGATTTTCTTATTGCATTCTTCCTTGATACATCTCGTCTCCTTGTGTAGAGATGATTACCTAAGTGCATATAATATGGCTATTCTTATCTATAACCCTAAATCCTAACTAACCTTGTATACTACTGATTCGACCCATAAAGTCTAGCCAACTGCCCTTGACCACAAGTGCCAGTTGGGGTAGATAGTTGAGGGTTCTTCACAAGCATGTAGGAAGAGTTACACACATTGGGTGGCCCTTAGTCTCTCGTAGGGTAGTTTCCCACTTTTGGTTAATTATAAACTAAGTGAGTAAAACGAGATAGAGAATTACAACAAAGGTGAATAAGGAAATTAAAATTTTGGTGCACAAGTTAGACGTCCTTATTACTGCATTTATGAAACATAGGAAGCACTAAAGCTGTAAAGAACTCTTAGAAAGACAAGTATAATTTTATACGATAATGCTATCGTGATTGAAATCTCTACAATGCAAGCCCTAATATATAATATTATGTAGTGGCACTGGTGTTTTCATCATACATATTTTTGTGAGATCTCTTCAAACTGTGAAGTCGTTCAGCTACATCTGTCATCTCTGGCCTTCTGTCCACATTGAGCTCTAGACATTCCACTATGAGCATTGCAAGTTTGTGAAGTACCCCGATATCCTTATCTGCTAAAATTTCCTTATCAAATAGCTCAAGTACTTGTTTATCTTCTCTATAGCAATCAAGAAAAGCTTTAACTAGTGTTCTGTCTTCACCAAAAGCTGCCTTTTGCCTACTCAGAAGTTCTAGAAGCACAACTCCAAAACTATAAACATCACTCTTCTTCGTTAACAATCCTGATTGAAGATATATTGGATCCATATAGCACATGTCACCTATGACACATTTGGTATGTGATTTATCTATTGCAATCAGCCTTGAGATACCGAAGTCTGAGATTTTTGGATCAAAGTTATCATCCAAAAGTATATTGCCAGGTTTAATATCACCATGCAAAATAGTTGTAGAGGTTTTTGAATGCATATAAGACAACCCTTCAGCTGCTCCCGCAGCAATGTTTAAACGTGTGCCTAAGCTGAGGCTGACATTATTGCTTTGATTATGTAGAATGTCATGGAGGCTTCCTTGTGGAACAAACTCATAGACCAACATTGGGACATCAACCTCTAGACAACACCCTATGAGCTTGACAATGTTCTTGTGGATGACTCGTGATTGGATGATAATCTCATTTGCAAATTGCTTCTCTTGTGACCTGTCCACATTAATGGATTTCTTAATTGCAACCAGCTGATTATCAAGAAGCCCTTTATACACTTCCCCAAATCCACCTTTCCCTATAACATTACACGGTTCTATGATTGCTTTGAGCTCATCTTTCTTAAATATCTTAATATTGTTAACCTTTTCCAGTATGGGACCACCATTCTTTATGAAAAATTCTTTGGTCTTTCTCTTCTCCTCAAACAGAAGCTTAAACAATACTACAATAACCACAATGGATGCGACAATAACTATGCCTGCATGACAGTTGAGAAAGATCATTAACTGTTTCTCAATTGACTTATATAGAAAGAAGAAAATATGCACAAAATATTATGAAACATAAAACATGAAAAATGCCATATTAGAGGTTTCTAAGAAAACCAACTAAGCCTTACTCATTGTATTTCTGTTATTTGATATGAACATATGTTAGTTGTTGAGGGATAAGGGTCCCCACGGGTATCCTGGTCGGTCATGATAGGTGGGCCCACCTGATCATGCCATGGGGGCCAAGGCGTGATGTTCCGTGAAGCACAAGCTTCGAGGCCGGGCGAACTGATTCTGTTCGGGTATCATGAGATACTTGTTGTAAACCAACTCAGATTGATTTCCTTGTAACAACAGAATAGGATTAGATCCTATCAAACTTGTAACCCTAGGTCGTCAGCCTATATAAGGTGGCCAGAGACGCCCCCCGAGGGGAACACACACCAACTCTTCGCATCTGCGATCAGCAATATGGTCCACCACAACACAGGATGTAGGGTATTACTCTCTGGAGGCACGAACCTGTCTAAACCTTGCGTTCCTGTGTTACCATTCGAGTTCTTGGTCTTACGATCTCCCCCGCCTACAAATCAACCACTTAGGTAACCCCTGGTGGACTGCCGGTCACTAAATCCGACACTTGTCAATATCGGAACATAACACACGGTATTATTAGGTAATAATCATGTGGATATATTGAATTTGTAGATAGTTCTATAACAAAGTTGCTACATCTCACGAAACTCTGTCTATCTATTCTATGTATGACGCAACGTATTCCAATCGACAGGAAAATTTGAAAAACCATAAAAATAAATATCAGCCCACATATACTCTCATACATGGTACACAAACTAAATATCATGAAGCACAAAATCAACTAGTGATTCAAGAATCTTAAGTATTCTCTTTATTGGTTGTTCTTCAAATCTATCATAGCATTATTAGAAACATCTTAGTACACCCTCCGTTCCAAATTGTAAGTCATTTTTGCTTTTCTAGTTTTCTATGCACCTAGATGCATAAATAAATAAATTTATGAACCTTAAAAAGCTAAACAACCTACAATTTGAAACAGATTACTTGATCTTAAGGTGATAACTAGGTGCTTGGATTCCATTTTCTTAAGGTAATGCTTTATACATAAAAACTTTGCCTAGGTTACTTCCTCCAACTAGTAACTTAACTTGAAGTCATATCTGAATACAAATGCAATACATGCAAACAACATGGGAAGATAATATCACATAGCTAGCGTAATAATTAGAAAATTTCAACCACAATAACACTGCCTGGATTGTGTAGAGTTCTTTGGGTTTTCCATGATTGTTGTACTTGTTTTCTAAATAGGTCGATGAAAACAACTAAAATGATAGGGCCAGTATATCAAAAAATTATAGTAGTAGTATAAATCGTGTATCCATGTCAATACACATTACTAGATTCACCAATTTTGTAATACATACAAATGGAAAACTGAAAAATGTTTGAAACTACAAAGACATCTCATTGAATATGATATCCATTTTGCACAACGGTAGTAAATTAAATGCGGAAGTTCCATACCAAGTGTAGCCACCATTGCTGGGATGGGAAACACCGGCGTGCATGTTCCATTGCTGTCCCTTTTCATTCCAAATTTGCAGTTGCAATCATATCCCCCGATTAAGTTCTTGCAGATACCATTGCAAGGATATGAATCACGTAACTCAGGTTTCTCTTGTCGAAGGGCACATTCATCAATATCTACAAATTTTCATCACTTAATTAATGCTATAAACTGGAGAAATAAAACAAACAACGTAGTTGCAGCAAGAATGACAATCGTATAGGAAGTCATATTGGAGTTACATATTTGTGGTGAGAAGGTGTTACCTTTCTATAAGAAGAATGAAGCGTGGCTCCTTGCGCCACAAATACAAACACCACCGTCACATTTTGTAAGGACTTTAATTATTATGTTTTTTTTAACCTTCCTAGGTTACCTTCTCCAATTCCTAGGTTACCTTCTCCAATTGTGGGTCTACTATAACTAATGTTGTGCTCCTTGTGGCTATAATAGAATCGCAAAAAAGGAAAAGAAACCGCACCCATTCTAAAGGCCAAGAGGTAGGATGTCTACCTATTTTCTCTCTTCCTACGTTTATGACGAAAATATATACTTTTATATGGTCCGGTTACACTGTACAATTTAATATCCATTAAAATCCGCTTGCGACTTTTGGATGTATCAACGAATATATGCTGCCACAAAAATGGTTACGAAAATAACAATGGTGCTCGCTGAACTTCGCTGTGGCCTGTGTGGTTTAGGATGATGTACCGTACCAAGCAATGATTGAAAATATATAATTGAGGGCAGAGAATTCTTGTTACTCAAATAAATGTCATTGTACGCAGGTAATGTGTGTGCACTACCTTGGCATCCATCAGGGATGTATGGGTTGCCGTCAAAGCCGTCCTTGCACTTGCAGAGATACCCGTAGCCGTTGGTCGCGTTAACACAGAGGCTGTTGCCGCTGCGGCAAGCCATGGGCAACGGTTTGCCTTCCGCCGGACAAGAACCATTCCTGATGGCCCAGTCCAGCACGACCGGTGCGCCCCCGGGAAATCTCTTGTCCAAAACCTTGTAGCCGTAGAGGTCCTGCAACGAGAAGTTGTACCACGACCTGTCCACCACCATGGAGTAGGTGCACGGGAATGTCTTCCACATGCTGTTGCTCTGGTAGTACATGGAGGGCATAATGCCGACGAGTCCTGGCGCAAGCTCCGCCTGGCAGCAGCCGAGCCCCTTGCACAGCCCGTCCTGCGCCACCGCAGGCGTGTCGAACAGGGAATTGCAGGCGGCGGAGTAGTTATTTCGGGCCATGTCGCCGAAGACCCGGGCCCGAACGCTCTGGCCGACGCCCACGAGCACGTTCTGCGTGGCGGAGAAGAGGAAAGTCGTCGAGAAATTGAGCGACATGTCGTTGAGGTTGAGCTCATGATAGCTCTCGTTCAGGCTGCAGTCGGAGCTGAACGGCATGGACACCCGCGCCTCTCCCCGTGTGACGTCGACGTTGATGAGGTCGACCGTCCACCAGGACCTGTTTGTCCTGGTACCAATCGGGTTGGCCTGGTCTCCGAAGTAGTACCCGATCCCCCTCAACGTGAGCAGGTCATTGAGGGTTGCGGGGGGTGTTGTGGAGAGGTTGCAGGTGACGGAGAAGGTGTCATCAAAGTAGCAGCCGTCTTTGGTGCCGAACGGGTACGGGATGCTGATGTTCCCGCACTTATCTGGGCATCCAGGCAGTGTGATTGGCCGGCGTAGATCCGCAGCCGCCGTCGCCCAAGAAATGCTCAAGACGACGGCTACCGTGGCGAGGCGGAGGTGGAGCGGCATGGGCAACATTTGGATGGTGGCCTAGGTGATCAATTGGGGATGCTCGGTGCTTTGTCTTGTAGGTATTTGAACGGTTGATGGAGTTGGAAAAACGAGCATACAATACACAGCAAGGCAATGGTTGGTGCCAACAAACATAAGCGTAAAGCATGGCCGATGTTTATTCAAGTGATGCCCAGGTTGACTTTATTTGATCTGTGATGCGCAGACATGCTCAAGACGAAGGCCACCGCGGCAAGGTGTAGGTGTAGCGGCATCGGTGGCTTAATGCTTTGTCTGGAAGGTATTTGAACGGTTGATGGAGTTGGAAAAACAGGCAAACAAATACACACCTGGGCGATGCATGGTTGGTGCCAACAAACACGGATGTATGTTAGTGCATAACGATAACAATCCTTGATTTGATAATCTTTTAGTACTATGGTCGGGACTGTATGTTGTAATTTAATACATTCTTATGCTTAGACGTAGGATGTGATATATAAATGGGTATTTCTCTTTTCTCTCATACCTTTTTTTTTCTTTTTCTCAATCTACATCCTCCTCTAGCGGCTGAACAAGATCAACGCCATTTTAAAGTATATATAAGCAAAAAATATATGATTCATTGGTTGTCACCAATATTTAATTTTAGTGTTTCTAATTAATGGATACATCAAGTTTTCATAAAGTTTAAGAATCATTTAATTTGACCAGGGTGTGGCAGATGGCCATGGGGAGGAACTTGATCTGACAGGTTAGCCTGTAAGTGGTCCGCAGTTTGACTTGATTTTTGAGCTAGCAACAAACTGTAAGATGACGATGATGAAGAAGATTTTCAGGAAAAAAACATGAAATTGCTGGTAGACAGGAAGGCTAAACTAGTGCAAATTAAAAAAAAACTCTTAACCAATTCTTTCAAGATACTATACCATATTAAGATACTATGTACCATTGCAGCAACGATTGAAGTACTTTTGTCCAACATGGCTCTTGCATATATTAGTGTCATTGCAGCAACGATTGAAGTACTTTGGTCCAACATGGCTCTTGCATCAGTGTAGAGATGGTAGTAGTAAATTTTGTCAACTCCTCGCACTACTATGTAGGCACATGGATCACATCAAATGGATCTTGATATATATACAAGTACACCGATTTGTTTGCCTATAACAATATCAATCAACATCACAAGAGATGCAGGAACCGTGCCATCGTGTGGCAGCACCACGACAAAATAATAAATGGCATACATAAAAGTAGCAGTTATATAAACTAACCTATCAGGGGGCTATCACCAATATAAGATGGAGGTGATATTTTTCTATATTACTAAATTAGACTTGTTTTGTTTGCAAAACTAAAATTAAGTTTGAACGTGGCAGAACGTGGGACACATCAAAAACTGGCTTAGCCGCGTCATAAAATTCAGCCAGCTAGCAAGAATCGCTACCGGCCGGCCGAGAATCAATTATGTATATGGTACCATCTGGTTGGAACTAATTAAGTAATAATATTGTTCAGCTTTGGAAGATAGGTTATAAGGTCTTGGTCCTGCAGATAGTAAATATTGTTCCAAGTCAAACCAAAATGCCTATGAGCTTATGCCATGTCCAAATTTACGAGTATCAGATATTAAAAAATTATCAACTAACGTTAATCTGTATGACTAGTCTGTCCATGCGTTGCAATGGAAAAGCAAGTTCCTATCAATCATCTTACAACACGAAATAAAATGAATGGATGATGTATTATGAAATAACACCGTCCCTCGTGTAAATATTAATTTTCAGCGAGCTTGAGTTCACAGCTTGTTGACGGCAGTTAGCACTCCAATTGTGAACTGCAAGCACACGGATCAGTTGTAGTTCTTTCCTTAGAGTACTCTCCCAAGGTTTATCAATCTGTAGAACTTATAATACAAAATCTATTTCAACTAGAATTATTAGTATGAACTTTTTGTTGATGAGTGATTCAGATCTAATCTAGCATACACAGATAGATAACAGATAGAGCAGAGGTAACCAATCTAAAGCAACCTAAACTATGCATATGTTGTAATTATGAGTATGGAAAGTAAAGCAACACAAATATGAACTTAGTAAAAGCATCTTTAAAATCTACACCTCTGGTCTAGCTCCCGAAAACCCCTATCTTATACAAGAAAGACTCTGTCACAATCCTCTCTATCAGTATAGGTAATCTAATAGCATGATCAGAAGAACATGTTATACTTATCGGCAAATTAGGCATGCAAATCCGGTGACCACGACCACATAAACACCCTAAGCAATCTATCATCAATCATAGATTGAAAAGCAAGTAAACCCGAAAGAGCATAAAACCATAGAAGGAGATACTTA
Organism: Setaria italica; assembly: GCF_000263155.2. Lineage (NCBI taxonomy): Eukaryota > Viridiplantae > Streptophyta > Magnoliopsida > Poales > Poaceae > Setaria > Setaria italica. The sequence continues at coordinate 33,853,375 of NC_028458.1, read as the reverse complement.
GATTGCTAAGTACAAGAATAGATCTATTACTTCACCATGAATGATTGTACATCACAAAATTACCACCGGATCCTACCTTGATCTTGATGATCCTAGCTCCAGAACTCCGAGGTGGATCTTCCTTGCAGGATTCCCACGTCGCCTAGAGCTTAGCTACACTAATCCTTAGACAACTACACGATCCTCGGCTCTCCGAAGAGGTGTCCCTCAAGCTTCTTCTTCTTCTGCTACTTCATGTCGAATACGTCATCTTAGATGCGGTGCTCGATGGAGAATCGAGTATTTATAGTCTGGAGGACCCGTGGCTTAAATCGGAAGGCGAGAGGATGAGGAAACACTCCAGGCCAATTGGCCTAGGGGGTCCAGGCCTATCAGCCTGAGCCTTCCTTTCATCAACTCGCGCCCTCCTTTATCTCCAAGTCATCTCAGGTGTTCTAGAGTCTTTTTTTCACTTGGATGTGGACCTGGCGCATCGATAGCTTCAGGATGAGATTAGTTTTTGATAACTTTTCAAATATCCACTTGATCCTCTTTGATCCCGAACTCATCTTTTCATATCTTTGCAAACTTAGCCCTTAAGTCATTTTGGAGGAGTGCTAGCCAAAAACAAGCACGAGAGGAGACCAGAGAACCGTAGGCCAAACGCTTGAGCCCCTATAGGCCGATCGGCCTATGCCCTTTCTAGGCTCGTTGGCCTTCTTTTTTCTTTGGTTCATTACTTGTTCAGGACTTTATCCAATTATTCTCCAATAAGTCCAATTTTCTATGGAAACAAAATATTCTCCAAAGTATATTGCATATGTGAAAATGACCAGTTTATTAGGTATAATCAATAGTTTAGGTATTAAATTCACATCATTATTGAAGATAAATAGTGGTAAAAAGATGTCAATAACGAGTGTCAACAATCCCGCCATGCTTAAACTTTGCTCGTACACAAGTAAGTCTTCAATAGAAATCGGTGTTGCCCTTCGGTGTTCAATCCTGCACTTGATCATATACAAGAAAACATAATGCTATCATAAGATTTTTCAATTAATATTCAAGTTGTAACCAGCCTTTTCTAATATGGAGGGTAGATATCATCAGCACACCCCACAAAGAATTATTCCACTTGCTCTAAATTTTAATAAATCTCAGAAGATTTTAAGAATTATTCCACTTGCTCTAAATTTTAATAAATCTTAGAAGATTTTTAATAAAGCTTTTCAAAAAGAAACTGAACCGAGATCAAGAATTTAAATTTCATTGCAATTGCTCATTGTACTCTCAACTCATCAAGTCTCACAAACCTGTGCTAGAACTTTTTCCAATCCAGTCATCACTCATAAAATTTGTGTAAGGCTTTATCTGGATCTTTAGGATGGTTAGTTCTAGCAAAATATTATAATCAGGATATTATTAAAACAAGAAAGACTTCTAATGGATGTTATTGAGACTTGTCAAAAAGGTTATGGAAAATAATTGCTTACGGAGAGGGAGAAAATGAACACACACTTTTTGACAATGGACATATGCAAGGGAAAAAGGTGATCGCAAGACACAAATGAAGTTCTTGAAACCGGATTGCACATGGTTAGAAAATGAGAATGGATGAATCCTTAATCTTAAGAGCACTCAAAACTTTTATAAAGCTCAAATAACTAAGGAGTACTTCTTCTTCTTCTTCTTCTCATTTTTTCTTTTTCTCCTTTTTCTTTTCTTTCTTCTTTCTTTCTTCTTTTTTTTTCTTTCCACAATTTTTTTCTCTTGCTCCTCAGAACTCTTTGCAACATAATACTTACTCAACAGTAGTCAGATGATACAATGACGCTCCCCATGCTTAGATGATGCTCGTCCTCGAGCATGAAAAGGAAGAATGATAAACTACTGATGTAAGTAACAAAATCTTCGATCTTTTGCAGAAAATTATTTTATTTTTCAGGAGGATCTTCCATGCCAAATTTCAGAGATAACAGAGGGGGAAACTGCCCAGGCCGATCGGCCTAAGGGTGTCCAGGCCGATCGGCCTGAGGGTGTCCAGGCCGATCGGCCCGGCCCCTTCTGGGCTCTGTTTTCTTTAGTTTTTATTCTCCATGCTGGTGGATTCCTCCAGATCTTGTTTTCCTTGAAAATGTACTGATTAATCTTCTAGATTTTTGTTGAAATAATTTTCATACTCATATTGGGTTGTGGCCTAGTGGATAGCGTGGACGCTCACGCAACAACGAGCGGGAGCACGGAGGTGCAATGCCATCACCAGCAAGCGAGCTAGTTACTTCATGTCGACCTCATTGGCATATATCTGATGATTCGGTTTCTTAGATTTTAAATCTTCTTCTAATTTTTTATGATCTTGTATCGTGTTCAGATATTTATGAGTTTGTGTTTTTGCTTTGTCTGTGTACAATTTGTGTTGTTGGTGTATCAGGATATTGATGATTTGTGTTCTTACCATGTTGGGGATGGTGTCCTTTGAACAACTATGAGACGTGGCCCACCTATTAGCCTTATTAAGTTGGACCAAACCAAAATTTTGAGCAGAAACATTAATTGATTTAGTATTATAGGAAAAGATATATCTGCGTGCAGAGCCATCCCGTCAATCGTGTTGAGCATCTTCTTCTCAATTTATCTTTCTTGCCAGCATTTTTTTCTGCCAACCTCATAATGCCTGCAAATCAGGTCACTACTACAGATAGTGTTTGCTCGTGTACGCCATTTACACACTGTGTAAACGTTACTTGATGGCCTACCATGTAGTTTAGGTCCTAAACGGTGATTACATGGTAAAAAATAGTCCTACACGGCCTAAACATTGTACGTACACGAAACGGTGATTACACGGTTTACACGATGAGCAGACCGTTTTAAACCACGTTTAGATGATAGGAAAGTATAAACAACAACTAATTGTGAATCAATATGCCAGTTGTTATTTGATTTCAGAACTGTGAGTAACACCAATCTATAATTAGATCTTTAGTCAAATTGACTTTTAAAGTTGGTAACTTTTTATATTTGGACCATGAAATATCAAAATTTCTAATTTTCATTAGCATAACTATGAATTTTATTATAATCTAACAAAACGTGTAGCTCATGTACACAACCTGTACACGCCCTGCACGCTACTCGAGGAATGGCCGAATGACTACCGTTTAGCATTTAGTTTTCAGGAGCAGATGCATTACCCGCTTTTGCTTTCGCAGCTAAAAATTGTTGTTTGTCGGAGTGGGTAGCTTGTCTACCCCTGCTAAAGTATTTACAGGGGCATGCCATGCCATGAGCTGCCCGTAAAAATGGCATTTGCAGGGGCGGGTGAAGGCATGGCCTGTTCTGGAAATGTATTTTCAGGGGCAGATCATTACACGGGCCACCTCTGAAATTCGTTTTCCCGCCAAATTTAGGTCTGTTTTCAAGCCAAATTTATTTGTAAAATTTGGATATTCCAATTATCAACCGATTCAAATCCAAGTTCACAAGTTCAACACTCGTAGAACATCATTACTCAAATAAATATACAAACACAACATGATGTCATATTTCGTTATGCTTCCATAGATAGGTAATATAGTTAATAATTCTAATCCTAAAGCCTAGCACTTCATCAATATAAACTAGAACATGAATGAATGCACTCTCCATGACTTCACATGGACGATCACATGCTTTTCCATAAAACTCGAACAACGGAGAGGTAAAATCCATTGTCCTATAGAAACTAGGGATGAGCCTGGCACTTGCCATCTCTGGTGCATTGTGGTTTTTCATCATGGTAACTATAATTTAGCACATCCAAGACTTGAGATGGAATTGTAAGAAAGCTCATTGTTGCAAAGTTTTCACCGAATATATCTTGAAAGATGAGAATGACATAATGAAAGTTAGAAAGTGGACCATAAAAATGATAAAGGGATATGTTCCATACCATTTCATTTTCATTCAACTAACAAAGCCTCTCAGTAGTCGTAGCCACATTCCATTCTCCCTCCTCGAGCACCCTTGTTCGAAAATATGAGAACTTTGGCATAAAGTATCCATGATCGTTAAGCTATTGTAGGCAAGCATCAACGATGGATCTTTCAAAATTCAACCTAGTTGGTGCTTCTTGATCCCATGTCACAATTGATACCATCGAGCTCGCATCTCTTTGAACATGTATGTCAAAAGAGATCTGTATTCTCATAAAGCTTCTAGCACTGATGACCTCAGATTCCATCAAAGGAGGAGTACCATCTAGAGCTTCAGCAACATCTTTGAACCATTTAACAGGGTTGATAACCTGCACTATATATATAAGTAAAATTTAGGAATTTTCATGTGTAGTACCATAAAAAAAACAATTACAAGAAGAAAATAATATTACTATGTTGGGTTTTGCTCTTCGGCTTCCACTGCCAGTAGGCAAGTTAATGACGCCATTAGAGAAGTGAATTTCTAGAGGACGAGCCAATGGCAGCTCGAAACTTTATTGTCAGCCACCCGCACGGCCACCCTCACTGCCAAAATTTTGATTCTGGGTTTTGACTAGATAACACTAAATAAAACAAATAATTTTACTATTTTCTAAAAGTTTCCAACCTTATTTGCTTTGTTGTCAATTTAGATAGAAAAAAACATAAGTTTCTAAATTTCAAATTAATTTGATATGGGGATGTTGCATTCATGCAGACTGCATGATGTTTTGGATGAAAAATGAATTTTTTAATACAACTAGGTTTACGCACCGTCCAAATCTTCGATCAAATCCTTTATGGCTTTATCCTTTGTTTAGTCCAAATTCCAAATGATATAGTATCTCTTAATCCCTTATTGATGCGCATGGACCTGTTCCTTTTCTCTTGCTAATATGTGTATTAGCCGAGAGCTTTTACGCCTTGATCTCTCTATTTCCTTTTTCCATGGCCTATTTTCTTTCTTTGCTAATCTGTATCCTTGGGTCTCCAGTCTCCAGCCATGCACGTGAAAGCAGCATGCAAGCACGTCAGACGTTTTGCTGCTAGCACTTAGCAGGCCACCTATCTGCAGCTTGAGAGCTTGCACTAGTAGACAATAAAACTCCACTGACACCCTCGGTGCATCAAAACTGGTTGACCACTTGAGACCCTTTCAATTTCCAACAACAGGGAACCAAAACGTCAACCACAATGACGTAAATTCCAGCTCCACTGCTGATAGCGTTTCATTTCTCTGCCTGACTTCTTCTCTCCCTTTCGAGCCCTATAAAAGGCAGCACATCAAACCTCTTAATGTTGGAATTATGTGCCTAAAAAATAGTCCAGATTTTATTTGAAGAAAAAACACATAGATAAAATATGATGCAAGCATATAACACATTTCAACAAGCAAACATACTGACTAGAATAGTAATGTGCAAGGAAATTACCCAAAAATCCTGCGCAGAACGAAGTCGATTGCGTTGAATTAGATCCCGCAGAAACACCAAGCGGTCGCATGTAGATGCTACCCAAAAACCTGATTGCTGCCCCGTGCAGAAGTTACACGACAGTGGGAAGGCGAGTGTGTAACATTGCCATACTACAGTAAATAACTATATGTACAATCCTGACTGGTTAACTGTTTGCATATGCATGATTAGAACAATAGTTATGATTTGGCTTCCCTTTTCTGGTTGTTTATATACCTTGCAGCTAGCTGACAAGATCATGCCGGCTAACAAATACAACCAGCGAGGGTACGAGAATTATACCTACCGGTTCATAACCGCGCCGACTTGTATATGGAACCTTTACGTGCTGGTTGACAAATGGAACCGACTTGTATGAACAACTTATATGTGCCGGCTCAAAAGAAAACTGATTCATATGTGTACTTAAGGCCCTGTTTGGTATGATTCCAATTCTGGATGGAGCTGCTTCACTTCAGAACTTCAGGTGGAGCCAACTCTGGGTGGAGTTGGAGCTGTCTGATGAGGGTGTTTGGCTAAAAGGGTGTCCCTAGCTCCAGAAAAGAGGGGTTTGAGGGTAGATTGCCTTTCTTACCCCTGGTTCGACTTGAACTACTTATCACAAATATGAAATGAAAGTACATGCATTGAAGTTCAAAATAATAATAAATTACATGTTTCAAAATTTCAAAATTTTGAAATAAGTTCATAGTTCCAAAATAAGATCATTACAATAATCATTGCACTAATTCCATGCTAGGGCGATGGATGTAGCCATACTATCACAAAAGGTGTCTATAGTCACAAAGCTTGATTCCGAAGTTGACTAATCGGAGGCATGTTGAGACACGGCATACTTGTTGTACCTTTCCGGAATAGTAGGCATGTAGGTAGGATCTGTATCAAAATTAGCAAAGTCCACATCAACACTAGCATGTTCATGTATGAAATTGTGTAGGACCATGGTAGCAGCAACAATCTTCTTTTGTGTGACCATTGAATAACCGGGCATCTTGTAAAGGATTTGCCATTTCATTTTTAATACTCCAAATGTGCGCTCAATAACATTACGAACAGATGAGTGTATATGGTTGAACTTCTCTTTTGGAGTATTTGGTTCCATACATCGATGCCACTCGGGTAAGTGGTATCTTTCACCCTTGTACGGAGCCAGGTACCCCGGACGATTAGGATAGCCCGCATCTACAACATAGTACTTGCTTACACATATGCAAAACAAGATAAGTTTATGCATACAAATATGAAAAAGAACATAAGAAAAAATCTTACCTTGAGGAGGATGTGGGAAAACATTTACATCTTCTTCTAATGCATGGTACAATACACTTGTGTCATGCAAAGAACCCGGTTGACCCGCAGCCACATAGGTGAAGCGCATATTAAAATCACAAACGGCAAGCACATTTTGAGTTGCAATTCTAGTCTTATCAATATATTTCACTTGTTCTTCAGGTGATAAAGACACATGAATATGGGTTCCATCAAGTGCACCAATGCAATTCTTAAAGTGTGGATATGCTCCCTTGTCATTTCTAATCCTCTTGTGCACATTGAGAAAATTAGGATCTGTTGGTCTCAAGAAATATTGTGCGATGGCAACCACACAATCTAGAACTTCATGAAATTTTCTACTAATGGTTTCACCTGAGTGTTTGAACTTATTTTGTCCACTTCTATTTGACTCACACCCACCACTTGTGAATAGGAAAATGGCTAACATTTCATATATATTCATGTGTTCCGATGGTTTTAATCCGTACCACTCAACCAACACATCATGAAGATCATGAAAAATAACCTCATTCATCCGAAGCATTCAATGACACTCCCCTAGAGTGTTCATCATCTCCATCAGCCATCCCATTCTATTTTGTTGGGAAAACATAAACCTCGGCGGTGCCTTGTCCATATACAAGTCATGATAACTTTGTGCTAGTTTAGCACTATTCTCAACAATTTTTAAAAAAATTCCCCATGATCACTAGAATCATTAGAGTCACTTGAAGATATCTGTGAACATTGATATAAATGAAATGTAAGATACAACTGCCATACATAAATGAACTGCAAGAAAATAAAATGTAGCATACATGCGATAAAAATAAAATGTAGCATACATGCGACAAAAATAAAATGTAGCATACATAAATGACATCACTCTCACTACCAACAGTTGTACTTCTCCTTTTGATATTTATCATTATACTTCCTCCTAAGCCAATTGAACCTAATCTCATTAGTAGGCAAGGTCATGAACATCTCCCTTTGCTCCTTCTTCACGAATAGTTCAGACGCAATTTAATATTCATTGCTATCATAGCCTACCCCAAAAGCAATCACAACCTCCATCACTTCATCAATAGAGTATTTTCTATGTCTCTTTGAAACATATTTATTGGCTGAACTTGCCATACTTGTTACTGATTCTTGAATTAGGAGTGCATTTCCAAACTTCACCTTCTTGCCACTTCTTTCAATAGGCCTAGCCAATCTCTTGCCACTCGCAGGAGGAAGAGAAATACCGATATCCTCCTCTTGTGTTTTAGGAATGAAATTATCATCTTGTGGCTCAAAATTGGTTGCCTCATTTTGTGTCTCATCAATATTTTCGGTTGCTTCAACATTCACAACATGAGGAGATCAATGATCAATACCAATAGTAGTGATGTCAGCAAAACACTTGGCTAATTCATCTTCATTCTCAAGGCCCTTGTTTTTGAACTTTCCACAACCCGGAATATCCTGAAATAAGCAAAACAACACATATTATTATAAGTATTACCAACATATTTGACATATGGAAAACAAATATAGCAAATTTTTGAGCCAACTTATAGCTCTAGCTTTTTTCCACCATTCATTATCCATACCAATAGTCTTCTTTATAGGATCCTAACCCGTCCCTGTTTGCCTTAGCATTAGTTTCTTCCATGCCTTGAAATCTTCCTTCAACTTGTCCCATTTGTTCTTAATCTGAACCTTGGTAGCCATAATTCCAGTTCTTTCTTTGAACCCTTTCTCAACCTCAGTATAACCATGTGCATTCAAGTGTGTGTTTGGCCAATTTCCTTTTCCAACTTGTTCGGCAAACAACATACACAACACTCGAGTGTTCTCCGAGTTCCAATCAATTTCATGCATATATCGAACTCACAAATTTCATATTAGAGGGCAAGTTACTTAATTTATGTTACCCAATGTATACAAATTTCATATATGAGGTTCTCATTATGCTAAGCAATTTCTACTGGAATATACTGAACCACCAATAGGCTAATGCATCGAGCCATCTAATGAATTGATCTATCCAATAGGATATTTTCAGCAAACTAGAACTGCTACAGGTTCAGGCTAATGCATCGTTGTATCTAATGAATCGATCTATCTAACAGGACTAATTTAAGCAATCATGAACTACAACAGGTTCTCATAATGCATCGATCTATCTAATGAATCAATCTATCCAACAGGCTAATTTCAACAATCTAGAACTACAACAGGTTCTCATTATGCATCGATCTATCCAGCAAGCTAATTTCAGCAAAAAAGACTCTAATGTTACAGAAGCTAGTGCACACTTTAGTTGCTACAATAATGCATCGATCTATAACAGAGCATGCAGCCCAATTACACCAGCATTGAACGGCGTCCGATAGGCACCATACATGTAATTGCAGAGCATGTAACGGTGGCCGATAGCAAAAACAAAGCAGGCACCATACCTTGTGAACGACGGCCGGAGGTTGGATCTCCGGATAGCTGTTGGCGGGCCCTACGGCCGGCGGCGAGAGGCTGCGGCCGTTGGTGGGGGGCTGCGGCCGGCGGGGTATCTCCAGCGACGAGGGGCTGCGGCCGGTGTCGGGGCTTCTACGGCAAGCAGCAGCCAGCAGCAGGCCTCGTGCAGACGTGGTGGGAGGTGGAGCTAGGTGGCCGGGTGGGGGTAGAAGACCGGTGGCGGGCCTAGGACAGCCGGCGGCGGGGTTGGGCCGGCCGGTGGCGGGGGTGGATGGCGGCCACCGATCTAACTGGCGGCGGCGGAAACCCTACCAGTGGTGGTCTTGTGAGAAGAGTCGGGATGGAGGGAGGCGCAGGACGGGGAAAATGGGATGTGCCGGGAGACTCGAAGAATAGAATCGAAATGTTTTTTTTGTGTAACCAGTTTACCCACGAACTCCACGAGGAGGTTCAAAAGGGAGGGTTCTGGAGCAGCAAAAGAGGTGCTCCAAAACTCCACCTCCATTTACAGTACAGCTCCATGGTGTTTTGGAGCTAGGATGTTTGGCTGAATTTTTTGATGGAGTTGTTGAAGTTTAGGAGTGGAGCCATGCCAAAAAGGACCTAAATGTGCCGATTCCAAACCGCACCGACTAGGATAGGACACTTATGTGTGCTGGCTATTCTTATCTATAACCCTAAACCCTAGCTAACCTTGTGTACTACTGATTCGTCCCATAAGGCCAAGCCAACTGCCCGTGACCACAAGTGCGAGTAGGGGTACGGTAGATAGTTGAGGGTTCTTCACAAGCATGCAGGAAGAGTTACACATGTTGGGTGGCCCTCAGTCTCTCGCAGGGTAGTTTCCCACTTTTGGTTAATTATAAACTGAGTGAGTAAAAAGAGACAGAGAATTACAACAAAGGTGAATAAGGAAATGAAAATTTTGGTGCACAAGTTAGGCGTCCTTATTACTGCATTTACGAAAGACAGGAAGCACTAAAGCTGTAAAGAACTCTTAGAAGGGCAAGTATAATTCTGTACCATAATGTTATGGTGATTGAAATCTCTACAATGCAAGCCCTAATATATAATATTATGTAGTGGTACTGGTGTTTTTATCATACAGATTTTTGTGAGATCTCTTCAAACTGTGAAGTTGTTCAACTACATCTGTCATCTCTGGTCTTCTGTCCACATCGAGCTCTAGACATTCCACTATGAGCATTGCAAGTTTGTGAAGTACCCCGATATCCTTATCTGCTAAAATTTCCTTATCAAATAGCTCAAGTATTTGTTTATCTTCTCTGTAGCAATCAAGAAAAGCTTTAACTAGTGTTCTGTCTTCACCAAAAGCTGCCTTTTGCCTACTCAGAAGTTCTAGAAGCACAACTCCAAAACTATAAACATCACTCTTCTTCGTTAACAATCCTGATTGAAGATATATTGGATCCATATAGCACATGTCACCTATGACACATTTGGTATGTGATTTATCTATTGCAATCAGCCTTGAGATACCGAAGTCTGAGATTTTTGGATCAAAGTTATCATCCAAAAGTATATTGCCAGGTTTGATATCACCATGCAAAATAGTTGTAGAGGTTTTTGAATGCATATAAGACAACCCTTCAGCTGCTCCCGCAGCAATGTTTAAACGTGTGCCTAAGCTGAGGCTGACATTATTGCTTTGATTATGTAGAATGTCATGGAGGCTTCCTTGTGGAACAAACTCATAGACCAACATTGGGACATCAACCTCTAGACAACACCCTATGAGCTTGACAATGTTCTTGTGGATGACTCGTGATTGGATGATAATCTCATTTGCGAATTGCTTCTCTTGTGACCTGTCCACATTAATGGATTTCTTAATTGCAACCAGCTGATTATCGAGAAGCCCTTTATACACTTCCCCAAATCCACCTTTCCCTATAACATTACACGGTTCTATGATTGCTTTGAGCTCATCTTTCTTAAATATCTTAATATTGTTAACCTTTTCCAGTATGGGACCACCATTCTTTATGAAAAATTCTTTGGTCTTTCTCTTCTCCTCAAACAGAAGCTTAAACAATACTACAATAACCACAATGGATGCGACAATAACTATGCCTGCATGACAGTTGAGAAAGATCATTAACTGTTTCTCAATTGACTTTGTTTCTCAATTGACTTATATAGAAAGAAGAAAATATGCACAAAATATTATGAAACATAAAACATGAAAAATGCCATATTAGAGGTTTCTAAGAAAACCAACTAAGCCTTACTCATTGTATTTCTGTTATTTGATATGAACATATGTTAGTTGTTGAGGGATAAGGATCCCCACGGGTATCCTGGTCGGTCATGATAGGTGGGCCCACCTGATCATGCCATGGGGGCCAAGGCGTGATGTTCCGTGAAGCACAAGCTTCGAGGCCGGGCGAACTGATTCTGTTCGGGTATCACGAGATACTTGTTGTAAACCAACTCAGATTGATTTCCTTGTAACAACAGACTAGGATTAGATCCTATCAAACTTGTAACCCTAGGTCGTCAGCCTATATAAGGTGGCTAGAGACGCCCCCCGAGGGGAATACACACTAACTCTTCGCATCTGCGATCAGCAATATGGTCAACCACAACACAGGATGTAGGGTATTACTCTCTGGAGGCACGAACCTGTCTAAACCTTGCGTTCCTGTGTTACCATTTGATTTCTTGGTCTTACGATCTCCCCAGCCTACAAATCAACCACTTAGGTAACCCGTGGTGGACTGCCGGTCACTAAATCCGACACTTGTCAATACTGGAACATAACACACGGTATTATTAGGTAATAATCATGTGAATATATTGAATTTGTAGATAGTTCTATAACAAAGTTGCTACATCTCACGAAACTCTGTCTATCTATTCTATGTATGACGCAACGTATTCCAATCGACAGGAAAATTTGAGAAACCATAAAAATAAATATCAGCCCACATATACTCTCATACATGGTACACAAACTAAATATCATGAAGCACAAAATCAACTAGTGATTCAAGAATCTTAATTATTTTCTTTATTGGTTGTTCTTCAAATCTATCATAGCATTATTAGAAATATCTTACTACACTCTCCGTTCCAAATTGTAAGTCATTTTAGCTTTTCTAGTTTTCTATGCACCTAGATGCATAAATAAATTTATGAATCGAGAAAAGGTAAAACAACCTACGATTTGAAACAGATTACTTGATCTTAAGGTGATAACTAGGTTCTTGGATTGCATTTTATTAAGGTAATGTTTTATAAATAAAAAATTTGCTTGGATTACTTGCTCCAACTAGTAACTTAACTTGAAGTCATATCTAAACACAAATGCAATACATGTGAACAACATGGGAAGATAATGTCGCATAGCTGGCGTAATAATTAAAAAATTTCAACCTCACTAACACTACCTGGATTGTGTAGAGTTCTATGGGTTTTCATTGATTGTGGTACTTGTTATCTAAATTGGTCGATCACGACAACTAAAATGATAGGGCCAGTATATCAAAAAATTATAGTAGTAGGATAAATCATGTATCCATGTCAATACACATTACTAGATTCACCCATTTTGTAATACATACAAATGGGAAACTGATAAATGTATGAAACTACAAAGACATCTCATTGAATATGACATCCATTTTGCACAACAGTAGTAAATTAAATGCGGAAGTTCCATACCAAGTGTAGCCACCATTGCTGGGATGGGAAACACCGGCGTGCATGTTCCATTGCCGTCCCTTTTCATTCCAAATTTGCAATTGCAATCATATCCCCCGATTAAGTTCTTGCAAATACCATTGCAAGGATATGAATCACGTAACTCAGGTTTCTCTTGTCGAAGGGCACATTCATCAATATCTACAAATTTTCATCACTTAATTAGTGCTATAAACTGGAGAAATAAAACAAACAACGCAGAGAATTCTTGTTACTCAAATAAATGTCATTGTACGCAGGTAATGTGTGCACTACCTTGGCATCCATCAGGGATGTATGGGTTGCCGTCAAAGCCGTCCTTGCACTTGCAGAGATAACCGTAGCCGTTGGTCGCGTTAACACAGAGGCTGTTGCCGCTGCGGCAAGCCATGGGCAACGGTTTGCCTTCCGCCGGACAAGAACCATTCCTGATGGCCCAGTCCAGCACGACCGGTGCGCCCCCGGGAAATCTCTTGTCCAAAACCCTGTAGCCGTAGAGGTCCTGCAACGAGAAGTTGTACCACGACCTGTCCACCACCATGGAGTAGGTGCACGGGAATGTCTTCCACATGCTGTTGCTCTGGTAGTACATGGAGGACATAACGGCGAGGAGTCCCGGCGCAAGCTCTGCCTGGCAGCAGCCGATCCCTTTGCACAGCCCATCCTGCACCGCTGCCGGCGTGTCGAACAGGGAGTTGCAGGCGGCGGAGTAGTTGGTTCGAGCCGTGTCGCCGAAGACCCGGGCTCCAACGCTCTGGCCGACGCCCACCAGCACGTTCCGTGCCGTGGAGAAGAGGAACGTCGTCGAGAAATTCAGTGACATTCTGGCAAGGCCGCTGAGCTCATGGTAGCTCTCATTCATGCTGCAGTCGGAGCTGATCGGCATGGACACCCGCACCTCTCCCCGCGCGACGTTGACGTCGACGAGGTCGGCCGTCCACCAGGACTTGTTGGTAATGACGCCAACCGGGTTGGCTTGGCCTCCGAAGTAGTACGCGCTCGCCTGCAACGTGAATGGTTCGTCGAGTATTGCGGGGGGCGTTGTGGAGAGGTTGCAGGTGACGGAGAAGGTGTCATCAAAGTAGCAGCCGGCTTTGGTGCCGAAAGGGTACGGGATGCTGATGTTCCCGCACTTGTCTGGGCATCCGGGCAGTGTGATTGGCCGGCGTTGATCCACGGCCGCCGTCGCCCAAGACATGCTCATGACGAAGGCTATGGCGGCGGCGAGGTGGAGGCAGAGTGGCATCCGCGACATTTGCATGGTGGCCTAACTAGGTGATGAAGTGCATAAGCTTAATGCTTTCTCTGGAGAGTATTTGAACGGTTGATGGAGTTGGAAAAACAAGCAAACAAATACACTCCTGGGCGAAGGTTGGTGCCAACAAACACGGATGTATGTTAGTGCATACGATAAGGGTGACTGAGTTTGTTTAAGTTTCATCCCACGTTACCAGCTGTTGACTTTATTTGTGATGCGCAGCTCAATCATTGATTTTATTCTTTTAGTATTGTACTATGATCGGGACTGTCTGTTATAATTTAATATATTCGTTGGATTAGAGACTCATGAGAGTAAAACATAATCAATCTACATCGGTATATTAGCTGCGGTACCGGTCCCCAGCGTGATGAACCAAAGGAATTTATCTATTCGGCAAGCAAAGCGATAGAAGTCATCGCTTTAGATATCTTCGACAAGAATGGATGGAAAAATAATAATAAACTTTATTTTTTATTATTTCCTTTTATTTGCGTACGTGTCTTTCTTAGTGATTAGCTTGTAAGCTAAAATGGTGTAAAAACTTGATTGTATGCGGTCGCAGAGGCTAGAAACATTTCTTTTTTCTCAAAAATATTTCTCTGCCCACCCATGCCAGATTTTTCTTCCTCTCAATTCACCCTCCTCTGCTCAACGCCCACCGCTTGCTGTTTAATGTGTTTGGATCGGACTTCAGCAGCAAATCTCATTAGCTTGTGGCGTTGGTTCTTGGCTTCCTGCTCTAAATACGTACTTGTGTGTTATGTGATGGGCTTTACATTTAAGTGCTGATCTGCGAGATTTGCTCCCTCTTTTCTTCATCTCCGGTGAGATTGGGCTTCTCCAACAAAATTAGGTTAGGAATTAAAAAATTTCAGAGTGTTAGGGTTGTGGATTCCAAATTTTGGGTTTTAGAAGCGAGACTGGGAGAGGAAGTTGACCCGGCCATCATGGAGAGGGTTGGTGGGTGTGGTACCGAGGAAATAAGCATATGGCCGACCAGGGTGGCAGATGGATTATTTTTGAGCGGGCAAACAAGCTGTAAGATATGATTACAAGCAAGGTTTTCAAGAGATGAATTTGCTGCAGGTAGGCTAAACTAGCGCAAATAAAAAAAATGCTCTAATCAGATTATTCAAGAAACTATACGATGCTACTATGTAACATTATATATGCACCAATTCTAATCAGTTCATTCAATGATTGAAGTACTCGGGTCCAACATTGCTCTTGGTTTAGTGTAGATAAGGTAGTAATAGTAAAATTTGTCAACTCCTTAACTTGCAATACTATGTCGGCACATGAATCATATACAAATGAATATTGATATATACACACATACACCGATTCTGTACCAATCAACATCGCAAGAGATGCAGGATCCGTGCCATTCTGCGACAGCACCGCGACCATTAAATTCACTACTCGAGGCCATGGCTGTCTGAGGAAGCTCTACCTTTCATAGCTATAAGCAAGATAGTCCAGACAGCATTATCGCGCACTTTTCTTACGCAATCATGCACATTACATGGCCTAGAGATATCTCTCACATCACTAGAGAAAGAAATCTATTCAAATCACTCATATCATATGACATGGTATATACCGCATATCTAACTATTCCCTTTTCATCCTGAAATATAAGGAATCCTAAGTTTGTTCTCAAGATATTCTAAGTTTGAGCAAATTTATAGACAACGGAATTAACATCTAAAATATCAAAGAATGAAAAATATATTTCATATTTGATTTAATTATGCTCATTTGATATCGTAAATACTATTGTTCTTTTGTATAAACTAAGATAAACTCAGAATCCACATATTTCAGGATAGAGGTAGTGCATTTTTAACACACTTGTTGGGCTAACGATGATCTTAAGTTTTAATCAAAGATGTTGTAACTTTTAATAAATACATACATGTAGCGGTCTTTCAAATACTTTTGTCCAAGCTGGTGATATACATGAGATTGGGATCATTTAGAATATAATCAGAATGCTAGATAAGTTCCACTAACGAGTTACATTCTTGTTGATCAACAATACAAATAATTAATGAAATATATAAATATAAACTCATATTTCCAGCGCATAACACAAATATAGACGGAGATGATATTTCCAGATTACTAAAGTTTGAACCGTGCGGAGACGTGGGAACACATAAAACTGATCTGGCCACGTTATAAACCGGCCAACTAGCAAGAATCCCCACCAGCTGGTGAGAATTAACTAAGTAATCATGTTCAGCTTCAGAAAGATATATAGGTAATCATGTCTTCGAAAAAGCAATATTGTTCTAAGTCAAACCAACATACCTCTAATTAAGCTTAAGCCTTGTCCAAATTTACGATCAAGAAGCAGCTATTAAAAATTATTTCAACTACCGTTGACCACAGATAAGTCAGGGCGCAAGCTAAGGCCGTCCCGTCAATCGCGTTAAGCATTTTGTTCTCCTCAATTTGTCTTTCATGCCAGCAGTATATTTTTTTCTGCCGTCAACCTCGTAATGCTTGCAAATCAGGTATTGCTACTCTTTCTACCTGACAGGTGGATCTTTAATTGGGAGAGAGTACGTGCTCCACCACTTGGCATGCTCCCATACTTCACCTGAAAAATACACACCAAAGAGTGTGATAAATTTGACCAAAAATGTAGCTGGATAGATAATACAATAATCTATGAGTATGCAAAGTTTGAGGTTAAACAACAAAAAGACAAATCGGCATATAAATAGTGTGGGTTGTGGATCCAAATGAAAAGTGCCCCTGACTCGATTACATGAAGATTTTCTCTTTTTTGTTTCTTCTTGCACAAAATTTTGTTAAACATTGGAAATGCAACGCTGAAAGATAGGCAATCAGCATGCTGATTAAATGCTGTGTATTTGAACCTAGAAGTCATTATTATGAATAAGGATATGGTGAAATGCAATGGTTGATAAAGTCTCTCAAAGACTAGTAAACTTTCATTATGTATGAATGAATATTTTACTACTTACTTGGCAAATAGAAAGAACGAATGTGTAAAAATTATGTAGTTAATCAATGCATTCTTAAAATCCACGAGAACATCCTTGAAGGACTCATCATTTCCTCGAAGGAATAAAATCACAACATATAGAAATTAAGTCTCATACCAAGTATGAATGTCTAAGGTAAAGATAATAGTACTGAATGAATATTAAATGTCTTGAGAGAAAATCCTAGAAGGAAATAAAGTGACAAAATGACTTATTATGAATAAGACTTTATAAATAAAGAAGTTCATAGAAGGGCTCAAGTTAATGTGAAAAGTATTGTGTAAATCACTTATCTCTTGCATGAGAGAATTTGAGAAATGCTATTCTCGAAGAATTAGAAAACACTTGAAGGAAATAGTCAATGAACGACTTATCAGTTAATTCTTGAATGAACGCAATAACTTTTAATATATAAATGAAAATTCTTATAGAACCAAGTAACTAAATTATGAATACAGTGAGAAATCACAAGCATGGTTCTAAATGTACCATAGAAGCACCTCTAAATTAAGTGAACATGTAGCTAGCTAGCATTGATACATACCATAAAAGATATATTGGTGATTGACAAGTTGAATAATTTCTTAAATGCCAACTGAAATTTTATTATTATAGTGGAACAGGAAAAATCCATAAGATCTACCAAATAGATTGTTGGTACTTGTTATTGACACCTTTTTACCCTATTTATCTTCAATAATAGCATGAAATTAATATCATTATTATCGATCATGTTCAATAACTGGGCCATATTTGCATGTACCTTGTGTTTTGGAGGATCTTTTATTTTTGCAGCAATTTGGACTAAATTGGTGCATAAATGGATGAAGCCCAAGATCAATGATAGACAAGCAAAAGATGACGGCCAGTTAAGGCCTCCACCTTGGCATCTCAAACCGGTTAAACTTTGGGGCTCCTTCTTGGCTTCGACAACCTTACTGGTCTCCTCCGCCTCCATGCCATTCTCCAAACATGACTATATGTAGGGATGAAAATGGATCGGATACGAATGGATATATACAAATACAGATAGTTATTTTTTCTCGGATCGAATACGGATATGAATAGTGTCAAGATCGTGTCGAATAATGGTATTTATCCTATTTGCATATTAAATATCCTGCTTTGAGTATTTAGATTCGGATACGGTACAGATATTGAATGTCCGGATTCGATACAAACTACCCATTTGACTGTCTAAACCCCTTCGGTTGGACGAACGGACAGATAGTATCCATACCACTTTCATCCCTAACCATATGCATGGGTGTAATGTCATCATCAGCGTCCATTAATGCTTAGCATCCCTGAAAACTTATTAAGGGCTAAGTTTATGAAGATAAGGTAGGATGATCTCCGGATCAAGATGAAGCAAACAGAAGATTTGGAAGGTTATCGAGAGGATATCCATGTGCTAAACTGAAGAGTATCTTGACCCCTAAGTGGGTTTTGGTGAATTAATGACATAAGCTTAAGTGTCTAATAAACTTTCAAGTGCATGAGCAGGTTTAAAAGGTTTGGTGGACATATAGCACTTGTGGATGACCCTAAAAAAGGAAATGAATGAATATGGGGCATACCTTGAAGCCTAATTTAATTTTGATTTGAATTTGAGTATAGGAATGCTGCACTATTAAGATGGATGCGTAATCTTTGATCTTTACAATGAAAAAGGTACTCAAGATGACCTAACAAACCTATGAGAGACACCTTTGCACCTGCACTTCACATGGGTATACTTAGAATGGTGCTGATATGAGAGTTGCGAAGTTTCCTGGAAGTTGTTCTAAAATCATCTGGAAGTTCCGAAAGTTTCTGGAACTTAACGTTCCAACGGCTAGTTTCGGGGTGAAGGGGTATAAATACCTCATCACCCCCTCCCCACAATTATTTTCTTGACCTAACTTCATGATGAGCCTATGAAACACATTGAAAGCCCCTCTTTACTCCCCCTTTGACATTCTTGGTGAGATTTGGTGGGGATTTAAGGACGGGTTCAATGGAGAGCAAGAGAGAGTGCTAGTGAGCTGATTTCCCTCTCTGGAGCACCTTGTTCTTTGTCAAGCCAGTGATTTCGCGTTTGTTACTCTTGAAGCTTCAAAGCCCTAGCTGGCTAGGTGTTGCCCGTGGAGCATCCAAGGCTGTGGCTACCTACGGGAAGTTTGTATTACCCCGACAATTAAGTGACTCTAGCTAGATCTTTGTGATTGCTAGAGTGAGGAAAGTGGCTTAGGTGTGAAAAGCCCACCCTTTGTGGGTTCCTCAATGGAGGCATAGGCTTCAAGTGTGGAGCTAAACTCCGATAAACAAATCCTTTTGTCTCTTATGCTTGTAGTTCCTCATTTCGTTCATATTCAAGCATAGAACATATTTCTAGGGTCTGTGCTCGATCTAGTTTTCTAGAAGGTTGCTAGCTGTTTCATCTTGTCTCCAAGGCTCTGTGGACCTTATTGCTTAACCTATTTTCATTGATTTACTTTTGGTCAAGCATTTCATAGAGGTATCGTGCAATCTCTCTAATCTCCGGAGAATCCATAGAATTCTCCGAAAATTCCGCAAGTTGTAGAATTTCTAAAAAAATTCCAGAAACTTCGGAAGTTTCTGATAAACTTGTTAGAAGTTGTTGAACATTTTGAGGTTTGACTATTCACCCCCTCTAGTCGACATCCTAAATCCTTTCACAGACCCACATACATGTGAAAAGAGGATTCCAAAACAACATAGACGCTAGACTTGGAGACGAAGGAGGGCACGAGAGGATGAAAAGAAGGGCCTTGTTGATCGGCTTGGACCCACCTAAGACAAATGGCTTAGGCCATTCCTTTGCCTCCCTCGACTTTCCATTTTAGCCATGGCCTCCGCAGAGTATGAATACCCCTATTCTCCACCCACACTAGCATTATCGTGCATACATCTATTTGCCCACCAGAAGGTTTGAATAGTCCTAAATATGGGGCTGGACACCGAGACGCATCTGACATGGAGACCATGGTGTAGGGCGGTGTTGGTGTTTAGACCTGGCAACCTACCGAGGGGGTATCCGAGTTAGCATTTTATGCGTGGGGCTCGCCGAGATCAGGAACTCGATGGTGAACTCGAACACACAATTTAGACAGGTTCAGGCCGCTTATGTCGCGTAATACCCTACGTCCTATGTGTTGGTTGTGTTGTATTGATGAACTTGTTTGGCGGGGATCTCTGCCACGCCTTATATTGCCAAGGGCAGGGTTAACATCAGTTATTCTACAAGAATACCAGTCGGAGTCGACCAAAATGTCCTACTCTAATTGCTACGAGTAGTTTCCTAATCCTCGACTAGTTTTTATCCTCCACGTAGACCACGCCGTCCTGCATCGTAGTCTCCATACTTGACATGTCTCGGTGTACAGCCCTGTATTTAGGACTATCCAAACCTTCTGGTGGGCCCATGGATGTATGGCCGACAAGCCCCCAAAAACTTTTTAGTCAAATGTAGCAGTCTTGAGTACTTCTGCAGATGTCTCCAACTAGTTTGTGGTGCTTCTTTGAGTAATCCGTCGAATTGGGTCTTTGAATGTACTTGAATACTACCATGTGGCTTGAATGTGCTCAAGCTTGAGTTAACTTGGTCTTGAATCTTCAATTTTGAATCTTATTTGGAAGTGCGTTGGAAATCATACTCCATATGGAGTAGCCTCCGAGCCTTAGGTCGAATCGAAGAATCAGCCTGAGGGTCTATCTTATAATTTCACATCTCTTCCACCTTAAAACCCAGAAAAATCTTTTTAGCCGATGGGCACGTGGCACATAGCTCCCGAGCCGTTACATGACTAGTTTGGGTATAAGGGTCAACCACTGATCAACGTGACCGTTCGCCAACATTAACCATATCTCCTCTGAAAGTTGAAAATTGTGAAGCGATAACTCCAAGCTTTTAAAAACAGAATATTCCCCATTAATGTTGCCTCGGTTTAACTATGTTGTAGTTATAAATAATGGAGGAATTCATTCCTTCGATTTCACCCGAGCCATTCTGCTTGTTCGTCTTTGACACTGTAGCCCTAGCGCTACCGCTTGCCATTCTTGAGCTCGAGTGCCACCGTCTCCCCCAGCTTAGCCCCCAAGTATATGCGCAGAAAGACCCTCATGTCAGTACGAATGGGGAAGAAAGCAACCTCCAACAAGGTGGCAGAGAGCAAGAAGCGGAAGGCGGTGAAGGAGAAAGAAATCCAGATACCAAAGTATGGCAAGACCGATTAGACGGCACTGCCGAATCAAGCCTGCGCCTGGAAGAAGTCCGTGATGAAGGAGGCAGACATCCAGGCATTGGTGGATGCTGATCTTCTCCAAGAGAAGGACTTCATTGATTAGAGGGAGGCCTTCGGCAACCCCTAGCCTCTGGAGAGCTACACCCATGAGACAGGCATCTTCTTGCACTTCATCGAGCGAGGTCTAGCTCTCCCTTCATCCAACTTCTCACTAAAATAAACCTTCTTTCTATGAAAAAAAATCCCCATGACGGGGGAAATTTTTGTCATATAATATATCATAATATGATGCAAAAGTCTGTAGCGTAATAAAATCATGACAATTAGAACTATTTCTGACGACACTATTTTTTTTGCTACATAAAGGTACCAAGTGTCGTCACAAAATGTAAATCGCCAGGAGCCGGTTGACGATGGCGTTTTTATGACGATATGTGCTGTTTTTATGTGATGTCTGTGGAGCATTAGTGTTTGTTATTTCAAATATGACACCCCCCAATGTCAATGTACCCCCAATAGGAGGTGGACCCTTGAGCCCTCTCTGTTGACCAGTTTCATTCCCCATTTCCCCAACTGAAGACGGCGGCAGGCGGCCTCTGGGCGGAGCCAGCTCCCCATCTCCCCAACTGACAGCACGGCAGCCTCTGGGCGGAGCTAGCACGCAGATTTGCTGCAAGCCCACCCTACGGAGCACAGATCTTCGGTGACCGGTGGCGACTCCATCTCATTAGTCGGTGGTGTGCTCCTAGTCCCCAGGCGCGCAATTGTGGTAGTGCTGCCCTCATGCCCCTCCCCATCCCCCCTTCGTTGCCTTTCCCCATCGCTCACCTTCCCCCCTTCCAGTGGAGATGTGAGGCCTAATCAATCCCCGCTCTCTCAAGTTCTCATGTCACAGGCATTGTCATCTACCGCTCGCACTAGGCGGTTAAGCACAGCTAGGGTTTCCCTGCAACCCGCACCCCTTGCTGTTGTTGCCGCTGCACCTCCGCCCACTGCTGTTGAGCTGCCGGCGCCGATTGATGATGTCAACGGGATGCCGTTGAAATGTGCCTAGATTGCAAGGACGTGAGGGTGTTTGCTGCCACTACCACGCAGTTTGATGATAACGTTGGAAGGAGATTTTTTACGTGCCCCAGGAAGATCTATTGAAATGTCAGTGTTATAATCATTTTGCATTGCCCAAATTTCATTCTTGTTTGAATGGGCATGCATGAGAATGGTAGTAGTGTTTTTAGCATTAAGTGGCTGCACTATTGATGTTAATTTTCCTATTGTTTTAATTTGGATGTAGGGGACATGTACTAGGTATTGGTTGGAGGAAGAATATGTGGTGTTCCTTCATGATAATGGATATCTACTGTCAGCTTCCTCGACCATTGCAGTAGCTTTGACAACAGAAGTTCCTGAGTTGGTGGAAAAAATTGATAGCTTAGAGCAGAATCTGAACAAGGTGAAGGAAATGGTTGGCAAGAACAGGGAAGGCATGGGAAGTGCATTTGTCATGTGTGTGGTTGTCTAAATGTAACATTCCTGGTGTTGGCCATCCTTTTGGTTGTAACTATAGTGTTGAAGCAGGCAATGATGATGAAGTAGGACATGTTGTGAAGTAAGTTGGATATGTTGGCCACATTTGATATGCTTTTGGCTATGATGATGAAGTAGGACATGTTGTATTGAACCTGCTAAGCAGGATGTATTTGCAGTTGGTATGAAATATGTGCCTTTGTGTTGTTGGACATCTCTTGTGTGCATGGACATGTAACTTGTCTGTGTGATAAAATATGCACCTTTTAGATGTATGTTGGAATTAATCATCCCTTTTGCATTGATGTGTAACCTGTGTGTGATGAAATTTTGGCACATCCAGCATATATATACATGACAGACCCTGTAATTTCCATGACATTGTCAGGTCATAAAAACCTAGAATTTATATCATCTCAATGAATTCTGGGCAGCATATATCCATGACATTTTGTCAGCATATAGCCTGTATGTAACTTCCAATAGGTTGCATGTGCATAGAACAAAATTCATAAATCAAGTTTCCATTGAAACAGAATCATTGCATACAAGGTCTTGGCTCACAAATACCACCTCCAACAAGGCATACAATTTCATAATTTAGATACAAACTTTAGTAGCATAATTCAGATACAACAGAATCACTAATAGAAGTTCATGGTTCACAAATAGCTCCAGAAATGCAAAGGTTAGTCATCTTCACTATCGTTTTCTGATATACTTGCTTCGTTTTGACTATGGTACTCAAGGAAGGTTTCATCTTCATCTTCGCTATCTATTTCATTACGTTGAGGTGTTTGTTAATGTCAACGGATGGTCTTGACAAGGTCTGCACTAATAGGGCTAACTGATTGATTATCCATGTGCAACAAATCCATATCAGGATAAATGTCTCCCATGTACAATCTCCTACAAAGTATTGTCCTCTTGGTATACCTCCTGACATCTCATCTGTACTTGTTCATGGATCGGTTGTTTTCTGTCGGACTCTTCAACATCAAATATATGTCGGTGGCCAGATTCTTGTACCACTAACCAACATGGACCAAACTTTGTATCTTCCAAGAAAAATACTTGTGAAGCTTCTATGGCTAGAAGGAAAGGATCATTCTTATACCATCAGCCTTCGATGTTAATGCTCTTGAAGTAACCATCATCTTTCATCTGGTATGTCCTTCCCTCAAGATTGTACCATTCACACCGTAATAAGATAACAAATCTATCTCCTTTGCTGTTCTTAGTGTAATTCAACTCAATAATGTCTGTGATTGTCCCATAGAAGTCAATATTGTCATCATTGTGAGTACCTACAGTCTTGATGCTGGAGTTTTGTGTTTTCCTGTGTGCCTCACAAGCCATAGTGTGGTACCGTACCCCATTAATTATACAGGTTGTGTATGATCGCACATGCCTATCCGGCCGACATGCGAGTGAGTACAGGTCTTCATCAACATTTGTTGTGCTTTCGTATTTCAATTTGGTAAGCTGCAGGAAAACACAGAGAATTGGTGAGGTTGAAAATTTATTCTACACTAAATGATTCAGCCAGGATGTAAAAGTTGCACGCACATGTTTCTCGAACCATGCAGCGAATTGGGTTGACATTATTTTTTCAATATTGTTGACCTATTGTTGTTCCAATTCTGCCCTATACATGCTGGAAAGGAAGAAGTTAATTAGTTTATTGTGACACTAGTATTGAATAATGTTGGCAGAAATGAAATGACAACAATTACTCACTCTTTGTATTCATCAACCTCTTCACAATTATTTAAAACAAACCAAGAGTCATAGTCATTATCTTGGTAATGAAGTTTTGAAGCACCCAACAGGTTAATACCATGACGAAAAATAGAGTAATCATTGGGTAAGATGTTCTATGCTCCATCTAAGTTTCTTTCAGGCCTAGTGAACTTAGTAATAATTTCATTGAAATATGTTGAGCATTGGGTCATACGAGTATAGGCAAGTATGCCTCTACAATAGATCCTTCAGGTCTTGCTTCATTGTGGATGAAACGCTTAAAGGTGCCCAATCTTCTCTCAATATGATACATCCATCCATACTAAACCGGTCCCCTAAGGAGTGCCTCGTCAGGTAAGTGTATTGCTAGGTGAACCATAACATCAAAGAATGCAGGAGCATAAATTTTCTCTAGTTTGCAAAGGATAATTACAATATCTTTCTTCATCTGGTGTAGTGCATCAACCTTTAGAGTTTTCGAGCAAAGTTGTCTAAAAAAACCTACCCAATTCAGCAATTACTTCATATACATCTTTGCGCACCAACCCGTGAAGGCCAGCTGGTAAAATACGCTGTAGCAGTATATGACAGTCATGTGTTTTCATCCCATGCATTGTTCCTCCCTCCATATTGACACATCTTGATATATTAGAGGCATAGCCATCTAAAAATTTAACATTTCTAACAAACTGCAAGAACTTCTTCTCTAATTCTGGCGTTAGAACATAACAAGCATTGGGCTTTGTGGATGAATTACCAACTTCTTCCAGCAAATGAAGCTCTTTTCTTATACCTCTATCTTCCAAATCTAGTCTAGTAGCAACTGTGTCGTTTGTCTTCTTCGGAATATTAAGTAGAGTTGAAAAAATATTTTCACATATATTTTTCTCTATGTGCATAACATCTAGGTTGTACTGTAGCTTCAATTTTGACCAATATGGAAAATCATACAAGCTAACCTTGAGATGCCATACTGGTTCTCCATTACAGCATCGTTTTCTTGTTTTCTACTTATTAGGATTCTTGCCTGGAACATAGGAAACTTCATCCAACCTTGCCAGAACCTCATCTGCACTAAACTTCCTTGGTTGCTCTCTATTTTCATGGTGGCCATTGAAAGATCAGTTTTTCCTCTAGGGATGGTCGTTTGGGAGGAAACGTCTATGGCCTATGAACCCAATTTTTTTTCTCAGACATTCGGAGCATGGATTCTCATCACAGTGCACACATGCGAAGTAACCCCTAGTGGTTCTGCCTGACATGGTGCCTAATGCAGGGTAGTCATTGATTCCCCATAGAATCGCTGCATGCATACTGAAATCTTTGCCTTCATATGCATCATAAGTAGAGACACCCTCCCAAAGGGTAAGCATGTCTGCTATCAAAGGCTACATGAACACATGGAAATCTTTGCTTGGTGATTTTTTGCCTGGAATAATTAAAGCAAGCATATAATTGGATTGGTCCATACACATCCATGGTGGAAAATTGTATGGAATCACTATCACTGGCTAAATGCTATATGAATTGGTCATCTGACCAAATGGGTTAAATCCATCAGTAGCAATGGCTAACCTCAAACTGCGGGGATCATCTGCAAAAGACTTGAAAGTATCATCAAATTCTTTCCAAGTTTCTCCATCAATAGGATGTCTCATTTCATTTTCAATTGGTACCCTCCTATCCTTGTGCCATCTTGCATACTGTGCCCGCTGCTTTGAGATAAAAAGCCTTTGAAGGCATGGAATTATTGGAAAGTAATGCAGCACCTTGTGAGGAACTTTCTTTCTACCCTCCTTATTCACTTTCCATCTGGATTCACCACAAACTAGGCAATGATCATCATTTTCATGGTCCTTCCAGAATAAGGCACAATCATATTTGCACACATGAATAGCAACATAACCAAAACCAAGTTTCCGAAGTAGAGATTTAGTTTCATTATAGGATTTAGGGAGGCCGGTAACATTCTTCAACGATGTTGAAAGCAACTCAAGGAATGCATTGAACCCAGAATTTGTCATCGTATTGTACACCTTTATATGCAGCAGTTTAATAATGAAAGTCAACCTAGACTCCTCGGTGCAACCTGGATAAAGTTCACGCTTTGCATCTTCCATGATTTCTTGATACAAGTTACCACTGAAGCCATGGCTTGCTACGGTGTACAAATCTTGAATCAACCCCTGAACTCCCCGTGCACTGTCTTCTATGACATCTTTAGCTTGTCCTTCATCATCAATTGGAGGCTGGTCATTTCCATCCCATGATATACCTTCAGTACCAACAGCGATTGTGCCATCAGTTTGTCCATCATCATTATCTTCCTCTCCATGGTGAATCCACCTAGTATAGCATCTAGAAATACCATTGATGTGGATATGCTCCTCTACCGCATCTTGACTTAATTGTTTATGATTCAGGCATTGGCGCATGGGCAACTGATTTCCTCATCTGCACTAAATCTACTCATAACATGTTTCATGAATTGTTCAATGTAGATAGGGATCACTAAATGGCCCACTGTTATACATCCAGCTTCTATCCATCTCGACCTGGGAAAAATTAGGTGTCAAAAGTTACAAATCGAGCTTCTATCCTTCAATTCTACTAATGGCGTAGTAATATAATAACAAATCCAAAGGGGAAGAACTATGGCGATGTGTAGATCTCCTCTGCAACAAATGATGGCGTGCGTGACCTTGCTTCTGAGCGAGCTGATAGGGAGGGCCACCTGACCTTGCAGGTGGAGGGGGGGTGGCGAGGCAGCTCAAGGTGGGGGGTGGGGCGGCGAAGCAGCTCAAGGTGGGGGGGCGAGGCAGCAGGTGGCGTCACCGGCAAGGCTAGCTGCAGGTGGTGAGGCTAGCTCAAAGTGGCCGAGATGTGGCCGGCCAGAGCGTGTGTGGCCAACTTGTGGTCTCTGCTTCTTAGCCACATCAAGCTTATCTGCCTTGACTGCCATGTGGGTCCAACATTTGAATGACATGTGGGTCCTGCATACTCATTAGCCTCTCGTGTAATGAATTCATTGTGCAAGAGTGGTTTCTCTTTTTATTCTCCGGCAAAAACTTGTAACTAGTATTTCTCCCACAGACTAACTCTATATGTGATGCTTTTTTTCTAGATTTTTATAAAATCATGATCTATCAATTTATTATGTTGATTTTGGTCATCTTTTGATGTGACAAAGTTTGAATTCAAAAATTGAATTCAAAAAATGACAACTTCAAACCAGATTTTGAAACTCGAAATGATTTCAGCTGAAAAAGTCATGAAAATAAAAGTTGTACAACTCATCAATATCTACAACTTTTATTTTGGTCATTTGTTCATCCGACAAAGTCATGGTAACATTGCTCACAAATTTTATGTATCTCTCTTATATTCATAAACTATAAAAGAGATACGTACAATGTTACCATGACTTTGTCGGATGAACAAATGACTAAAATAAAAGTTGTAGATAAACTATAAGAGAGCTACGTAAAATTTGTGAACAATGTTACCATGACTTTGTGGGATGAACAAATGACCAAAATAAAAGGTGTAGATATTGATGAGTTGTACAACTTTTATTTTCATGGCTTTTTCATTTGAAATTAGTTAGTACCCAAAAATTTTGTTCGAAGTTTTAATATTTTGAAATTCAAAATTCGAACTGTCCAAACAAAGTCATCTGAAAAAATGACCAAAATCAAAGTGGTACATCTCGATGCGTTATAAAACTTTGTTTCTGACATATTTTTCATTCGAAATCATTTATTACCCCAAAAATATATTTGAATTCCTAATTCTACTAATACTATCTCTGACATGGTGGACTCACCGCGCCAAGACCAAAAATTGGCCAACGCAGGCTCTGCCACCAACATAGCAGACCCACCATGCCAGACCAAAAATTGGCACTCTCTCACTCCCATGTTGATTCTCTCACCGGCACATGGGATCCACCACGCCTCCCGCTCAAGTAGGGAAAAATACACCTCTTGGCCGGTTAGACAAAGGGGAAAAATCCCCGCAGACCATGGCCTCCTCCTCCCTCCCCTCAACGTAGCACCGCCACTTGCCCATCACACCGCCACACCTGCATCGGTGGCCGGAGCCGCCCATCCTGCCACCACACCAACGTCGGAGGCCGGAGCCACCCATCATGTCGCCACACCCCCGCTGGTGGCCGAATCTGCCCATCCCGCTGCCACACTACTAGCTTTGACGAAGGTGACGAGGGTTCACCTTCTCCAAAGTTCAACACATCCGGCCTGATCTAAAGTAAATCTAACCTTCTATGTTTGAATCCACCACTAACTTCCATTGCAATTACTGATCTGTTAGTTCTTTCTTGAACTTCTTAACAGAAACTTAATCCAGTTTCTACTCTTTCTGTGTTTCATCGTAGTAAGCATTAAAAGAAATGCCAGTTACCAAGTATGAGCAAGAAAGGGATGAGAATGTAAAGAAGGCTCAGGATGTTTTTAAGTCTTTCGGTATTGAAGTGTTAGAACAGACTGTTAGAGCTATTTTTTCAAAAGGGAAAGAGGGCAAAAGGAAGAGACTAGTGTTTGACAAACCAGACTCTGACATTGAATATGATCCATCCTCTGACATTGATAACCAATCTCACAGTGATGATGATTATGATGAGGACCTCAATACTAAGGTGAGATGGATTACTACGCCAATTTATAAGTTTACATATGTGTCCAATTAATTAATTAATCTATTGCCGTCTATTTGAAACATATATTTCAGTGAATACAACAAGACTGACAAGGTCATTGAAAATACTTCATTGTAGTTAATTAATGTATTGTCTTCTTCTTAATTTATAAGATGCATGTTTCTCTTGCCACGTAAGACCAATGGTTCTAGGAACTTGCACTCAACAGAAGGAGCAAAAGGCGGCAACAATGGCGGCTGCCAACCCAACCAGATTCACTAGGGCCAGTGCAGCCATGTCTTTGCCTGGTGAAAACACTAGGACCAATGCAGGCCGTCCACCACCTAGGCCAAGACAGAACTTGCCTACTAAGAACAATTTGAAAGCCAACTCTAATACAAATGCCATTTCCAGTAGCAGCCATTTGCAAGGCCATCTCACTACAAGCGCCAGCCATACCACAAAAACTACAAACACAGTGCCTAGTGCTACTAGACCCTCTGCTAACCTATCTCAGCAAACTAATCCCACAAACAGTGGTAACCAAACAGTTCCTAGGGGCAACTCGCCAGGTGCACAAAGCTCTAGGCAAAGCAATGGCATCAATGAGTCAGCAGAGCAATTTGATGCTGCTAATTCAGAGGGTCATACAACTGAAGGAGAACCAGTCCATGACTTAGTTCCAGGTAAACAATATGTGTTTCCAAGCATTAGTTTCTCCATTCAATATCTACAATTGCTACTGCTATAATAAAACATTTCTATTATTATTTGCCAATGCAGCACCCCCAAAGAATGTGCGCAAGAAAACCATGGGTCATGGCTTAGAGAAGATGATTAGTAGAGGAAAGAAGTTGGCTATCGAGGTGGCTGAAGGGAAGAAAAGATCTGAGGTCCCACTTCAAGCAGCGAAGCTGGCATCAGAATGTGGTGTTGCCCTTAGAGACAACCTGCCTATCTACACATCTTGGAAAGAATATGATAATGAGCAGAGGCAGGCAGAAGTATCAAAAGTGCTTAGGAAAGTGGCGGTGAGATAGCTATTTCATTCTTCCAAATATTTTCATGCATTACAATACTCCCATGTGAAAATTGTGTATAATAATTCATTTGTGTGGCTTCAGTCAAGGTTGGATGTGGATGTTAGGAATGAGGGACCAAGCAAAGCTGCATGCACTGATATCATTAAGAGGGGAGTAAGGCAGCAGAGGTATCACCTAAAAAGGAAGTACTTCGACGTATCACTGACAAGAGAACAATTGTTGGCCAACGAACCTCCACCTAAAATGGAGAAATATGAATGGATCCAGCTGGTTGAGTACTGGTGTGACCCAAAGAATGAGGTGCATCCTGCATTATCTGGTTTTGTTAATATGCAATGCAAACTGTGCATCTGAATGAAACCTATGTATTGCATTTGTGGTGCAGGAGAAATGTGCTAAGAATAAAGTAAACCGAGCCCAAGTGCAGCTTCACCAAAGGACTGGATCTAGGTCCTGTATTGCTCATCGATACAACCTGGTACGGATACTATTGCTTTCTGTGCGTTCCAATTATAAGGAACTATGTGCCATTAATTAGTTCTTGCACCCAAATGTGAAATGTTATGGAGACAAACCTGATTGCCTGATGTTTGGTTGGATCCAATATGTGTACCATTAAATAGTTCTTGCACCCAAATGTGTATTCCAGGTTTTTTCTTGATCTGCCTCCAGGTTTTCTTGACATGTCAGTATGTGCTTTTCTGTGTTGTTTTCCTTGATCTATCCAGGTTGCATTGATACGCAATATTTTTTTATGTTGATGGCCAACTGGGAATGAAATACGTGTGAATGTTGATTGGCAAAGCATAGTAGTAATTAGTTGACTATGCCACAGTGATTGCATTTGTTGTTGGCATCAAAAATCTGGAGGCAGACTCTTGTATGATCTGTAGTCCATACATATTTTGGCATCTTGATGTTGACATGTAAAAACAATTTATGGCTAATCCTATATCCCATGTTTGTCCAGCCCTCTCTTTACCTTCATGGATATCATTGTAATCCAAATTTTATGCATGCTGTAGAGGCCTAAGTACAACAACACAGATCTAGATCCTGTTGATTTCTTTGGGGAATGTATGAATAGTCCGCAACATGGTCGTACTCTTCTTGCAAATGAGATATATGTAAGTTACATAATTATTGGATACATGTACTTTACTCAAGTAAATACGTGGTTGAACACTATTGTATGGCCTTGTTAAGTGGATTCATTCTATGTAGGAACATATGGTTGCAGAGAAGGAAAGAGAACCAGAAGAAGGAGAAGCACAAAAGTCTCCCTCCAAGATTGTTGCTGACAGTCTGAGCCAGATCAGCCATTCATCCACCTTCCTTCCAAACATTGGTGTCGCTCGAGTGTCGAAGACTGCCCGGTCTACATCGACAACCGCAGAAGCACGACTGCAAGATCACTTTGAGGCAACACTTCAAGCAGAAAGAGAGGAAGCTGCTAGGAAGCAGGAACAATTGGAAGCACAACTTCTTGCTCTGCAGGCCTCACTTGAAGCCAACCAAGCAGCACTTGAAGAAAACCAAAATTTGTTGTGCCAGACCCAAGAAGAAGTGAAGGGGATGCATACCAAGTTTGAAGAGACTAATGCACTGCTGCGAGCTGTGAAACTTCAGAAAGATTGAGGTAGGTCTGAATGCAGTTTCTATTGATGATGCCTTTGCCTAGGCTTTTGCTACCTTGCTAGAACACCAAACTTTCTCTGTTGTTGGAACTTTGTGCACTGTGTTGTCAGAACCTATGTCGAACTTATTTGCATCTGTTTGTATGTTTGAACCTGTGTGATGGAACCATTTGAACCTATGTGATGGAACTTGGAACTAGTGTGATGTGTTTGAACCTGCAAGCACTGTGTCTTATGCTTTAGAATGTATGTGGATGATGGCTTGGCTAAAATGTTTATGCTTTATGAGCAGTGATGAGAATGCTAGAAAGATCTGTGTGACATTGGTCATTGAATTGATACATATATTTGAGCCACGTTCGCAATTGAATGAAAGGAAAATTTATGACGACCTAGAGACATCTCAAGATGTCTCTAACTACCTTACATAACAAGACACAATGAAAATGTGACAAAATCTGCATAATTATATATGACATTACCGTATCGTCACAATAAGTTGTCTAGGGTATTCATTGTGACAATTGGTGTATTAGGTGACGAGTTGACCAACCAATATGCGACAGTTAAAGTCGTCATTAAATGACAACAATATATGCCGACACAACAAAACTGTCACAAAAGGTCATCACATTTTGTGACGGTTTTCATATTATCGTAGGTACATATAGCGATGGTCGATATATGATGACCTTCATGACGGTAGTTTTTCATCATACCATTTATTTTGTGACAAATTCTATACTTTCCATGACACTTTCAGTTTGTTATAAAAGCCCAGATTTTTTGTAGTGTCTTCTAAGGGTTGTTGAGGTATTACAATCTGGAATTAGTCCACCTCAACCCCAATGCAATCTTGCACATCACCATTTTCGTGCACTTGTGCGAGGGTTTCCTAGGAATCTAGCCACACTCCAACTCTTTAGGAAATTCTTTATAGTTGAGCCCCAGCCCAGAATGGACCACACCGAAGTAGTCAAGGGGGAAGGGGGCTGGAATCTAGCTGCGGGAACAAGTGGAAAACCCTGTACTTGGAGTACAAATTGATAGACTCCTATTCAAGCTGGAAGAAACATGGTTCTATATTCGAAACCATGAGCCCCATCTTCCCAAAGTGACTAGCCACCGACCAGTCTGGAACAATCGATAGCTTTCAGCTGCCAGAGCTACTGGAGAAGATTGCCGTGCTCAAGAGGAAGGGTTTGACCAGAATCAGCATGGCCTTCAGCTTCATGAGAAGGTGAGTCCAACCCCTGTAGTTGTGTTGCACATGGCGGTACGACTACTCGGGTCCCGACGACCCATCTCAGATGATGTTAGAAGACTTGTCCATGGATGAGGTAATGGCACGGCTGAAACACTTCTTCAAGCACGTCAGGAGGATCTGGTCAATCATGCGAGAACACTACGCCACCAACTCGCCGAACCAAGTAAGTAACCATGGCCTGCATCCCTTGAGTACTTGTCAAGTTGTTGACTTGTCTTCTGTTTGCTGGAAGAACTTCTCTTGTATTGCTCCATCCCTCTTCTACCTGGCTCGGATGACGCCGCTTCGCGTGTACAGGCCCTTGCAGTTGTACAAAAGGTGATCGAGGAGGAGGAGGAGGAAAAGGAAGAGGAATCAGAGGATTGGTCCTCCTTCAATAGATCTAACTCCGAAGCTGCTGAGAAATTTGTCATCAAGCCCCATCTTTTAGACAAGTCGAGGTCATCTTTTGGGACGTCCAAACGTGAAGCTAAGGATGATTTGGAAGTCGAATTGGCACCACCCCCGAAGAAGACGCGCACCAGCGCTGCCAAGCAGGTGGTGAAGAAGTCATCCATCGATGAAGTGCCACCTTCGATAATCACTTTCGAGGAAGGACAAGTTCCTGAAGATCGAGTACATGTGAGTTGTTTTCCTTTCTGCCATGCCTAACTTGATTCTGACATGGACGACTTGCAGGTAGTCGAGGAGGAGATAGAGGTGGAAAAGATGACTACTGAAATCGCACAGTAGGAGCTGCCGGCAATTATCAACTTGGGAGGTGATGAGGAGTCTTCTGCCATTAGGGGCAAACCAGTCCCGGCATAGACTACCCAAAGAGCGGAGACAACAACTAAGGCTAGCAAGGATCTAGCTACGATCTGGCAAGCCGCGCCGAAGAAGCCATCGCCCACCGTCATGTCCCTGCGTCTTGGGGTCGGACCCATCATAAAGATAAAGAGGTCCACCAAGTAAGTATCCGATTACTGTTTGTAACTTGATGTTGCCGTGTGGCATGTTTCTGACACTTGTCTTTTTTCAGGAGATCCACCTGCATGGAAATTTGAGGCTCGAGCTCAAAGTCCGCAGATGATGGTAGTAGCTACTTAGCCTAAGAAATCATCCCGGCGCCTTCAATTCCGCGGCCATAGGAGCAGCCGGTGCAAGAAGTAGCACCAAGTGCAGTATCCCTTGTCGCAGCCCTTATGCATGACATTATAGCATCGCTTAATGTCGGTGTAGTGCCAGCCCCCAAGCTGCCGATGGCCAAGCCCATGGCAGTGACTACTTCCACCGTGGCGTCGACTCTGGTAGCCCCTGAGCCGGAGGCGGAGACCGAGATAGCAGTGGGGACTACTATTGGAGTCGAGGCTACACTTGTAGTCCCCGTGCCAGAGGCTGAAGTCGATGCCGCCAGTGCGCTGCCAACACTGGCTATCATCCCGTCGTCCAAGGCGAGGCCATTGACTAGTCGCAGTGTGGCCTCCCTCTTAACTTCAGAAGCTTGTCCGTCAACTAGCCGAGCCCTGGTTCCTCTTGGTGCACCGAATGCCAAAGAGCACGAGGAGCATGAAGAAACTTGGATTGCTCCTGGGTTGGACCTGGAGAAGATCCAGCTACTAGCTAACCCTCTGACTACCATTCAAATGGAGGCCACGGTCATGGAGATGCATCGCCGTGTAGGCGAGTTACAGAGGTAAGTTTCACTTCTGCCTTAGTCTTTGACTTGAAATTGGTACTTGCTACATACATGAGTACTTGCTTTGTTTTGTAGAAACTGATCGAGCACTCCTGCGAGAAGTCAAAGCTGATCAAAGGTTAAGGAGACACCATTATGCGGGCTCAAGTGCTGGAACAGGAGCTAGACAAGGAGCGGCAGTACTCCTCCTGGTTACTTATGAAGTACAATGGCCAAGCTGCTGAGCACAAAAACCTTGTGCAAAGAACCATGGAGGAGAAAGACCACCTCTGAAAGCGTAATAAGATGTTGAATCAACGAGTGGGAGGTAATCTACCATCTTCCATTGGTCTTCAAGTACTGATTTGTACTTGATGATACTAACTTGCTCCTTTCTTTTGTTCTTGTAGAGCTCACCAAAGAGAATAAAGAGGATGAGTTGGTGGCAACCAAGCTTGCTCTAAAAGGAGCTGACAGAAGCTGCTCAGCTTATCACCGACATGGAGGAGCCCCCAGAACAAATCGTTGAGCCCCATCCTTTGGCGGAGATACTCAAGAAAGTACCTATGAAGGTCACTGGCTATATCCAAAAGATGGCAGAGAACGTCTCAAAGCAATTGTTGTCCATAGTAAAGTTCTTGTACCCACAAGCCAACTTGGCTCCTATGGCAGAGGGGATTGCCAAAGATTGCACTGATGAGCAATTCTAACAGTACCTGCAAGAGATGGCTCCCATTGCTAAGGAGGTAGCCAGTCAGATAGACCTTGAGTAGTTTATCATGTAAAAACACTATGTTATTGTAATATAAACATGTCATGAAAATGAAATGTAAAGTATTTGAAGTCTTCTCGCAATATCTAGTGCTTGTTGAGTTACTTGAACTCTTTGGTTTAGTGCACCTCTGGAACGAACCTAATAATTGCTCGTGTGGTAGTTGAGAGTGTCTGCGCACAAGGCTACTCTTGTGAACCTCTTCAGATACGCGATGTAGAGTACTCTTAGGATGTGACCCCTTTTTGCAGAGTGCAAGTACTCAGGTATCTGGGTAGTTAGACTCTTTAGGCGAGTAGACTCTTCAGGACTTCATGAATTGGAGCCTACCTTAGCAGCCTCTCTGGGTTGTTTGGGTGTTGTGCTCCGAAGACCTTGGACTACAGACTTGTTATCACAAGTTGTGACTAGATAGGCTCGTCTAGGTGAGAACTCAGGTAGTGTAGGTATCTCCCAAGTTTGCTGATGACTTCTTGTCTGCGAAGACTGTCAATGGACAAACTTGTCCAATGAGCTGACTAGCTCGGGAATTTTATGTGCAGGCTTGCTTTTGTGCAAGTTGCAGTTATCAAAATGAGTTGAATAACCCGAAAAGAAGACTTGTTTGGACAAGCCACACATGGACAATTTTGTCCAATGAGTTGAATAACTCAAGAATATCTGTGTGCAGACTTGTGAATACAAGTCGCGAATTAGGCGATAGTACCCAAAAGAGCTGAATAGCTTAGCGAACTTCACTTTTGAAAGCCGCATTTAGGCAAAGACTAGTCATTTTACAACAAAAAATAACTCTGCTTTGTTGAATTGTAATTGTACAACTGAGGCCAATGGCCAATTTACATAAACATGTAAACTATGGGTAGAATCGACACAAGTGCTTGATGTTCTAGGAGTTGTTGACTTCTTCAACTGAGAGTGTTTGAAGCTTGTATGACCTAGGTCCAGTGACCTTGGAGCCGATGAAAGGACTTTCCCACAGCAAATTTAGCTTGTGCAGCCCCTTGGTGTCTTGAATATGCTTGAGGACCATATTGCCTACGTTGAACGAACATTCTTTGACGTTGCGATCATGATAGCGGCAAATTCCTTCAAGGTATCTTGTTGACTGGATGAGTGCTGCACAGTGAGCTTCTTCGAGGTTGTCTAAGTCTAAACGCCTTGTTTCTTCTGCTGCCCCATCCTCGTACTGCTCACTGGGGATTTCCACATGACATCATCGGGGAGGACGGCTTCTAATCCATAGACCAAGAAGTAGGGTGAATACCCTGTAGGTTTGCACGGCTGGGTGCGAAGCCCCAAG
The DNA here is from genome assembly GCF_000263155.2 of Setaria italica. Taxonomy (NCBI): domain Eukaryota; kingdom Viridiplantae; phylum Streptophyta; class Magnoliopsida; order Poales; family Poaceae; genus Setaria; species Setaria italica. Next base: position 33,816,397 of record NC_028458.1, on the reverse strand, counting down.
AGGATATTGTGTAGCTCCTTGAGCCACTTGCCACCTTTAGTGTTTCCAATGTCGTGTAGTTGTTTCTTCAGAGCCTCCAGTTGTCGACGCCAAAAATCGGATGACGACTCTGGCTTTTGTGTCACACACACGACCCGGAAGAATCTGCTTAGCTCCTGTTCGGGTTATCGCCCTGGTGCGGTTCGCGCGGCGTGCCAGTCAATCTGACCTGTTGATTGACAAGGAAAGAAAAGTGTTAAATTCCAAGGTTTCGATCGGTTGAAGTTCCAATCTATTTCAAAGGATGTATCAGCGAATCGGCCGAATTACTGTAGAGATGACCGGCTACAAAACAGCTGATGATCATGTAGCAATTATAAAAGAAACTACTAGAGTAACCTACGCAATGCTACAGAAGCAATACTGGGAACAGATCTAATCGGCTATAGGATAATAAGAAAAATATTGATAAAAGCTGACAGTTTGTGTCTCAAGCTGGATAACTGGTGACAAAAACTAAAATAACAGGTAAAACCTATAATTCTAGTAAATATCGATAACTGGTGAATAAATCTAAACGAAACAACAGCAATGCGCCCGAAATTAAAGCTTAGATATTACTTGATACGCGGAACTTACAAATTGGCCGGGGGTCGTGTTGATGTAGTCCTGCCAACTCGCATGAACTTGTGAAAAGAAAAAGGGTTTGGCGAAGTCGCCGACTTGAAAGTAAAGTACGTGAAAAAGTACATCTGTATTGATGATTGTTGTGTTGTTTTATAAGCTTTGCGAGGCACCTATTTATACCCTGCTGCAACTAATTTTCTAACCGGTTATAATTTTATCTCTAATTCAAAATAATAAAATAATAAATATTTACACACGGATACAGCTTGCATTCGGAGTTGGACGCTATTCAACTTTTCTATGGGACAATCCTCGTCTTCATCTGGTCACCGTCTTGGCCCATTTCGGACCCTGCTTGTTCCGCTTCCAGGTGCATTCAAGTGCTTTCCAGTGACCTTCTCCTATCCTTTCATCAATCGCGCCAGTCTTTCAAATCCTAATGGCAGTCCCTTCAGCCACCACGGCATTCGTTCCAGAGGTAAATCTCCTGAAACTCCCCCATTTTTAATCTTCACCATTTTGCGATTCTTAGATCTATTCTTAGTCTTTCTCATATTTACTTAGGAACTCTGGCAAAGAATCACCATCGCCATAGCTGACTCTCCCAGACTCATCAGACTTGGCCCTATGGGGAATCCTGACTCAACCGAACTGATCAATCTGGAAACTCATAGGATCCCATTTAAACAATCAACTATGGATTTGGATAATTGGACAAGCACTTTCAGGTCTTGGCCGAATGAAACCCCTGGTTGGAGAGAGTGGTTCTTCAGGATATCAAACTCCAAGAGAGTCTTTTGGGATGAAGGAAAAATCGGCCACTGTATAAATCTGTCCCTGTCTCATATGGAAAGGAATGACTCTTTGCTCATTATAGCATCTTATTTCTAGTCCGACGCCCTTAATGCATTTCTTTTTGGCCACGGACTGATGACTCCCACTTTGGCCGATGTTCTGATGCTGACCGGCCTTGATATCTCCTCCACCATTATGCCTTTTGACCTTCTAATCAAATCCACTCACCGGCTGGAGACAAAAGCCATCGGCAGATGGAAAGGCTTCATCGAGAAGAACATAAAGATCGGGCCCATCACAGACAGAGAGCACACAGCCTTTTTGATGATGCGGCTAGAGAAACACCTATTCTACAGCAAATCGGCCAGCCCTACCACCAACACACAAGCCTTAGCCGAAGCGCTAGCAAGAGGCGCTACTGTTCCTTTGGGAAAACATCTACTTGGGTCAGTTTACTATATGATGCATCAGATCGCCATGAAGCTATCGTCTGGAGAGCCCATTGAGAACCCTGGTGGTTTATCAACCTCTGGCTTAACTTATATATGAGAAAAATCTCCAGAGAATGGATCGAAACCAAGACCTCCTACTCGAAATCCTCGACGATGAAGTCCGGGTCTTCCTCTGAAGCAACAAAACTAGGGTGAGTACAAAAGTACTCAACAAGTCCAACCCCAACAATGGAGGAGGATACAAGCAAGAATATGCACAGGATATAATAAGGATAAGGCTAAGGTTTATTTGCATTAAAGCTAGATTTTAACACATGCAAGGGTTCATTTTGAAAAGATTTTTCACAAAGCATTTCTTTTAGTAACCGAATCATTAGGTGGGGTTGATCTTACACAAAGGATCCAAGTTTTAATGCTACCGGACTCCCCGTCCGCAATAGCTCATGGCACAACTGACGGACACTCCCAAAATCCAACACACGCCATGAAAATCATCCATATCCAAGTACTAGTTATGTGACCAAGCCGTAACTTGTCCAATGTCGTGGACACGGCTACCCGGATAGGTTTTAACTCTGCAGAGGTTGTACACTTTTCCCACAAGTAGGGTACCGCAACACGATCACCTTAGTGTCAGTGCAGATCCTATCAAAGCCATTACCCACCTTAGCTAAGCCTGACTAGTCAACACGGAAACAACCAAGGGGTTAATGACCTACCAACGAGGTCTTAATCGGGACCTAACTTCACATAGTTCTTTTTTCTTCTCCATGGTCTCTTGTTGCTCACCAGCTCTCCTGATGACTAACAGACTAGCTAGTGGGATTTATGCTAAGCCATTGCCGCATACAACGGTTGAGTGGTTGCACGATGGTTGGGTTAGGCAAGATGACATATCAACTCGGTCCTTAATTTGTAACAAGATGGATATCTCCCAACCTTGCTCAACCACCAAGGTACGAGCCCAACTTATTAGCATTTCACACAAGAAACACCCATCCATGTCATCCAAGCATGTCTTTCCATCATTTCTGGAAACCCATTTTCCCTTTTAAAAACACTCACACGTTTATTCTTTAACAAACACATTATAGTCATGATTGAATTGAGTAACAAGACCCTAAGCATTCTTGCAGTAATTATCATCAAAACAGAGCAAGTCATATTTAGAGTTAATTATAGGATAATCAAGGAATAATCATAACAATCAAGGGGTGACTATCCAACCATGTTTCAGTGGTAAAATAATATGCAATTTATAAAATAGGCCAATAGGTTGTGTTTGAAAAACTAGGATAAATATACATCAAAGGGTGACATTGGACTTACCGTCCTCAAAGCCTTCTGGGAGTTCCTGCTCACGGTGCTGGTCTTCGAGCTCAGGCTCACGGTGATACTCCTCATGCTCCTCGTCAGGTACTCCATGATCAACAGCACACACAATCGGGCACACAATAAATAAAGAAAATTAAAGCTTTACCCATTGAGCTCGAACAGAGAATGCGAACGGAAATTAGGAGGAGTGAGTATTTTCATGGAATTTGGAGATGACTCGGCGGAAGTATATTGGAGGATGTCGTGGTTGAATTTGGGATTAGTTGGAGGATGTTTGGCGCATGAAATGACGAGTTAACGGAGTGTTAGGGGCTTAAAACAGGGTTTAGGACTAAACTGCGAGAACCAGGGACCTATTCGTGAATATTTTTGGAAGGTGGAAGGGTATATTCGCGAGAGAACTTTGAGAGAGGTGGGAGGGCTGGTTTGTGAATAGGGAAAAGGAGGGGGTTAGATCGAAATTGGGGGGGAATTCGAGCCATAGGAGAGCTGCGCTTTCCATCACCACCAGAAAGTAGGCGGCCATCTGGTCGTAGGTGCCATGCGCAACCTTGACCATGGTGTATTATGTCTTCAGCCAAATCTTCTGGTCGAAGCAATCATCGTACTTCTCGTTGATGGCTGGCTTGAAGGTGGGTGGCCACTGGACAGCTGTAATGACCTAGATTTAAATCAGCCGAGTTTAATCTTAAGACAAGCCCCCTAGTCTGGTCAACTCAGACTTCCTCTAGCCATTCTGGCTAAGTCTAGAAAATCAGCCAACCTAGCGCCTTAGGGAAGGTTTATCCTTGGAAAGTTGAGCTGAACATCAGGAAATCTCTTTATAGAAGTTGGAGAACAAAGTCCCTGCTATAACTTTGTTAATTGGACCTTCATCCAATTCGCCTCTGAAGATTCCCAAATCTGCAGCTCAAATCAGTCCCGACCCCTGAAACCCAGCAAACTGCCGTTTTCTCTAAGTCCCGAAACCAGTGTTCCTCCAAACTTTGGAGCTTTGGATCTCCAAATCCACCGAGTTTTTGAACTCCGCCACATAACAAAAGTTGGACCTCGGATTGTGTTCTATAACTCTTGTGAAGGGAGTCGATGTGGTGCAGTTTGGAAATCAGGAGATCTAGAGGCTGGAAGATGGGCCCAGCCAGAAATCTCGTGGATCCGTCGAGCAAAGAGCACCAGAGCGCGCGTGCGCCCTTTTTCAGAGCGCCGCCGCTGCGTGGCATGACCTCACCAGCGAGCGCCGCCTCGCCTAGTCGCCGACCGCGATAAGATGGATCAGCGCGCCTCCTTCCCAATCACGCGCAAAAATGCCCTGCAGACTTTTCCACCCCGTCTCGTCACGACCGAGGCCTCGCCTGTGGCGCCAGGTGCACTGCCCGCTGCTGCGACCAAAGGTTGGCTGCTGCCGCACCAGTACCGCCTCGCCTCCTGCGCGCATTCATCTCACCCGGATCTCCGGCCGCGCGCCCCAATGCCTTCCGGCCCTCCCGTCACACCTCAGTCGCTCTGCCCGCGCGCACGCCCAGCGGCACCGTCGTCTTCGCCAACCACCGCGCAGGTGGTGACAACTCCTTTCCCCCGCCTCGCCAGTAGCATACCCCGGCAGAGCCACTAGTTCGCGCATGCTCGCGTCACATCACTTGCCCTATCACCTCGCCTGCAGCGTCCTCGCCTGTAGTGCACCTCCCTCCCTCCTGTCCACCAATATCGAGCCGCCGCACCCAATCCAACGCTTGATGCGACCAAGCACGCGATCGACCTCGCCAATCCTTCCGCCCGGCAAAACCGCGCTTGCTTAGTGCTATCTTCCTTGCCCAATGCCGTAGGATCCTACCTCGGAGCTCCGCTTCTCCGGCCAATGGAGACGTCGGCCAATCACCGCCGAGACAGAGCACTCCTCTTCTCCCTCAATCTTATTCTCGCACTGCTCACGCTCGTTCACCTCCGCGCAGCTATAAAAAGGGTATTAAAGCCACTTACCGGAGTTCCCTTCGCTACCATTGCCTTAACCGCACTACTTGCTTGGTTTCTTCTTCAGCGCACTCTCCACCGCACACTCCTCTGCTTCATGCTCACGCGCCGCCACCTGAGCTCTCTGTGGAGCTCTCCCTTCCACCCAACACCGTGCCTTGCCAACCCCGCCAGCCGCTTCGCTTTCCTTTACGCAGTGCTAAGAGCTTGCTTGTTGTCCACAAGAAGCACCACCACCGCAGGAGCACCGCCGGACCTCGCCGTCGCCCGGAACTTAACGCCTTTCCTCGTCCCGCCTGAGCTGGTTTGTTTCCGACCCCAAGACTTCATCGGTAGGACCCACGGTTAGCAGCCAACCCCTTCCAGTTCGCCCAACCCCTGTCCGCCTCGCCCGAGGGCTCGGTTGTGCCTTTTTATTTTGACCAAGGGTATGTGTGTAAATTCCAAGGACTTCTCTGTGTTAAGTCTGAGGACCCCGGTAAAGTTATTCCTTGGATCTAAGGGTCATATCGCAAGTTTTTCCTGATCCGACTCTTTTATCTTGTTCTAAATCAACAGAAGCTTGGGAAATTCATCTTAAATCGAGAAAAAATCAGAAAAATGTGAAATCACTTGGGTTGGAATCCTCATTCTGAGTAGAATCCAGTAAAGTGGGTTTCACACTTTTCCTATAGTTTTGCTACAGTTTTTGGGCTAAATCCCTGCAAGTGTTGTTGAAATCACCGTCTAGGTGTCTAACCCCTTGCATTTGCATTTCGTGTAGAGCTAAACCTCGCTGACGGCACATACGAGCTGCACCCGGTGCCAGAAGATGGAGTTGTAGCTGAGCCACCGCCTACAGGAGCTGAAGCCAAGCATGCCGAGGATCAGTTTGCTTCTGCCCCGCTCGAAGGCAAGCCCCGGAGCATCACCTAGACTTTCTAAAACTTGCGCATGCCTTCTATTGTATGTATGTGCATTTATGTTCAGGAGTTGTTTGGAACTATAGATGCATGACTTAGTTCCCTTCGATCTGAACACTAGTACGACAGGCTGAGTAGTTGCAATGCCTAAATAGGACTCGGTAAAAGTCGAGTGATTCCCTGTCACTCGCGAGTTATAGGAATTTGTTTCCTTTCCTTTTTGTTACCACTATAAGGACGATGGATGGGGCAGGGCTCTATGAACTATTTTGGTGGTCGGCGGATTGCCCTGTCTGTCTACTGAAATTAGTCTAAGGTCGAAAGGTGATGGCGTTCGTGATCAAGTATTTGAAAGTACTAATCTCATACCTAGTATGGGATGGGGAAGCCTAGTACCTGATTGAACCAGGACGTGAGCGGTTCGATCCACTATCTCTGCAATGGAGTTTCCCTTGCGGCCACATGTGGTGACAAGTGCGGTCACAGGACGGCAGAGGCCGGGATTGTGGAGCCTTGTACCAAGAGAGGTGGGCCTGACACGGGTCAGGGGATTGATGGGGATGGCGGACAAGTGAAGCGACCCTTTGTGGTGCGTGGATGTCGTGAGATTAGGTTCACCATGCATGGTTAAGAAATTTCGAATCGATTCGTCTGCCTCTCACAGTTTGGGACTGCTTGATCACTATGCTACACTGAGTAAGAATGGAACTTGATGATGATGTAATATGTTTCTTGTCATAAATTGCTTGGGGACTTTTGCTTGTTTAGTATAGCTGTTGACTTAGTTTGGTAAATGAACCTAGAACTAGAAGCTAAAATATTGAAGGTAAGGACCTACTATAGTCGCTTTTGGCAAAACAAACCCCTCAGCCAAAAAGCCTTGCATGTCTAGAAGTTGGTGGAGTAGTTCCCACCGGTCGGTTAAGTCTTGTCGAGCATAGTTGCTCAGTCTTGCTGTGGCACATCTTTTAGGTGATGTTGAAGCTCCTGAGTTTGCTGCTGTTAGCACTTGGCCTCCCCAGCTCCCACCTGGGTGGACAGTCGAGTGGGATCCCTCCTCGGACAGTGAGGGTAGGGACCAGTGATGTCATGATCAGCCCCATCGTGACATCCAGCGCTAGCTTCCGATTGGTTTATCTTTCCCGCTGCTTGTGAACTCTGCAAACTTGTTTGAATTTCGAACCCAGTGTTGTAAGAGATTAATGTACTTTTTTAATTTTTGGATGATCTATTGTAATCCCTGGAACCACTCACCTTCGTGTGAGCTCTGCCTCTCGGTCCTGTGTAGTGGTTTATCGGATGAAATCCGACGGACTGCCAAGTTAACTTGATTAAAGCATAAGATCGCGTGTCAGGTGACTTAATTGTGCTTTAGCTAAGTTAATTAGGGCGGTTCCACCACAACAGCCCTAAGGCAGGGGTGAATGTGGCGAACCCATCGATATCCATGTCATCATCTTCCATGAGGCAATAATGTACCGGTGGGGTCCTGGGGCGTGCGCTGTTGTCATGCTCAGGTGGGTTGTAGGAATCGCTAGGGGGCACCATAGCGACGATCGTAATCATCGCGGCAGCGCAGCTCCTCCTCCCGATGGTTGCGGGCCTCCTGCACCACGTCACGGTTTGGCTGGTCCTGCTCCTGGTGATGGTTGTTGAGCTCACCTCGGAGGTCGCGGCAGTCGCGGAGGTCGCAGTCAAGTTGCCGACCAGGTCAACAGCGACATTCACCGTCTCCTCGTCCATCGCAGCAACAATTGTCATGGTGGTGGTTATCTGGTCGGCAATCGTCGTCGTTGGGGTGGTGGTCGTTTCTTTGAGATTGGTCCACCTCCCCCTCTTGAATGGGTTCCAGCCGACCTCTCCTGCGGCGGCTGTGATCGGCTCAGCTGCGATCGTATCTACTCTAAGTAGATTAGCTTCTGGAGTGCCGAGTAGTTGTCGATCTGGAGATAGTTGATTGGCTTCGTGCTGGGGACTGGGCGTGTTCCTCAATATGGGCATTAACAATGCGGATGTGCATGGGGATCCGCTGCAGTTGCTCCGAGTCTGGAAGATTTTCTAGGTTGGCAAAAATAAGCCCCAGATTGGCCTGGGGTGTAGCGAACACGTCATGACCGTCCTATTTGAGGTCGGCTTGCAGATTGCAGGCGTGTAAGGGATGCCTACGTCAACCTTTAGTGTCGTCCTAGCCACCATTGATGGCGCCATTGGGTGCTGGCGGGACGGGCAGTGCGCCGGCCACTACAGCGGTAGTAAGCAGCTGATGAACTTGCTCGGCTTGTTCCTATTGGCGGAGCCTGCCGCGATCTCGGTTCCTCTCTTTGCGCCCTTCCTCCTAGGAGGAAGTTTTACCATCACGAGGAGGTTCGTCGGCGGAGACAGTGAAGACTTCCTGATCTAGTAAGGTAGAGCTTCCATCATCGCCCTCGCCATAAGGGTTTGGGGTTAGGGAGAAGTGAGGGACCCGGAACTCACCGCAGTCCGGAAACTGGGTGGGTTTCGGGTGGGTCGTCAGATTGGATCTGGAAAGACTACACGAGCTTTTTAGAAAACACGACAGCCGAGTTCTTGATGCCAAAAGGGGCGCAGGGAGAGCCCTGGGTCGACCTTCTGGGGCATAGTGCCACCTCGGAGAGGTTGATGCACTCAGCAATGGTGTTGCTGATGCAATCGAGCACCGTGATTAGATCGGAGGGTGTGGGTGGGTGGGTTGCCATGAGGATGCACAGGATCCTCTCTGAGAGAGAGAGAGAGAGAGAAAGATCGCTGACCTCCTGGGCAAGCGGCGTGAGGATCCTCAAGTGAAGGCCTTGCTCCATCAACGCAGATCCGACGGATGCCGAGCTGGCAGTGGACACCGAGTCGGCGATGGAGGTGTTAGAGTCGAAGTCTACCGGCATGCTCCCAAAGCAGAGCTGGATCAGGTTGGCAAGGAAGTCCTTCATGCTCTCGGGGAAGATGACGCTAGGGTGAGATGCCATCGAGCTCACTGGGGAGGATCTCACGATCACCCCTACTTGGCACAACAACTATCAGATTTGGTGACCGGCAGTCCACCAAGGGGTTACCCAGGTGGTAGATTTGTAGGTGGGGGAGATCGTAAGACCAATAACTCGAATGGTAACACAGAAATGCAAGGTTTAGATAGGTTCAGGCCTCTGGAGAGTAATACCCTATGTCCTGTGTTCTGGTGGATTGTATTGCTGATCGCAGGTGCGAAGAGTTAACATGCCCTTGGGGGGCACCCCTGGCCGCCTTATATAGGCTGACGGCCTAGGGTTACAATCAGATAGGATCTAATCCTAGTCGGTTGATACAAGGAAATCAATTTGAGTCGGTTTACAATGTGTATCCCACAATATCCAGGTGGAATCTGTTTTGCCCGGCCTCCAAGCTTGTGCACCACGCGTCTTCATACCTTGCCCTACACGCCATCATCGAGCGGGGCCTACTTGTTAGGCTGGCTAGTATCCTGGTCGGTGAGGACCTGTGGGTACCCTTATCCCTCAAATACTATCATTCGGAGAATACACAAATGGTGTGAGTAAAGGGGACAACTGTAAAACTTGACTAGCAACTAGCTAAGGAGGAATGCGAGGTAAGTCGGGTAGCCTCACAGGGAGCTCCTATCCAACATTATCTCGGTCATATAAAGATTGGTTCATTGAGCAAGTTTTTCCAGTGTATATGTGCAACCATACAAGCCAAAAAGGTACAACCTTCGGGAGTGCATATTTATGTGAGAACTTGATTCACACCCCACTACTGAGTCAAGTAAACCATCCCAAGGGGCCACGGTGGACAATAAATAGGCTGGAGCAGGACCTTCGCATAGTCCCAGGTCCGGCCGGCATGCATCATTGGTTGAGGTCCGGAGGACCTGTTTATTATCATATTGTGATGCATCTTTTCCCAGGTTAGTCCCTGAGTGGACATTGAATAGCCCTTGCTTAAGCCCCAGTGTTATCCGTGCATGGAGCTAGAGGATGTCATCCAAAGATGGAAGCCGGTGGGCATGGGTCTCGTAGGGTAGTACCACCAAAGCCTTGGTATGGGCTACCCAATCGTATGGGTAAAGTGTATGAGCTCTGCAGAGTTAAATAATCTATTTGAATAGTCAAGCTTCTCGATCATAAACACACATGGTCAAAGCTCTCTTTGATTAGACACACCCTTCAAATAATAATAGAGGTAAAGATTATGGTCCAGATGCCCATACTTCTAAAACAAGCAGGATCCTGACGATCACTACCTTAAAATATGGTAAATGGCAGGGGAGGCTTTGTTTTCCCCATCCAGGGCCAAAACAACATTATTATTATAACTACTTCCCTTTTAAAAACCCAAACAGTGATACACTTTACATATAAGAAACCTCTGCATAAAACCCCCGTCTTTCACCAATTTAACTTACATGCCATTAACTTTTCTATGTTAAGATACTTGTTGAATACTCCTGGCAAAACTACTCAATCTTGCTTATTTGCCAGGTTTTCTAGGGAGCCAACTTTTATCTTTCCGCTACGTATTGATTGCTACTTGATATTCCCTACAGGTGATGGTAACCCCGTCATAATTCCCTCTATTTTTTTTCTTCTTACTTTGATAATCATTCCGATTAACACTAGTGCCAGATACTAATCTAGGGCATGGCACTGTATTGCTGAAGTGTGGATGCCCGAGGGGCGGTCCCCACAGTTTTATACTCTTCTCCCACCTTCATTCTCACTTGGTGATACCCCTGATTTCACATCCAGTTTATTAGTGAAGTATTTTTTCCCTGATAATTCATCTAATATCTCTTCAATTAATGGCATTGAGAACCAATTCTTGACTATTATAGACTTCAGTCTTCTATAATACACAAAGAAATGCTAGGTGCCATCTTTTTGAGGACCAATAGAATTGGGCTGGCAAAAGGGCTTGCACTTTGCTCAATCAGGCCTGCAGCCAACATATCCTTGATTTGCTTTTCAATTTCATCTTTATGTTGTGGTGAATACTTGTAGGGTCTGGAGTTAACAGGGGTGGAGCCTGGTATCAATGGATCTGTATGATCATAGAACCTGTAGTGTGGAAGTGTTTTTGGTTCTTGAAACACATTTGTAAAAGATTCTAGGAGCTGTTGTACATCATTGCTCTCAGGTTGTGGGGTTGGTTCTTGAAGAGCTTCTAGTCCAGCCACGGCCCAAATATCATTATGTTGAGACCATTTCACCACTTTGTCAACGGAGACCTCCTCTAGTACCTCTTTCTGAGGTTGTACTCCTTTCAACAGTATTTTTCTACCTTCATCCTCAAACTCCATAGTTCTGTTTTCCAAATGACAGTTCATGGGACTATGGGATTTTAGCCAGTCATAGCTTAGGATTGCATCATAAGCCCCTAACTCTAGTACCTTCATGTCGGTTTGCAGGGTAAATCCATTAGCCCACCAAGTCATTTTTTGTACCCAATGATCTGTGATGAGGGTGTCCCCATTAGCTAGCCTAACTCCAGTAAGACTTATAAAATCTGTCAATGAACCCATCTGGTCCTGGGGTCTTGTCCAAAGGCATCTCCCTAATTGTAGCCCACACCTCCTCCTCTGTGAATGGAACTTTCAACGAGGAAAGGTCATGATGTTGGATCCCAATTTCAGCAAAATCTATGGTATGATTCCTTTCCTTAACCGTGCCCAACAAGTCTTCATAGAACTGGAACACTGCTTCCTATTTATCCTTTTGATTGAAGACCACTTGATCACCCACTTGTAATTTAGCAATGGAATTCTTCTTCTTCCTGTACTGAGCTTACTGGTGGAAAAAGGATGTATTCGCATCTCCTTCCTTAAGGTACAACACTCTAGAATGAAGGCGAGCAATAGTTTGCTCAAGAGAGGCCAAGCCCAAATAGTGAAGCTTAAGTATTTTCCTCAACCAATACACACTAGGGGAAAGATCCCTAGAATCTCTAGCAATCTCAAGGTGATGAAGAATTTCTTTGGCCGTTTCCAGCTGGAGCTTGATATTACCGATTTTGCGTTGGCCCTACTTCTGCACGTCTCTGCTAAGTCTCTGTAGTTTGAGGAACAGTCGCTCAACCGCATAGGAAGAAGCTATTGGAGCATTCCAATTTTGCTGAACCGCTTCTAAGAAACCTGGCAATTTAGTCCAAAACTCTCAAAGTGGAATCTGCGCTTGCCACTGGTACTAACCTTTAGTCCAAAAACAAGCAGGCAATGGTTAGGACAACAAAAGCGCTGCTTTGAAGGACAACATTAGGGAAAATATCCTCCCAACCAAGATAACAGAAAGCTCTATCAAACCTCACGAGGGTGGGTGAGGATCTTTCATTTGACCATGTATATTTTCGTCCTAAAAGAATGATTTCTTTGATCTCAACATCATCCAAAAAATGCCTGAAACGACCCATCATTGCACGATCCAAGTTGGCATTATTTTTATCAGCAGCTTGGTAGATTAAGTTGAAATCCCTTGCGATCAGCCACGGACCGTTACATAAATCTCTCACATCACGAAGTTCCTGTAGAAAAGCTATTTTATCCTCATCTTCTTGAGGACCATAGACTCCTGTAAACCACCAATTACAACCTTCTTGTTCCTCAAATTGGACCGAGATAGAATAAGTGTCAACTCTAGAAGCTAGAATCTGATAGATATTACTTTTCCAGGTGATCAACACTCCTCCTCTCGTGCCATTAGCTGGCAGTGCCACATATTTGTCATAAGCAATGACAAAAACTGAGAGAAAAATCCGCTGATTCATAGCAGCAACCTTGGTTTCTTGAAGACAAACCACTGGAGCATTTGTGGACCGGATGACATCATTAACAGCATTACGCCGATCTTTTTGATTAAGACCATGCGCATCCCATACCAGAACAAAAGACGGAATCATTGTAAAAACAAGAGAGAAATGACGACTGGTAGCAAGCAATCAGGGACTAAAAATAAATGCCCCCTGCTCGTACCTGAGAGTCTTCTTCAAGGCTCCAGCCAAAAATAGCTGCCATGGTAGCCACATGGTTCCCCGCGAGTCGACTCCCCATGATCTTGAAATAAGCATCTTGGGTCATGGGATCAATTTTAGCTCACCCCAGATTCCACATCACTCTCCTTTGCGATTTAGTGGTGATAGGCCCCGGGGAACATGGATCAGCACCTGCCACCCTTCTGCTCCGATGAGGTAGAGAGCCCAGAGTAGCGGTTTTGATGTGCCTCTTATGAATTACTAGCTGCAGTAGTAGCTGCAGCAGGAGCATATCAGTTAGCTTGCGAATCTTCAAGAGTTGAGGAAGCGCCGGCATTAGGGTAGCGGTGACATATGCTTCCTTGGAGGTAGGAGGGGGGCCTGGTATAGATGTGTGAGCGTGAGTACACCCGCAACGCCCCGGCCACGAAGCCACCAATTGTGGAGGTAGGGGGCACCACTGTTAGGTCTCGAGACCGAGCAGGCATCACTGGCGTCTCACTTGATTGATTGACAGTGGGGGAGGGCTGGAGAGGATGGCCTGTGAGAAAATTTTTCAGTATGGGGTCATCCACTAGCAATTGGGCTGCTTCATCAGGCCCATCGTCCAACCCACTAGGAGAAGAAAACCGAGAGTGCACCAGGGGCCCAACATCACCTAAAGGTGAATCACGGGCATCAAGCATAGGCAACCGAGAAGCAGAAAGCTCCACCAAATCGGCGACAGGTCGGGGGGGGGGCTTCATTAATAGGGATCAACGAGGGCGCCGTCGAAACCTCCGAGGAATCCTCACTGATGGGCCCTTCGGGTTGCACACTGATATCGCTTCCAGATTCTAAAGTATTGAAGAGGTGTGCCTCGAATGTTCCTTGCACAGGGAGCTCAGTAGTTACGGTTGCAGATGAAGCAGCACACACGGGCTCCTCGGGACTGAGCGTGGGTGAGCCGGTCGGCCATGGAGCGGGATTAGGCTGTTGGAGGTATGCCCTAGAGACAATCATAGAGATGATGATATTCCATTTGTATCCATGATTTGTATGTTGTGTTCATTGAATATCCATTGAAGGCTACTTGAATTGATTTGCAATTATGTGAATTGTATGTGAAACTCTTTACTTGTATGGTTATTCTAAAGTTGTCCCTAGTCGGAGTTCATGTGAGGACACACATGAATATTAGACTAGCACATGTATTAGTTGATGACTATGTTTCACAAGTCATGGACATGGAGATGTTGAACTAATAATGTGGACACATGTGGAGACATGTGCTAGGACTGACCCAACACGAGAAGTAGTTCTCTCTTTAAACAACATATACGCTTTGTCCTTAGACCTGAGATTGTCGCATGTATTCTAGATGTGGATCGACCTACTTAGGGGCTATCAAACGCTACGCCGTAACAGGGTAGTTATAAAGGTAGTTTTCGGGTTTGTTAAGAAGCATGCTATGAGACATGGTCAATCAAGATGGGATTTGCCCCTCTCTGATTGAGAGTGATATCTCTGGGCCCCTCGAGTGATCGGATCCGAAAATGCATGGCCATGCTACGTACGGTTAAGAGTTAACCTACAAAGGGATTCCGAATCACAGGATCGAGAAAGAGCGGTCGGCTTGAAGCTAGACAAAATATCGTGAGGCAAAGGGAATAGCATGTACATTATGTTGTGATGGTTCATCTGATATGATCTTCGTGTGCGTATAGGAGTTGGCACATCTTGCTAGAGGCCGCTACTGACTATTGGGCCGAGTAGGAGTACTCGGGCCATGTCTATACGTATCCGAACCCATAGGGTCACACACTTAAGGGGCTGGAAGCCCAATTCGGATCTGATCCGACTTGGATTAGGTTTAGAAGTACTAATGGGCCTCGGATCCAGAGGCCCATCAGGAGCCTCTATAAATAGAGGGGTGGGGGCACCCTAGGGTTTACACCTTTTTGGCGAAACACACCTGCCGCGCCTCCCACGCCCTCGCCTGTTGCAACTCGCGGATCTAGCAGTCCGGCTTGCGACGCTTCCTCCCTGCACGTGTGGATACCTTGGAGGTGTTGCACCTGCAGCACTTGGACGAGCCGCCGACGAGCCAACGACGAGCCGCGGTACCGGAGGCGATCTTGCTGCACGTGAACGAGCTGCTGAGGAGCTGCTGGACGTGATCGACTACGTACGACTACGTTGATCGACTACGTACGACTACGTGATCGTCTTCACTGCATCGACGCATATCTACATCTTCCGCACCAGTAGTGCGTCGAGTGGTAATCCCGTGATCCTTATACGGTAGTTCTTCCTGGTTATACGCGGTAGAATTTTTGAATTGCGCTAGTGTAGCCTACCTTGTATCCCAACAGTGGTATCAGAGCCGTAGCTACTTAGTTTTGGATTCGGGATGTGTGCATATGGAGATATGCGAGTTTTCCGTTTGATCTATGTCCTGTTTTCGTGCCCTTGCTGCAATGGTAGTGTAACGACATACTCCTACCAGTCGGTTTCCGCCATCGGAGTTAAGTGATACACGTAAATCCAGTTGCAGTGAGCGAAGATCAATATGATTGGTCGAATCGAAATCCAGGGTCATACGCCAGGCGCATTAGATGTGCAATAGTAGATGAGATCTACTGCCGGGGTCGGGATTTTGCCGTTTGCGTATGCTTCGGTAAATCAGTCGTAACTTTTCGGTACGATCTCGGATCGGGGCGAATTTTATATGAAAATTGATCTACAGAAAAAGTTACACATGAAATTCAATGGCTTTGCTGTTTTTGGCGAAATTTGATTTCCCAAATTCGGCTTGGAAGATGGAGTTTCGGGCATCCGAAGTTTGGAACGTTAGGACGCCTAGCTCTGTTTTGCAGGATGTATGTTTGTATCTTGTGATCAGTATGGCCCTCTTGTGTATGTGATGCATGTGTGTAACTCATTCGTGACCTGCGTGTCGCGCGTACGGCAACACGGCAGGAGCCATATGTGTTGTCACTTTATTGTATTTAATGGTCTGTGTACCAATCTGTGATGATCCAAGCAACTATGTAATCTTCATTACTCTTTACTATCTATTAGGCGTAATAGCATGTTCTAGTTCTTGGAGGACTCATCACCAGAAGGATGGCGCACATGGAACATGGAGATGGAGATCACAAAGGTGAACAGCTTCTATGGAGATGGAGATCACCATAAGAAAAACGGGCCATACTGTGTCACAACTGTGTGAATGCTATTCTGTTTATGTTTTACTTTCTGCATGTTGTGATGTTAGAAGTAGAACGATCCCTCACAAAGTTTAAGTTAGTATGCCCTCCCAACTAAAACTTGCACCATCCCATGTCTTGTACAATTAGTGGTGGGTCTATGAAATTAGGGTGCCACTAGTTTTCCTTGACTAGACGGATTTGTGTCGGACACTTACGCGCATAAGGGTTGGTTTGCTTAACAAGGTTATCTTAACGGTTAAGGACCTTGGGGCATAACGGTTGGGCGCCGAGACATGGAGATGTCACCCAACAACAGGAGTCATATGTGATATGATTAGCAAAAGTTGCTTACCGATCTACCTTGTTTGCTAGCGGTGATGCTAAAGCTCACTAGTGGACTTGTTAGTTGTGGATCCTGAATCACTAAGTTTCAATAGAGGGATATTGATTTTAGTGGGAGTAGATTCTGTTAAAATAGTTTAATGTGATTTGCTCTATCATGGATACGTTTGTCTTAGTGTATTTTGCATTACTTTGTTGTAGATTAAATGGCACCTAGCAGCACTACACCGTTTGCTTTGCGTTCGGTCCTTGAGAAGGACAAGTTGAATGGAACAAATTACTCGGATTGGATCCGAAACCTGAGAATCGTTCTCAGGGCTGAGAAAAAGGAAGATGTTCTACACAACCCACTACCAGAAGAACCTGCTGATGATGCACCCGCTGCTGCTAAGAATGCTTACAAGAAATCATGTGATGCTAACCTCGAAGTAAGCTGCCTTATGCTTGCTTGCATGGAACCCGAGCTGCAGATGCAGTTCAAAATAAACCATGAGGCGCACGATATGATCGTGGCGCTTAGAGACATGTTCCAAACACAGGCCAGGACTGAAAGGTTCAATGTGTCTAAGGCCTTTGTTGAGAGCAAGCTAGCAGAAGGCGCAGCAGTAGGACCACACGTAATCAAGATGGTTGGTTACACTCAACGGTTGGAGAAGCTAGGCTTCCCACTGGGCCAAGAGTTGGCCACTGATTTCATTCTTTCGTCTCTTCCGCCTAGCTATGGGAACTTCATCTCGAACTACCATATGCATGGGACGGAGAAGGGTCTGAATGAGCTGTGTGGCATGCTTAAAACAGCAGAGGCTGACATCAAGAAAAGCGTTAGTACCAGCCATGTGATGGCGATACAGAACAAGCCTAGCTTTAAGAAGAAGGGAAATTCTTGGAAGAAGAAGGGCAAGGCTGGAACGTCCAAGCCAAACCCACCGCCCAAGGTTAAAGCTGGACCTGGACCTGCTCCAGACAAAGAGTGCTTTTACTGTCATGAACTTGGTCACTGGAAGAGAAACTGCAAGCAGTACCTAGCTTCCTTGAAGAATGGCGGAAGTAAGAGTACTTCTACCTCAGGTACGCTTGTTGTTAATGTTATAGATAACATATTTCTCGCTGATACAATTATTAATTCTTGGGTATTTGATACTGGATCGGTTGCTCATATTTGCAATTCGATGCAGGGAATGATAAGAAGTAGAAGTGTGGAAAGAGGAGAAGTTGATTTCCGCGTGGGCAATAATGCAAGAGTTGCTGCGTTGACCGTCGGGACGATGCAACTCCACCTCCCATCAGGATTTATTATGGAGTTGAATAATTGCTATTTTGTTCCTAGTTTAAGTCGAAACATTTTATCTCCTTCATGCTTGATAAAGGATGGTTATTCATTTGCGAGTGAAAATAATGGTTGTGTGATCTCTAAGAATAATATGTTTATGGCTTTTGCACCCATTTGTGAATGGATTATTTGTTTTAAATCTTGATGGTTCACCTGTCTATAATGTAAGTGCTAAAAGGCCTCGGCCTAATGATTTGAGTCCTACCTACTTGTGGCATTGTCGTTTGGGTCATATAAGTGAAAAGCACATGAAGAAGCTCCATTCTGATGGACTTCTAACTTCGTTTGATTTTGAATCATACGAGACATGTGAGGCTTGCTTGCTAGGCAAGATGACCAAGACACCTTTCACAGGATTTCCTGAGAGAGCAGTAGACTTGTTGGAACTCGTACATAGTGATGTATGCGGACCAATGAGCATGACGGCTAGAGGAGGATTTCAATACTTCATAAGTTTCACTGATAATTTTAGTAGATATGGCTATGTCTACTTGATGAGGCACAAGTCTGAAACCTTTGAAAAGTTCAAGGAATTGAAGAATGAAGTTGAAAATCAGCGTGGCAAGAAAATTAAGGCCTTACGATCTGATCGTGGAGGCGAGTATTTGAGCCACGAGTTTAGCAATCATCTAAAGAGTTGCGGAATTGTTCCACAACTTACGCCACCTGGAACACCTCAGAGAAACGGTGTGTCCGAGCGACGTAATCGAACTTTGTTAGACATGGTTCGATCAATGATGAGCCAGTCGGACCTAACGTTGTCATTTTGGGGATACGCTCTAGAAACAGCAGCTTTCACACTTAATAGGGTACCATCTAAATCCGTAGTTAAGACACCATATGAGATATGAACTGGAAAGGTTCCTAGTTTGTCTTTTCTAAAGATTTGGGGATGTGAAGTGTTTGTCAAGCGACTTCAGTCGGACAAGATCACACCCAAGTCGGATAAGTGCATTTTCGTGGGATATCCAAAGGAAACTTTAGGATATTATTTCTACAACCGATCAGAAGGCAAAGTGTTTGTCGCTCAGAACGGGGTTTTCCTAGAGAAAGAGTTTCTCAAAGGAGAAAAGAGTGGAAAGACAGTGCATCTTGAAGAAGTTCAAGATGAGCCGATCGGGCAAGAATCAATGAGTGATGCTAACGTAGTAGAACAAGTTGAGATACCCATGGCAAGAGAAGCACCGCCACAACCACGAAGGTCGGCAAGGCTCCGCGAAATGCGGGAAATATTATTGTTGGACAATGATGAGCCTGCGACATATGCAGAAGCAATGATGGACCCAGACTCCGAAAAATGGCAGAATGTCATGCAATCCGAAATAGAGTCCATGGGAGACAATCAAGTTTGGAACTTGGTTGACCCGCCTGATGGTGTTAAAGCGGCTTAGGGGAAGCGGCATATATTCTGGGCATTAAGATCTATAGAGATAGATCGAGAAGGCTTATAGGTTTAAGCCAAGATACTTACATTGACAAAGTGTTGAAGCGGTTCAGCATGGAAGAGGCAAAGAAAGGGTTCTTGCCTATGTCACATGGCATACATCTCAGCAAGACTCAGTGTCCTTCGACTGCTGATGAGCGGGATCGCATGAGTAGAGTGCCATATGCCTCGGCTATTGGATCTATCATGTATGCAATGATAAGTACTCGCCCAGATGTTTCATATGCGCTAAGTATGACAAGCAGACACCAATCTGACCCAGGTGAGAGTCACTGGACAGCGGTGAAAAATATTCTTAAGTACTTCAGAAGGACTAAAGATATGTTCCTCGTCTATGGAGGTGAGGAGGAGCTCGTTGTAACAGGTTACACCGATGCTAGTTTCCAAACCGACAGAGATGATTCAAAGTCACAATCAGGATTTGTGTTCACGCTAAATGGTGGTCCTGTTAGTTGGAAGAGTTCCAAGCAGGAGACGGTGGTCGATTCTACGACAGAAGCCGAGTACATCGCGGCTTCGGAAGCCGCGAAGGAAGGTGTTTGGATAAGGAATTTCCTCATTGAGCTTGGTGTGTTCCCGAATGCGTCCAGCCCATTGAATCTCTACTGTGATAACAATGGGGCAATTGCGCAAGCAAAGGAGCCAAGGAACCACCAGAAGAACAAACACGTAATGCGGCGATTTCATCTCATCCGAGACTTTGTTAACCGGGGTGAGATCAAGATATGCAAAATACACACGGATCTGAACATTTCTGATCCGTTGACAAAACCACTCCCGCAGGCTAAGCATGATGCGCATGTAAGAGCTATGGGTATTAGGTACGTTCTAGATTGACTCTAGTGCAAGTGGGAGACTGTTGGAGGTATGCCCTAGAGGCAATCATAGAGATGATGATATTCCATTTGTATCCATGATTTGTATGTTGTGTTCATTGAATATCCATTGAAGGCTACTTGAATTGATTTGCAATGATGTGAATTGTATGTGAAACTCTTTACTTGTATGGTTATTCTAAAGTTGTCCCTAGTCGGAGTTCATGTGAGGACACACATGAATATTAGACTAGCACATGTATTAGTTGATGACTATGTTTCACAAGTCATGGACATGGAGATGTTGAACTAATAATGTGGACACATGTGGAGACATGTGCTAGGACTGACCCAACACGAGAAGTAGTTCTCTCTTTACACAACATATACGCTTTGTCCTTAGACCTAAGATTGTCGCATGTATTCTATATGTGGATCGACCTACTTAGGGGCTATCAAACGCTACGCCGTAACAGGGTAGTTATAAAGGTAGTTTTCGGGTTTGTCAAGAAGCATGCTATGAGACATGGTCAATCAAGATGGGATTTGCCCCTCTCTGATTGAGAGTGATATCTCTGGGCCCCTCGAGTGATCGGATCTGAAAATGCATGGCCATGCTACGTACGGTTAAGAGTTAACCTACAAAGGGATTCCGAATCACAGGATCGAGAAAGAGCGGTCGGCTTGAAGCTAGACCAAATATCGTGAGGCAAAGGGAATAGCATGTACATTATGTTGTGATGGTTCATCTGATATGATCTTCGTGTGCGTATAGGAGTTGGCACGTCTTGCTAGAGGCCGCTACCGACTATTGGGCCGAGTAGGAGTACTCGGGCCATGTCTATACGTATCCGAACCCATAGGGTCACACACTTAAGGGGCTGGAAGCCCAATTCGGATCTGATCCGACTTGGATTAGGTTTAGAAGTACTAATGGGCCTCGGATCCAGAGGCCCGTCAGGAGCCTCTATAAATAGAGGGGTTGGGGCGCCCTAGGGTTTACACCTTTTTGGCGAAACACACCTGCCGCGCCTCCCACGCCCTCGCCTGTTGCAACTCGCGGATCTAGCAGTCCGGCTTGCGACGCTTCCTCCCTGCACGTGTGGATACCTTGGAGGTGTTGCGCCTGCAGCACTTGGACGAGCCGCCGACGAGCCACGACGAGCCAACGACGAGCCGCGGTACCGGAGGCGATCTTGCTGCACGTGGACGAGCTGCTGAGGAGCTGCTGGACGTGATCGACTACGTACGACTACGTTGATCGACTACGTACGACTACGTGATCGTCTTCACTGCATCGATGCATATCTACATCTTCCGCACCAGTAGTGCGTCGAGTGGTAATCCCGTGATCCTTATACGGCAGTTCTTCCTGGTTATACGCGGTAGAATTTTTAAATTGCGCTAGTGTAGCCTACCTCGTATCCCAACATAGGCAACACCTCGTGAGCAGGCTTCCCATCCTTGATGGACCTATCGAGTTGTGTATCAGTATCATTAGCTGACGCATCTTCAAAATCGACGTTCGAAATCAACAAGTTGCACGAAGAACGAATAGGCCCCAGCCTTGCATGCATTGGGGGCGTGCCATAGAGGAGTCTCCCTGCGCTGCCTGAGCGGAATGATCCACCGGCGAGCCACGCCGCCGCTGCCAACGCCTACGATGGCAACCACCTTGATGGTCAGCCGGAGGTGGGGACGATGGGCATCAGCAGGCGAAAACTTATCTAAGGCAGAACAGGAAATCTCCACCGGATAGACGAGGCTTTGTTTCACTGGGTGGGCATCATCGCCGGTCACCGGCAGCTTGATGATCTCCAAGTCCATACCCACGGGGATACGGCTTGGCGAAGAACATCATGCCACTAACCGAAACACATCTCGCCGATCCGCAGTGTCAGGATGCAGGCTGCCAACCTAGCAAAATCGTTGAGTTGCTGTTCCGCCGTCACCAGTTTCCAGGCGTGAGCAGAAATGCCGTGCAGCTCGACTTCGATTGGGACAGAGAGCGCCGCCGCGGTGGAGTGTAGAAAATAGGACCAACGCATGATGTGCAGGCCGTGAGAACGAGAGATGATTGGTCTTCCTTCATTGTAGACCCGTGTTGCAGCAGCATCATCCGGCAAGGACAAAATCAAATTCATTAAATAACCTCTCTTTATGAAAAATATCCTACGGTGATCTCCTCAACAGTACGATCTCCTCAACAGTATTCATCAAACTAAATGACAAAATCTCCCATGATTTGATTTTGTCAAAATCAATGCAAAAAATTCCCATGAGTCCATCCAAAGATCTACAACTATAATAAAAGAGATATTTCCCAAAATCAATGCAGTTTTTGGCAGCTTGCGGTCAATAAAAATTCTGAACCTATTTCATTTGCTTTCAAATTTTAGGAAATTCTATTGTATCCTTAAAAGAATAGTGCTAATTTGAATCTCTATTTTTCTCTCCATTCTGCTTCCTAGACGATTCTAACAATATTAAAATTTTATTTGGTATAACTCCAACTTCAAACTTCAGTCCAGACAATTCTAACAATATTAAAATTTTGTTTGGTATAACTCCAACTCCAAACTTCAGTTCGGAGTTAGGTAGAGCTAGCTAAATACCTCAACTCTATACCTAGAAACACCTCAACTCTACGAATTTGTGAAGTTTAGAATTTAGGATTTACACTTCTTTTGCAACTCCAGAATCACAATACGAACCAAGACGTGAAGCTGCCACCCGTTACGCAAAGGAAACGGTTCGATTTCGTTTCTTCTCTCCCGCCTCCGTTCCCTCTACGCACCGCTTGATCAAATTAGCAACCCATAAAACATTGCCTAAACCTGCTTGATGCCAAATTTGTTCCGCGCCACCTAAAAATTGTGACGTAAGTATTTTTAGAAAGTGCCAAGTTTTGGAATGTCAAATTTCAATCATTATGTACTACTGTAAATTTGTTACTGTCCCCAAGTTTGCAAATGCATCACGTTTACCCTGCAACTGATTGTGCAGTGTAGCATTCTATAAATAGCAAGGTCGCGAGAAAGGTTTTGCCGAACAATTTGCACAGGAGTGTTAACAAGGAGGAAAGAATGACTCAAGCATCGAGCTCCATCTCCATTGTTTTGTTCCTGCTCGCACTAGCATTTGTGGTATTGATTCATCTGTTGCACACTTGCACTATAAGTTATTTTTGTGTCTTCAATTGTTTAAAAGACCACCAATTTTAAAGAGTTTTTTTTTACTTTCCTTGACTAGCATTTGCAAAACCCATTAGCTTATTAATCAAAGGATCCATGTACATGTTGTTCCTGACTATGATTCCAATATGGTTTTTGTAGTCGCCATATAATGTGTTCATTTTTTTTCAGGTTGAGGTTTCTGCTGGAGGGTTTTACAAACCTGTAAGTCTGTATCATTACTTTGTTTGGTGCATGAAAGAGCAGCAAATCTTTGCATCTAGTATTATTTCACTGATTTGACGCATGGATTTGTCGTACAGGCTGGTGCTGAAGGCTCTGTCCCCATAGAACGTAAGGAATCTTCTTTGCTCTCTACATTACATTCTGTACATCAAACTCGCCTTAGATTTTTACTGAAAAAGTTTGAGATGAGACTACAAAATAAATTTCTTCGAGTAAAAAGGCGTGAGTACAGCATCTATCAAGCCATATCTTATATGTCAAGAATCATTCCTCTCACATCTCATCTTGTTCTTCTCTCATGGATGTACAGAATGTCCAGACAAATGTGACTACCGTTGCTCGGCTACATCACACAAGAAGCCATGCCTTTTCTTCTGCAACTATTGCTGCCAGAAGTGCCTATGTGTTCCATCTGGCACGTACGGCAACAAGGAAGAGTGCCCATGCTACAACAACATGAAGAACAAGGAAGGCGGCCCCAAGTGCCCTTGAAATCGTGTCCAAAAAAAGTGCCCTTCAAATTGTTAGAATGATTGGAAATATCATGTACTAGATGACATGATTGTTAGTTATGTTTAAGAAAGATGAATTTCTATTGTAATTTTGATATGAAGCTCTCAGATATTGGAAGTGTGGGCATGCTTGCAATCAGAAATGACCGGTCCACATTGATCAGATAAGCTCACTCGATATGTTTGGATATGTTAATTTAAAAGAATAAATTTCATAGATATTTTCAAGGATTGCAAGTAAAAAATAAACGTAAATTGCATCCACCATACAACTTGTATGATTGCATTAATTTGGTCCAACAAGTGCAAAAACATGTAAATGGGTGCATGAACAAGTTAAATGTGTGCCTGAACGGTCATATGTGTGTCCTCAAACTTATTTTTCCATGGTAGCGGGAAGTGTTTAATTTGAGTGAATTTTTCGTTGAAATTTCACGAATTTCATCATTTTCGCTGGTAAATGGAAAAAATAGTCAATTTTTTTTAAATGAATTAAGGTGTGTTTATACAGGTCTAATAAGTATAAATAGAGACATATCATAGAGGAAGTAGCCCGATCACTCTTATCCTGCCTAGGAGATCTTGGGTTCAATTCCTAAGTTACATTTTTTTTAACCATATTTTCTCTCGCTGACAATTGGGCCCTCGGCCTCCTTCAAATTAATACTTCTGACCTTCCTGACCACGTGGGCTAGCACCATGACTAATACGCTCGTTGGTGTATGTGTTGTACATGCATACATTTGATAAATTCATACATATGTTTATTTATTTTTCAACTTGTTGGAGTAAAGTGATCCGATGCTAAGCTCAAGCAAGACTTATATGCTCAGTGCACAGCAGGTTTTCAATACAAATGTTCAGTTACTTTTATCAATTGAAGCACATAATTTCTAGAACTCAGATGGGACAACAAGATATATTGACATATGTTTAGTAAAATATAGGCCAGCCAAGACATATCGGCATATATTTGGGCACCATCATGGTTGAATGGCCTTAAAAAAATTCACCAATCATATCATCCATCGTGGAAAACTTTTCACGTTGGCCCATAGGTGCTCTTCTTAGAAGGATCGTGTGATGCTTATAGGGGATGAATAGACTGTATCTGAAAATTCTTCGCAGCGGTGTTAGATCTGTCGGAACTTCCGACGGGTCGGAACTTCCGATACTCTGTCGGAACTTCCAACGGCAACTTGTTTATGCAGATTCCACTTGAATCAAAGGTTGAGTAGTGATGTAGATAGACTTTCTGCAGGTGATCCCTATAAGAGAAAAATCACAAGCACATAGATCGGGACAAAATAAGTTCTAGGTCAACAAGAAGTTGAAGAACATAATAAGCACACGAGACAAAGGATTTGTTTACCAAAATTCACTCCCACAAAGGAAGCTACGTCTCCGTTGATGAGCTCACAAAGAGCTCGGTCCTCACTAACCCTGTACCTCTCCCAATCAACCACAAAGAAAGATTAGATCACTTACAATGAATCCTCCAAGAGGATGGGAAATACAAACGTC
This sequence comes from Setaria italica, assembly GCF_000263155.2. Lineage (NCBI taxonomy): Eukaryota > Viridiplantae > Streptophyta > Magnoliopsida > Poales > Poaceae > Setaria > Setaria italica. Next base: position 33,790,787 of record NC_028458.1, on the reverse strand, counting down.
CCGGACGCACCACAAAGAGAGCTCAAATGAGTGACGCTTAACCATCTAGAAGCAAGCTTCAAAAGTAGCAAACGTGAATCGAAGACCGAAGATGCTTCAAGTGCTCTTGAGATGAACAAGGTAGATCTCACACTCAAAGCTAGAATCAAACACCTCAAATCTTCCTCTCACCCAAGCCCTAGCTCAAATATCTCAAGGATTAGCTCAAGAAGGGAGTGTGAGGGAGTATTGAATGCTCAAGGGGGTGTTTGTCTCGGGTTAGGTCAGCAGCAAATGAAAAGGGGGTGAGGGGGTATAAATACCCAACCCCCAAACTAGCCGTTACTGTGCTGTTAAAGTACCTATCAGAACTTTCGACACAGTGTCGGAACTTCTGACGGTATTAAATTAAAATTCGCTAAGCACTCCTTGTCGGAAGTTACTCAAGACTTCCGGCCGGTACAAAAATTGTGAGAAAGTGTAAAGCTATGGTGTCTCTCATGGGTGGTTAGCATCTCAAATGAGCACTTTAACATCTTCGAGCCAACCAACCGTGTCCCTCTTTATAGTACGATGTTCCTATACTCAAATTCAAAATTAGAAAGTTATAACACGATGCTTCAATTAATTTGGGTCCTTCTTCATAGCTTTGTACTTCTTAAAATTTATTTTAAGTCTATCAATTTCTTAATAAAATCATTAGTCCATGTCATCAACACCAAAACCCACTTGGAGGACCAATATGCACTTTCACTTCTGCATAGGAAGAACATGATATTACCAATATAACATTGAAATTGAACTCTTTGCTGTAATCAAGAAAAAGAAACTATCGAACATCTGCTCTTATGCTGCCCTTTTGTTCAAGGCTAGTGGTTCCACGAGTATCCGCATGCATTTTTTTCATCAAGTTGGACAATCGATATCCTCAACCACTTCAGCAAAGATGAAAGGACCTCAATGTCGCATGGGGAAATGAATAGGGGTAACCTGAAATTTTCACATAAACATAGCGGATTAAACAAATTCAGCCAAAACCGAAGGATTAAACAAATTCAGCCAAAACCGAAGCCTCCGGTTTTGAGTTGGGCCAAGGTAAATTCTATCGAAAGCCCTCAAATGAGTTCTTAACTCAATTCCAAAACCATCATTCTATTAATCCATGTTTCCTTTTTATTCTTCACATTTCCTATGAGTCCACTGTATATGTGTATTGACCATAAAAGCACGAGTCGAGGCTATGCTGGAAGCTCCATTAGAGCATCTCCGGCAGTCTCTCAATAAATGTTTCCCAATAATTAGTTAATAGGGATATCCCAATATCCATTTCATTGTTATTGAGAGATTTACTTTTGCAATCTTCTAATAATATCATCACAATCCAACTACCGTATTGGGAGAGCCACAACTCCTACTTTATTTAGGGAGAGTTGGGTGAATTATTGGATTGTCCCAATAATTATTGGGAAAAAAAAGAAAAGTAAGGGAGACTGCTGGAGTACTAATTTTTTAAGAACACTCTGTATACGGTAGTTGGATTGGGAAAAGAAAGACCGTTCAAGATGCTCTTACCTACCTATATGTCCATAGAATTACCCTATTTATGTTAGTGCATTCTATAAGGGACAAAGTGTGTTTTTTAGTCTTTGGATTGTTGTATTATTCCGTCGTCCCAATAAAAGGGGTGATTTTTGTTTTGTTTTAAGTCAAACTTTCTCAAGTTTGACTAAATTTTTTAGAGAAGTATCAACATGACACTAAATAGGCATATATGATAATATACTTCATGATGAATTTAATTATATTTATTTGGTATCATAAATATTTGTATTTTTTATAAACTTGGTCAAATTTTTAAAAATGATTAAGGATAAAACTAGAGTAACTTGTTTTTTTTGGAACGGGGTGACTAGTGAGTGTTTCCTAATTTCACGAATGAATTTGTAACATAGGCTAGTGCTGAAGGTTCTGTCCACGTTTGGTAATAAATCTTTTGCGTTGTCGACATTCTCTTTGGGGAAGTTTCATTTGCTATGCTCATAAATATATATGCTTGAGCAAGAATACTTCAGATTTACTTTTTTTTAACAAAAAGAAAACTGTTTGGACAAACCCTCTCTAACCAACTTGTAGCTGTTACGCAGCATATATGTAACAGCTACAAGTAGATATAGGGATGCAATGTAATAGCACCACTTAGAGTTAAATTTGTTTCCCAAACGTTTGTTTTGCATTGGCACTAAACTAGAATAAGGGTTTACATTTATAGCGTATTTGAATGCCTAATATAGAAAAGTTACTTCTCATTTTGCATCTTACTCCCCTCTTCTCTCGTGCATGTACCCATGAAGCTGTGCCTTGTTCTCTGCAACTATTGCTGCAAGAGGTGCCTGTGTGCTCTATCCGGCACATCCGGCAACAAGAGTGCCCCAGCACAGCAGCATCAATGTTTGCCCCTAGAAATAAACCAAATGATTGGAAGCCATGGTATATAACGACCTCAACGTCATTGCATACAAATTCTCAGAGTTCGTATATCCTCTAAATGGGTCAGACCTTCTGGGCTTGCTTTAATGCTGTTTGTCATGCTTCATAAAGATGGGATGCTATAATATATCTTGAATTTACCTGTCCCATGTGCTATTCCATTCATCAACTCATAACCAATGTGCCATATTGCTTTAGTAATATAAAAACGAAACAGCTTTAACGTCTTGGAAAATAAAACCGTATTAACAAAAATTAAAGCATTTCATACAAAACTTGAAACAGAAACGTACATAGCAAGAGCTATCATACTGCTCTCCGCTCAATCCAATTACACAAACATGTTATTCCGGAAGAAACTGACAGCCACGTCCATAATTCTTGCGCAACAGCGCAAGGCATGCTCTTGCTCTTTCTGAGGTTTGGGCCGCATCATTAGCATAAAGCTGAAACTAAATTGTACAAATAACCAACAGAGAAACCATCATTAGCATTTTAAATAAAGAATGTCAGACTATAAAGCTGCATGTTTGCAAATCTCACCACTGCAATCAAGCATCATTCATGTGTTCACCTGCTCGGTGATATTGGTAGTCGCCTTCCTCATATGCCTCTCCTTCCTCAGGCCCTTCAGGTTCAGCATTGTTAGGCTGCACCTGATAGTTGGTTTCCATTTTACTGTACGAGTCAACACGATAATACTCCTGATCATGCCGCTTCGAGTGCTCAGTTTCATGCCCACGTCCATCTTGACCATAACCATATGCCTCATGACCCTTGTGTTGCTCATACTGACCATAGCCATAATCCTGCCCGTAACTGGACAGATTTTTGTCATGCTTTGGCCCACCATTGCCATAGTCCGCATCCCTCTCGTGCCTGTGGCCACGGTCACGTTCGTGACTGGTGCGCTCATAATCTCTTTCACCACGATCCCTGCCCCTCTCACGATGGCGATCATGAGAGCGAGCCCGGTCCGTTTCTCTTTCATAGTCACGGCCGCGATCCCTGTCCCTGTCTCTGTCACGACGATCACGATCACGACCATGCTCTCTTTCCCGGTCCTTTCCTCTCTCCCTGTCCCTAGTCCTCTCACGGTCTCTATGGTGATGCTTCTCTTCTCGTGAATCACGATCACGAGTCCGGTCATGTGAACGCTCACGGGCTCTTTCATCACGGTCTCTTTCCCGTACCCTTTCACGGGACTTCTCCCGATCCCTGCAGCGAAAAGTATTTACACAATAAAGTAACTAAGCATCAAAGATACAAATGAGACAATCTCTTCTATTTGACATCGCTTACCTATCAGCACGTCGATCATCCCTCCTAGGCTCTTCTGATCTGGGACGCCCACCCTGCTGCTGCTCCCTGATAACCAGAAACACACAAGTGTTAACACAACTACCAGATATCATACTACAAACATAAAAAGGACCACAAAAAATACCCAAAGGTCCTCAAAACTTTCAACATCAACAAATAAGACCAGAATGGTATGGAAGGCCCCACTACAGAAAAGCATTAAATACAAAAGGAACAGAAAAACATAGTAGCAAACAAATAACACCAGAATAAACATCCTGACAAGTTGAAACCAGGGCCTCTTTCTAAAAGATTGAATAAACATTTTATAGGTGATCAAAATGAGAAAACCAATGTACCTAGCAGAATCCTTTTTATCAGTCTCTGCACCACCCATCCTGCTTGATCCCAGTCCACCACCCAATCTCCTGGGACGCCAATTCGGAACAGTTCTGCCACGCTCAACATCAACTAATACCCTTTTATTGTCCACTTTTCTCCCATCTGCCTGCTTGTAGGCATCTGGTGAAAACCCAAGATAGCAGAGAAAATGTAAGTTATTAGGAGGGAAAAAAACAATACCAAGTGGAAAACTTGCAACAAACAAAAAGGAACCTTACTTTTCATGTCCCGTGTGTGCATGTACTCTATGAAAGCATATCCTCTCGGTTTACTTGTATCCTTCTCAGTTACAAGCCGAACCTGCAAAGATCAAATAAATCAAGTTAAGTTCAATAAGTTGCACTGAACTAGAGAAGATGTGTTAGTTGTCATTGTGTTTGTTGTTTGTCTATTTTTAGCATATTCTACGCTGCACGACAGACAGGCATAAAGCCTAAAACAGCCGTGCTAACCTTGCATATGTAGAGCTTCCACATGAGGAGTGAAATCCAGCACAGATCAACACAGTTGGAGGAAAAAGCGCTGTCTGGCCGATTGGCATATGTTGGGAAATACATTGGATATCCCCTTACCAGGGAACTTTACTAAAGAAAAAGGGTGTACGATAGCACTAAATACTATACCAAGTTGCCCTCCATCGGTGAAATTTGTTCAGCCTTCGTATTCCAAACGAACAAAACAGAATTATAGAAATTAAGGTGATAAATACCAAGTGAGTGATGTATACCCCTTGCACATAGAATCGACGAATCATCAACTCTAGGAGTCGAGAGATGCACTTAGCATTGTATTGTGTTGTCATTTCCTCCATAGAAGCAGAATTTGGCAGTAGCACTAGCTTTAACAGCTCAATGAAAGTAACTACAAATACTATACTCACCAACGAACCTACCTATTAAGCCCAGAATGTCGAAACCCCTGCCTGCAGACAAGCTGCTTTTTAAAAAATACAAAGTGATCTATGCTTGTGCCAGTCAGCATTTTTCAAGCTTGTTTACCCCAGTTAATTATTATGGGAAATGCAAGTATGTCGAATGAAAAATAACTCAACCTCTTACAACCTTTGTTAGGAGCAAATGGTTTGATCTCCACCTCAAGAAATTTCTCAACAAAAGAAAAATAATTATACTAGGAAAAAGAGCACCTGGGCCACACACAGGTTCAGCCAATGTTACCTGTTTATGCATATTTGTGTTCCAAGAGATGCCTTGTCAATAATTGGTTGTACCAACCATGCACGCATTAAACTGGCTTACCAAATATTCAGAGCAAAAGACTACTAAAGTACCAGAAAGCATACATGTATGCCTGAACCCCATATAACTTATCCATTCAAATGTATCCCCCATCTAACCCCCAGAAGGTATACAGGTGGCATACAAAGAGATTGTTGGGACCTTCTTATCTCGCATAGATGATTGATATTTCCTTAACAAAACAACTGGCAAGAGTTACTACACACAGACACCCCTTACAACGAACTTGTCAGATGTTTTATATACCTAGATAATCTTAAAATTTGGCATTAATCTGATTAATTGTTTAAAACTATTGAAAATATTGGATGCTAAAACTATATTCATATATTAAAATATTAGTGAAATGAAGTACAGAAAGTATCCAAAAAAAGTTACCAGGGAAGAATTTGAGACCAAACAGGATGTGCTCCCATGCGTGAACAGAGCAAATAAGTCGAAAGTCGTTGACTACGAAAACTAGAGTTCAACCAAAATATAAATGCTATGTTTACCAAACAATTTGACCAAAAATACAGAAAAGGTGCTTCCCAATTTTCATAAAAAACATTTGCATGGAAATTTTTAGAACCCTCAGAGAAAACGAAGAAGTGCAGCTTTTAGAAGATTCTAGATCAGAAATGGGAGCAACAGAGTGATATAATGACCCCAGATGTCGCAAACACTTGTCAGAGGAACTTAAAGGAAGCCACATACCAGTGAGGCAACGTTTTCCCCACAGTTTTGGCCAATCATGGTTTGCATTTTAATAATTGAAATACCTTACCAAAGTGCAATAACTTCTCCTGCACAGGAATTTACCATATGTACTTACCCTTTTAATAGGCCCATAAGCTTCAAACTCCCGTTTGATCTTGTTCTCAGACGTCTCATAATTCTGCAACATTTTGACGCAACATTTTGGCAGAAAGCTGCCAGTTAGCATTTTACGATAAAGATAACTTAGCATACACAAGGAATGTGTCAATGATTTGTAGCAAAATCACTTACAAGTCTTGCAACAAAGAGCGTTTTGTATGGGTCACCAGTGGCATTGGGGTCACTTTGTGGGTCATCTACATAAAACCAAATCAGAACAACAATGTCACTACCTCCATCATTTCAAAAGAAACAAGAAGCAGTATGCCTTACGAAAAAACTTACACTTCTGAAGCTCTTCAGCAACCTTAGCTGCACCTTGCTCGAGCTTATTATCACGAATCCTAGCCTTCTTTTCAGCCTGTGTACAGAGCATATAATCTCATATAGAAGACAGAATAATGATACACTATGCCCAAAAAATGCAGTAAGATATCCAATGAATATTAACATGGCCAGAATTTAGCAACTGAAGCATGCGCTTTTACAGTCAGAAAAATGATAACATTTCTCAAAACATTGAGACATAGTTATCAAACTGAAAACTCAAATTGTGCATCTTTTGTAGTAGAAATAACTATCAGCATTTACATGAAGGAATGCCCCTAAATATCATATTCTCCTTGAGCGATCTGAGTGCTAAGCAGGCTTTGGAAGCTATTCTTTTAACCAGTTACAATTCTCTGTAAACAAAACTCCATACACCATAATAGAATCCAGCTACTCAGAAATCCAGTCAAAAAGTCTATAAAAACTAATCACAAGCACATCAATAACGTATACAGCAGTGTTCAGGTCACTCAGTGCATAGAAAAAAAAATTATCACAACATGAACAAGCAATAGAGTAAAAAAAGAGCATACCCTTGTCTCACACTTGGGCACGGGCGGAGCATATTCCGGATCCCCGGGCTCAGCAAAGTGCGACACAAAGTGTGCCATCCCTGCAGCCAAATCAGCAGCCACAGCACCCAACAGTCGGTCAGTGAGCAAAACCCTTCAGAACATCTACTAGTATAGCCAAAATAATAAAAGAAGAAAATCCCCCAAATTCGCCGACTCACCTGTGTAGGCCGGCAATTTGCGCTTCTCGAGCGGGGGCTTGTACTCGAGCGGCGGCCGCGGCTCAAAGAGCTTAAGCAGGTTGGGCGTGAGCCCCGTCGGGTGGATCTGCCCCATCTGCGAGCGAAGCGAAACCAGAGCACGAATCAGAGATGAATCAGGCAGCTAGGGTTAGGGTTTAGCAGTTGGAGGAGGGGAGGGGATCGGTGGCTTACGAGCTTGAGCTGCTGGACGTTGGGGCGCTGCCCCTGGCCCCTGGGCCGGGAGTCCGGGTTGCCCCGCACCTGGCCCCCGCCGTGGCCGTAGTCGCCCATCGTCGACGCCGGCGAAGAAGGCGGCGCGGCGGCGGCTCGAGAGAAAGAGAGAGGTGCGAGGCGAGCTCGGGAGAGGGAGTCCCTCTTTGTTGAGGTGGAGGCGGGGCCGGGGGACTAGGTCAAGACCGAGCGCGGGTCCCACGCGGCAGCGTCCGAGTTGTTGCCCTCCAGGTAACCGACCCCCGGGTTCGAACGGAACCGGTATGGCCCTCACTGACGAGATGGGCCCATGGCGTTTGCCCAGAGCGCTTGAGGCCACCTGTCGGTGACTGTTGTAGGAGATCCCGCCGTTGAAGGATCACCTCGCCGCCCCCGTGTGTGGTCTGTCCGGCGAGCTGCCTGCGGCCGCTCTGCTCTGCTTTTCTGTAGCAGCGATGCAAAGAAAAAGGGGTCTCTGGTCTCTTGGTGGTTGGTGCTGATAGTTAACTGAGAAGGGTAGATTTCAGGTTTCCTACATCGATCTACATCGATTGAAAATTGGTCCACGAGCTTCTCAGCGTAAAAGTCCTGTGCAACTTATGAAAAAGTCAGAAGCTCGGAAAAGCTAAATTTATATAGAAAGCTGAAAGACTCAGTTTTCCGAGCTTTTCGTAGCTTTTTAAGTACAGAAAGTTAAACGTACCTTTTAAAAAGCTAGTGTTGTCTTTTCAGAATCAAAAAGGCAGTAGTAACTTTTCAAAAAAACTCAAAAACTACAGCTTAAACAAAGAGACCCTTAGCAGGTTGCCATGATCAACAAACTATGCAGTAGAAAATCTGAAACACACGGTTCCATGGCAGTACTACAAATAGACAAAAACTCTTGAGGTTGGCAGAAAGGTACTCCATCTGTTTCAAATTATAGATGTTTTGGCTTTTTAGGTGCATAGTTTTTTTATGCATCTAAATATAGTGCATGTCTATATGCATAATAATATCTATGAACGTAGAAAAGTCAAAACAACCTATAATTTGGAACGATGGAGTAAATATTAAATAATATACACCACAGGTGAGTGGTACATATGCTTTGTTACTGGAGCACTCCACCTACTCACCTGTACATACACCACAAGAAGGGCGATTAGCATAACCTCGTTTTGCCACCATCACCGGAGCACCAATTCTCAAATGCCTTCTGCTGACTCTGAATTGCCATCCATGCCGTACTTTTTTATAAGAAAAGGAAAATGGTAGTCCAAATCGCCATAATCATCATCACTCTCTTGAGTATTGAGTAGGACGGACCATAATCATCTTCAATGTCTTCATCGTCAGGCACATCTTCTTCATTGCCTGAATGAATCTAGCTTATTATAGCCAATCACCTTACCATATGTTCTCCTACTAGGAGCAATATTATGATCTTCAAGCATATTTGGTGCACTGGCGGCGTCATCAGCATGAGCCCGTGAATAAGCAAGCTTCCTGGAACAAGCTTCTTTCTTGGGCATCCATGTCTACCCATTCGTTGTCCCACTAGAAGTTTATCTAGTAATTTGGTTTGTATCTCATACTATTGGTGTCAAACAATTTCAACACCGAACAGATTTAGGGTTATAAATGAAACGGAGCCTTCCTTTCAATTGAAAAAGCATTATCCCTTTACAATGGGGTAGGACTCCCCATTTATAGTGATTCATGACCTATTTTACATTCTGAAAATATCTTCTCTCAACCACTATATCCCTAAGATATGTCGTACATAAAGGTCATTAAGGAACGTGTACAAATTGAACTTTTTCACGTGGTCACGTTTCTCACGCCTTCCGCCCTCTAACCTCGAGACTTCATCTTCATTTTAAGCCGATCATCCAGCCTCGAGGCTTCATCCGCGATCCGAGACGAACACCCAACTTCGAGGCGCTTGCTTCGTTGAGTCTTGTCGAGAGGTCCTAACCTCGCATAGTTCTTCTCCAAGCATCATTCCTAAGTAAAGAGTAAAAAAGATAAAAGCTCAGTGTCTAGAACCGACCCCGAACACTCGAGGGTTAATCCAGTGGGAGTTAGCCATTATTGTTGTCAATCACTACCCTCGAGTCCTTCCAGGAGAGCAGAGGTGAGGCAAGGATACGGCATTTACTATTAGAGGTGCCTCCATAGAGCGTGCGAGGTTAAAGGGGTTGCGCTTTCCTTGCTACCGATGCGCGACTTGCGAGGTTAGTCTTGAGACCTGCTAACGACGTTCGAGGGTAACTGAGTTTTACTCTCAGTTTGGAACTCGCGAGGCTAGAAAGGCTCCGCGTCTCTTTATACTTGATGCAGAACTTGTGAGGTCAAAGGGTTTCTTATGTTGTGCACAGTGCTCTAAAACGTCACCCTCGAGCATCGGAGGAGAAATGAGCCAACGGTGACTGTTGACGCCTGACGTGTCACTTTCTAATTGGGTGTCGTTTCGAATTCAGATCGTAGTTCAAGGTGTCCCTTCGCACCCGCTAACTCCCCTAGAAAAGGCGGGGGTATGGGTTGCTCAAGTTTATCCTCGTGCCTTTGCTGAGAAATTGTTTGCTGCCGTTTTATTGCTTTGAGATTTGTATTTTTCTGCTCCTTGTATTGATCTTTCTAGCTTCAAAGGTATTATTCCTATCCTTCTCTTTCATTTTTTTTCTAGTTTTGCTCTTTCACTTGTTTGATTTATTTTTGTATGTTATCTAGCTGGCTCGTACTATTCAAACTGCGAGGTTAATGACTCCTGAAGAGCTGGAAGAGCAAGTGAGGCTGTGTGGGGATGCTCCCGAGCGATAGGAGGTCCATGGGGGTTCTCAACATCAGGAGGATCTTGAGGATCCCAAACATCTGGAGATTTCTTCTCATACTGATAGTGGAGAGGATCTGACCAACGTTGAGGCTGATCCTTTGGAGCTCATGGCTGGCAAGGACACTTTTGCACCAATGCTTCGCTTTGGGCGTTCACTGGTTTCCCAGAACACAATAGACTTTTATGTTAGCAAAGACTACTTTCCCAAGGACGTGGTGAGGCCTCCTGGCGAAGAGAAACCTAATCCTGGCGAGGCTGTAGTCTTTAGGGATTTTTTCACTCCCGGCCTACGTTTTTCATGTGACAAGATGTTGCCTCGGATCGTGGCCAGGTATGAGGCCAAGCTTCACTAGGTTATGCTTAATGCTTTTGTGACACTTTCTAAGTTTTTCTGGGTCGAGCGCACCTTTGGTGGGGTTGTTGATGTAGATGGCTTGGTGAGGTTCATATTCAGAAAAAGAGAGTTCAATTTGACGATGAGGAAGAGGCTTGCGAGACTCAGTTTGGTTGTTGTACATTCACAACCCGGAGGAAAAATGAAAATAAGAAGATTTCTAGAGTCGAGCTCTCTGTAGCTCGGAAGAACAGATGGGATGCTGATTGGCTTGCTTGCTGGTTTTATGTCTAGGTTGACATGTCCGAGGCTTCTTAACATTACATCAATTCCTACTTTCGGGAGGATGAAAGCTTTCCGGACTTGAAAGGATGCTTTTGTTCTTACATGTTCAGTTGTTGCCGGTCGGGATTTGGTTGAAGAATTTCTGGCTGCGGACATTTGGCCCCTTTCTCATGGGTGGACGCCGAAGGAAATCATGATGAAAACTGTAACGTGGTACCACAAGCCAGTTCCTTTTCCTCTCTTTGGTTTGAGCTTGCCGAAGGGGGCGAATGCTGGTCTTTTTGTTGATGAGTTTGAGAGACGTGCTGTTGATATCCTGGGGCCTTGTCACGAGAGAAAATATCTATCAGCTCGCAAGATTGTTACACACGGTGTCCGAGTGAACCATGTATTTTCTGAATGGGAATAGAAGTAGAGCCTTGAGTCAAGCCTCGTAAATCCTCGAAGCGGATGCGCGAAGCTCGTGCTACTGGTTCTCTGGAAATTGGCGGCAATGTAGGGAAAGGGAAAAAGGAAAGGAAAGCTGAAGATTCGTCTGTCATGGCCATTGTTGAAGTTGGGAAGAAATCAAAGACTCCTGGTCTTGAAGCCCTTAAAAGGAAAAGTCTTCTTAGTCAAGGCTCTTCTAACAATCAAGCGTTAGGTTCTTCCAACAAAAGGCTCGATGATGTGGAGGATTTGAAACCCTTGACTCGAAAGCCTGAAGTTATAGCTATTGATTCCAAGATTCAGCTCGAGGCTGTGGGGGCTTTGGCAGGTTTGAAGCTTAAGAAGGCTGCTAAGAAATCTAGACTACGAATTGTGAGTGTCTTAGATAATGATGACGATGATGATGGCTTTTTGGATGAGGATTCATCTTTGGTTTCCCCTCTGCGAGGTTTGCTTGATGACAAAACTTTTGATTGTCCTACTTAAAAGGAGTTGCACCCCAAGGCTGTTATTTCTGCTAATAAGGCTAATCTTGTCTCGGTCATGCTCGGTGGTGTGGAGTTCGCGAAGCAGCTGTTGCCTACTCCATCAGGTGAAAATGTCACCGAATTCCCATATGAATTAAGCTTCGTGGATGTTAGTGGTGCTTCAACTAAATTTTTGATGGAATTGCAAAATACTGTTGGCGCAGCTGGAGAGCCATATATTGAACCCTCATTGCTTCTGAGGGTGGACCCTCTGCCCAAAGGTTCTGCCCCGCCTCAGTCTATGCTGGACTACAATAGGGCTTTCGGAACAGATCTTAAGGAGAAATTATTGGCTGTCCATGTGCCTGGGTTAGGTGAGGATGACGATCCTTTCGATCCTCCACTACTATGGGGATCGAGGGACTTACTTCGTGTTGTAGGTGAGACGGCGGAAGCAGCTTTGAAGGAGACGTCTAAGATCAATGTTTCTTCCAAGGTTCTTGAGGAGGGTGAACTTGCTAAAGATAAGGGAAATATCCTCAAGCTCCAGCGAGGGTTACGGCTTCTGTTCAAAGTGACACCCCGGGCAGTTATTTTGATCCTGAGGGTTAGTATTTTGTTGGATTTCTCTCTAGCTCTCTTTTTTATGAGACCTTTGCTTAGGATTTTCGCTTTTATTTTGCAAAATATGAAAAATCTTTGTGCTGTTATGACCCTGATCATTTGGTGAGGATCATGGCTACCCTCGGCTACAAGGTGTGACTTTTGCTATTGTTCTTAGTGTTTTCCTTGACCCATTTGAAATTTTTCCTTGATATACTTTTTGCTTTTTTGTTTTTTCTTAGTCTGTAATTGCTGGCGAGGTTGCTATTGACAGGCTTCATGATAAAGAGAAAGTTATGCTTGAGTGGAGTGCTAGAATTCTTGAGCTCAAGGCTGAAATGTCGAGGTTGACAAAAGAGAAATCCGTGTTGGATAGTCTCTGTAACTCACTTAAGGAAGAAAATGCTAAGCTTAAGAAGAACGAAGGCCTTTTTGTGACGACATGCAGTGATCTTGCTCAAAAGGTGGAAACTTGGAAAAGAATTCACAGGACAACCTCGGGGTTCTTGAGAAGCTGCGCAGTACCATTGAGAGAGGTGCGACGACTATTAGTTCTCTAAGGGAAAACAACGAGGGGCTTGCAAAGTCTTGTACTGAAAAGGATTCAATGATTCACAAATTGGGGAATAGCCTTGAGGATTAGAAAGGTTTTATTGATAGGGTGGAACAAGTGCTGAAGGCTCGCTTTGCTCAGATCCATGAAGGATACAAACTTGCCTTGGCTGAATTTGCGGCGGAGCCGCTCTACTTTCCCACTGATACTGGCGCTAAGAGAATTTTTGATTGGATGGACAAAGAGTTCGAGTCCTTGCCTTATGTTATTGAAGGTGCTAGTGACTACGCCGCTTCTTTGTGCTGCGAGGGTTCTCTATTGATGCTTGAGGGGGAAGGCTGCTCAGACTTTCTGAAATTCGGGGCACATAGCTATCAGTTTCCCTTAGCCTCGGAGCTCGATGCACAAGACATGTCCAAGAATGTGAAAATTGTACAGAAGAATTTCTTGAAGCAGTTTTGGGCGGCTTCTGGACGTGATTATGCGAAACTAGTTGCCCGTGATCGTCTTGCGAAGGTTCATATCTTTTTTCCTTTGTAAGAAAGCTCGCTAAGGTACTTTTCTTTTTGCTTATGGTTTTCTTTTTTTCTTAGGATAGGTTAAAGAGGCTAAACTGAAAGAGAAAATCAATCAGGAGGCGGGCAGCTCGGAGCATCATGAGGTTTAGGTTCTAGTCTAAAAAAGTCTGATCTTTTGATGTATAGGTAGGGTTTGAGTACAGTTATTGGTTGTAACTTAACCTGCGTAGGTCCTTGGTGATGGGCATGTGCAGGGCATACTTCCCCTTTGATTCTTTCATGTGAACGTTGTTGCTAGTGGGCACACTTGGCGTCTCTATCGTTCTTTTTCATCCCAACGCTAGTTTTCATGATTTCTAGAGTTTTTCCTGTGAACGCTTTTCTGTGCAAAGCTTTATCTTGGATGACTGTACACTTTGTGTAGTGGAAGAAGAAATACCTGAAACCTCGAGGGTGAAGTCGGAGCCCCTTAGCCCACAAAGCCGCGAATTTGGCATAGCCTCTGTGTGTGATGCTGCAGAGTTTCAAGGTTTGAAACCTGGTCATGTGATTGAATTATCATTTTGACTTGTAACAAAACTCGCAGCATATAGGAATAAATTTTGTTTTTTTCTTGAAAAAATGTCACCCCCCTTATTCCTTTTTGCGAAGATTTTGTTGTAGCCATTAAAGATCGAGCATGTTTGTTTAACATGTATTTTGGCATGTGAAATTTTGATTAGCCTCGAGGGGGTTATTGATCTGTTGCTTTAGCATAATTCTCACACAAAGGGATGCAAACCTTTTTTTGCGAAAAATGTCACCCCCCGTTTAATTCCTTTGTGTGAAATGTGTTGGTTGATGCCCTTTTGATTAGTGATTGGGTCGAACTTGGAACTTTTATCTCTTGATGTAATTTTTATTAAAGTTTCTATATTCAAGTATTCTAATGATAAGTGGACTAAAACTTGTTCCGAATTTTGTGGACTTAAAAAATTGGACGAAAAGTTAGGTCAAAATCACAACTCTTGGTTGCTTCGACCATAAAGCTTGTAGACCTGTGAGGTTAGATAAAATTTTGGATAAGTGCTTATCATATAAAGCTGATGCTGCAACTTGTTGTTGCTTCTGGCTAGAGATTGCGCAGAAACACAACTCTTTTTTTGCATAGATATGCAATGTTTCGCTTGCGTAGAAACGCAAGGTTCAAGGTATTTGAAAAGTAAAATTGGTGCTGCAACTTTTTGTTGCTTTTTGCCCAATGCTTGTGCAGAAACACAAGGTTCAAGGTATTCGAAAAGTAAAATTGGTGCTGGAACTTGTTGCTTTTGCCTAATGCTTGCGCAGAAACGCAAGTTTTTCATCACACGGAAATGCGAGATTTTGCTGCAACTTGTTGTTGCTTTTAGTTTTAGCTTGCACAGAAATGTAAGTCTTGCTTGCACGAAAACACAATGTGATAGCCCTTTCGAGGCTTGACAAACATGAGGTAAGGGGGAATTGTACTTCATTAGAATGTAAAAGGTTTACATGGATCCGCCTCGTTAAAAACCTTGCCTCCAGTGTGGAGCCCCCTAGCAAGGAAAAGAGTACGGTCCGTTTGTAGGAAAGTAAATGCGAGAAAGCAAATTTTCTACCCTCGACGTTGTTTATAGATTCACAGGCTGAAGGCTTTTACAAGTGTGGCGACTATGAGTAATATTTTCGCAAGTTATCCACGTTCCAAGAATGTGGTAACTCTGCTCCAAGCTAATCTGCGAGGTTAAAGGATCCTGGCCTATTGCTTCGAGTGAAAACATATGGCCCTTCCCAAGTTTCTTATAACTTCCCGAGGTTCTCCCAGTTCTTTCTCTTTCTGATAACTAGATCTTCTACCTTGATTTCTTTTTTCACTACTTTCCTATCCCTCCATTTTCTTGTTTCTTGTTGATACTTGTCAAGGTTTTCTACTGCTTGGAGTATGTCAAGCTCTATCATGTCTTTATCGATCTTCTCATTGTCTGATGAAGCCTCGATCTTGAGCACTCTTAAGCTTTCATTCTTAATTTCTTCAGGTGTCATTGCCTCAGAACTGTACAAAAGCTGGAAGGGTGTAAAACCCGTTGCTCTTGAGGCTATGGTGTTGTGAGACCAGATGACCTTTGGGAGTTCATCTATCCATTTTCCTTTCTTTTGGTCATACAGGCATTTTTTGATGCTCGAAAAGATTATGCCGTTTGCTCTTTCTACAGCTCCATTGGACTAGGGGTGATATACTAAGGCAAATTTTACCTTGGTTCCCATGCTTGCATAGAATTCCTTGAAATCGTTACAATCGAACTATTTTCCGTTATCCATTGTTAGTTCTCTAGAGACCCCGAGCCTACAGATGATATTCTACCAAAAGAACTTTTGCATAGAACTCGAGGTTATGTTTGCCAACGGCTTAGTCTCGATCCATTTGGTGAAGTAGTCGACCGCTACTACTGCGAACTTGCAGTTGCCTTGAGCAGTTGGCACGGGTCCCACCAAGTCCATCTTTGCAGCGGCCAGGTTGGCGGTATTAGGTAGTGAAGGTGCTCTTTGCTAATTAGCTATCTTTTAACAAGCCTCGCAAGTTCTTACTAAGCTTCAAGCGTCGAAGATCATGGTTGGACAGAAAAAACCTTTTGCTACAGCTTTGCCCACTAGAGCTCTGGTTTCGATGTGAGAACCGCAAAATTCACTATGGATTTCAGCTAGCAATTCTTTGCCACTTTCCGAGGTTATACATCATATCCAAGGAGCCGATATTCCGGATTTGTATAATTCTCCATCGACTATGGCATAGCCCCTAGCCCTTTGCTTCATTTTATTTAGTTCAGCCTCGTCGTGAGGCTCGTAATGTCCTTTGAGATAGGCCATAATTGGAGTCCTCCAGTTGAATCTAGTGATTGCGTTTACAACCCTCGAGGCTTGCTCCTTTGTTGATGGTGAATGAATGACTTCGTAAAATATGTCTAGCGGCATGGTTTGGTTTTGTGCAGCTACTTTTGCTAACCTGTCTGCTTCATCATTTTCTGCCCTTGGAATGTGCTGGACGGTGAACCCCTTGAAATATTTTTCCATTGATCTCACTGTGGCTAGGTACTTAACAAGCTCCGGCTCTCTAGCCTCGCTCTCTTTCTCGATATACTCTTGTATTACTTTTGAATCTAATTTCACAACGAAAACTTGTTGGGTCCAAAGCCTTCATTTTCCTTAGCCCCAGAAGCAATGCCTCATATTCTGTAGTGTTGTTGGTGGACCTTGCTTTGCCTTTGAAATCAAGCCTCGTGGCGTATCTGATTTTCACACTTGAGGGTAAAGTGATAATGGCTGACACTCCAACCCCCTTGTCACACCAAGCCCCATCACAATGTATGATCCATGGGACCTCGATCTCCTCAGTTTGGCTATTACGTGGCGATGTACAATCTGTATGAAATCAGCTAAGACCTGTGATTTGATTGCACTTCTTTTTTCAAAATCCACCACGTACTCGGACAATTTTGATGTCCATTTTGTTATTCTTCCCAAGGCTTCTCTATTTGTGAATAGGTCATGAAACGGCTAGTTGGTGACTACTACTATTCTGTGATCCTCAAAGTAATATCTTAGTTTGCACGCTGCCATGATTACAACGTAGGTGATTTTTCTTAACTCCGAGTTGAACAGTTTTGACCCTAATAGTGCTTCTGCTGCAAAATACATTGACCTTTGTCTTAGTTTACCCTCGATTTCTTTTTTTTGGACCAAGGCAGCACTGACTGCAGAGCTCGAGGCTGACAAGTACAACAACAAGGGGGACTTTGGCTCGAGCGGGCATAGTTTCGTCATGTTTGTTAGGTAGTCTTTTAGTTCTGCGAAGGCTTTGCTTTGCTGCTTTCCCCATTCGAACTTTTTGGAGCTTCGCAACACTTGGAAAAAGGGTAGACTTCTTTCAGCAGCTCTCGGAATGAATCTGTTGAGGTCTGTTATTCTTCCTGTCAATTTTTACACATCTTTTACTGAAACTGGTTCTTTCATGTTGATTAGAGCTTGGATTTATCTAGATTAGCCTCGATGCCCATGGTTGAGACTAGGCATCCTAGGACCTTGCCTTGTTGAATTCCAAATACGCATTTTTCTGGATTCAGCTTTAAGTTTGCTGCCCTCAGATTAGCAAAGGTTTCTATGAGGTCATGAATATGATCTTTACGTTTGTCACTTTTTACCACGATATGATCCACGTAAGCTAGGATGTTTCTTTGAAGCTGTGTGCTTAGGACTACTGCTATCATTCTTGAGAAAGTTGACCCTGCATTCTTGAGCCCCTTGGGCATTCTCACAAAGCAGTATGTCCCGAATGGAGTGATGAAACTCGTCTTTTCCTCATCTTCTTTTTTCATTCATACTTGGTGATAGACTGAGAACATATCTAGTAGTGACAACATGTCACTATTTGTAGTGTCATCTACCACCTTGTCAACCCTTTCTAGTAGGAAATCATCTTTTGGGCATGCCTTGTATCTATACACATTCTCCATTTGCCATTGTTCTTCTTGACCGGAACTGTGTTTGCCATCCATTCAGGATACATAACTGCACGTATTACATTGGCATCAGCTAGCCTTTGAACCTCTGCTTTAACAGCTTGTATCTTGTCTTCTGATATTTTTTGAAGCTTCCGCTTTTTTGGTCTCATGCCTTTGTTTATTTCTAACTTGTGTTCTATTATATCTCTATCAATTCCTTGTAGGTCACATGCGGACCATGCGAAGACATCCTTGTTCTTGTTCAAGAATTCAATTAGCTGCTTTTCTTCGTCGGGTTCGAGGTTGGCTCCGATGATTACAGCTCTATCGAGGACATGTTCATCTAGTGGCACTCTTTTGGTTTCATCATCAACACTCATTTTCACCTTTTCTTTATCTCTTCTAGGCTCGACGTATGGCTTTTTCTTTTGTGAGGGCGCAGCCTCATTGGAGTTTGCTAAGTGGTGTACGTTTGTCTGCCTCGGAGTTGCACCTTTTTCAATGTCTCTGGTTGTTTGCTGATCGCCGTAAACTGTGATGACTCCTTTCATGGCTGGGATCTTCATACATAAGAACAACTGCCTTATCACTACATTGAACCTGTTGATGAATCCTCTGCCAAAGATAGCAAAGTATGGATAGTACATTTCCACAACGTCGAACATTACGTGTTCCATTCTGGCGTTGTCTAGGTTTCCAAATGATACTGGTAGTGTGATTTTCCCCAAGGCTTGTATTGGCTTTCCACTGAAACAAAGTAGTGACACTTCTGCTAGCTGTAGCAGGTGAGGATCAATTTCATTTCTCTGAATGTGTTTGCGAAAATGATATCTGCTGAGCTTCCATAGTCAACTAGTATTTTTCCAATTGTCCATCCTACAACAATAGCCTCGATCACCATTGCATCATTATGTGAGGCTGTTTGAGTTTGAAGTCTTCTTCCGTGAAGGAAATGGGCATGTGTGCCCATTCTATCTTAGTTGGTGGTCTGTCAGGGATGATCAAATGGATTTGTCTGAAGTAATTTTTCCTTTACCTTTTGTTCTCAAACTCTGGTGAGGATCCACCCGCTATTGGCATGATCAAGCCATAGGTGGGCAAGGTGTTGGAATTGGTTTCTGGATTTTTGAATTCTTGCGAGGATCCCCCTACTATTGGCATTATCATGCCATAGGTGGGTAGGGCTTTGGGGTTGCTGTTTTGACCATTATTAGGCTGGACTTTGGGTATTTGATTGGGTAGATTTGGTGAAGGTAGTGGTATCTCTTGAAGAGGCTAAACGATGCGAAGCTTGCAGTTTGCGAGGCTTGCTGACTTTGAGATTGAAACTGTGGCAATGGTTGCCACATCGTTGTGGGTTGTTAGTTGAAGGAAGGATTGGAAAATGAATTTGCGAGGTTAGGTGTATGGGCAGTATTGAGGTTCATTTGTGTATAAACTTGGCAGTATGGTTGTTGTAACCAAAAAGAGGTGTGGTGGATGGTTTTTTGGCGCTGCTGCTCTTCTTTTTTTCAGCTATCCTTTCGAAAGTCTTTTTTGTTTCTGGGCAGAAGTTGGTCGCGTGATCTAATTGCTTGCCATGAAATGTTCAATAGAACATTCGAGGTTGGTTGTTCTGATTGTGTGGCCTCGGAGGTCCTTTGCCTTAGCCCCTCCCCTGCCTGAGTCGCCGCCTCTTTGCCCACCGTAACTTGTTTGTTGTTGCTGCTGGGTTTTCCAATTTGATTTTGACTTTGTTGCTGTGAGGGTTGAGCACCCTCGATCGGTAGCACATGTTGTGCTGGATATGGCAGTTGATATCGTGCGAAATTGTATTTTGGGGTTTGCCAATTCTGATCTTTTTGGGCTTGCCTTTGGCGATTTCTCTCCATTACTCTTTTTTTTGTGGTCCTCATCTGACCTGCAGTATTTTTCCAACTCGGCAAACAAAGCTTCCATGGTTTTGGATTTTTCTTGTTAGGTGCGAACTGTCGGGCCTGGTGTTAGTCCTTTGATGCAAGCTGCTATGGCTATGCTTTCGTCCACATCTGAAGTTTGTGACTTCAATTGTATGAATCTTTTGACATAATTGGCTAGGGGTTATTTATCTATCTGGATGCAGTGGAACAAGTCACTCGAGTGTGTTGTTGCACGATGGAAGCCTTGGAAGTTTTGTATTAGCTTTGTTTTGAGATCAATACAACTATATGCTGACTACGGTGGGAGTAGTGAGTACCAGTTCAGTGCGGCACCCACGCAGTCTATGATTAGGGACTTGGCTAAGACAACATCATCTTCTCTAGCTGATGCTACTGCAGCTTCGTAGCTCATGAGGAACTAACGAGAGTCATTCTGGCCATTGAACTTTGGCAGTGAAATTGTCTTGTAGGTTGGAGGATATAGAGCTGTTTGCAGACCTATGGACAATGGAGATCTGTGATCGATTGCTACATAGGTGCCTGTCATCACTAGCACGTTGTGTCCAGTGAGGTTAGGATTTGCTTGCAGGATATTTGCGGTATTCACGACATATTGCTGTCACGAGGGTGGTGGTTGTGTTTGCGGTTGTGATGGCATGTTTTGTAAGTATTGCATTTCATCCAATTCCTCTTGCAATTCTGCCAATTGTTGTTTTACTTGATTTAGTTTTGCTATTTTTTCGGGTCGCTAGACATTGGACGTCTAGCTTCCAGTTCTTTAGCAAATCTTTTTTTTTCTTGGTTTAGAGTCTTGAGTTGCCTTAGCACCAAGGCCAACTCCTTTTCTGCTGCTCCGAGTGGATCGTTTCTTGTGCTTGTCTTAGACTGTGCTTGGTTTGTTGCTTCTGCCTTAGCCTTTTTTTCTCGCTTATTGTTTGTAAATTAGCCTTGACTCTCTTTAACTTCTCTATGGTTTCTGTGTCATCTTGATCAACAGGGATAAGTCTTTTCTCTTGAACCGCAGGGTTCTCTTTTTCGCCCTCAACGACTTCCTGTCGTGCAATCTTCTTCTTCGTTTGTGGTATCGTGGGATGTTTTGTGGCTAAGAACACGGTGGGCACCTCTGTTGATGTCAAACAATTTCAACATCGAACAGATTTAGGGTTACAAATAAAACGGAGCCTTCCTTTCAATTGAAAAAGCATTGTCCCTTTACAATGGGTAGGGCTCCCCATTTATAGCGATCCATGACCTATTTTGCATTCCAAAAATGTCCTCTCTTAACCACTATATCCCTAGGATATGCCGTACATAAAGGTCATTAAGGAACAAGTGTACAAATTGAACTTTTTCACGTGGTCACGTTTCTCACGCCTTCCGCCCTCTAACCTCGATACTTCATCTTCATTTTTAGCCGATCGTCCAACCTCGAGACTTCATCCTGATCCGAGACGAACACGCAGCCTCGAGGCGCCTGCTTCGTTGAGTCTTGTCGAGAGGTCCTAACCTCGCATAGTTCTTCTTCAAGCATCATTCCTTAGTAAAGAGTAAAAAGATAAAAGCTCGATGTCTGGACCCTGAACACTTGACCCAGTAGGAGTTAGCCATTATTGTTGTCAATCACTACCCTTGAGTCCTTTCAGGAGCAGAGGTGAGGCAAGGATACGACATTTACTATTAGATGTGCCCTATAGAGCTTGCGAGGTTAAAGGGTTCCGCTTTCGATGCGCAACTTGCGAGGTTAGTCTTGAGACCTGCTAACGACGTTCGAGGGTAACTGACTTTTACTCTCAGTTCGGAACTCGCGAGGCTAGAAAGGCTCCACGCCTCTTTATATTTGACGTAGAACTTGCGAGGTCAAATAGTTTCTTATGCTGTGAACGGCACTCAAGGATGTTTAGGTTTTGACAAACCCAACACGTACGGCGGATCAGACCTTCTTGCAATCTTCCTATTATATATTGAACTTATGCCAAAACCTTCACCCGCTTGTACTCTGGGGTGTTCCTTTTTCTCATATGGATCTACAGAGTACATGTAGAGACAGAAACCACGTAACTTACTGACAGCTTAGCTTCTGTGTACTGATGAATTTAAGGGTGCTAGGTTACTTACAGACTCAAATGTGCTCCAATCTCGCTCATGAAGACCGATACAACAAAGGGCAACAATACGCACTGCAAGCCTATGGAGCAAACAGTTCCCACCAAAGATCTAAAATCTAGACTATCACAGTTAGAAAATCTTGGGGAGAAAATTACCTCGAACTTGGGCCTTGTTTAGTTCCCAAATTGGGAGCGGCAAAGTTTGCATTTTACCATAAATGCGCAACTGTAGCATTTCGTTTGTATTTGTGAATTATTGTCCAAACATTGACTAATTAGGCTCAAAAGATTCATCTCGCAAAGTACAACAAAACTGTGTAATTAGTTTTTGATTTCGTCTATATTTAGTACTCCATGCATGTACCGCAAGTTTGATGTGATGAGGAATCTTCTTTTTGCATAGTGACAAAGTTGGGAAAAACGGGGGGAACTAAACAAGCCCTTGAATGCATATAGAAGCCAGTAGTACTTACAAGGAGTCAAGGACACATAGTTTTTTGTGCAAAGATTGCAAAATTATCTCCAAACTTTTATTTGCTTGTTCTCATATTGATCAGCTAAGTCAGTTATACTGGCAAACCAAATTATCCGACCTTTGCACCTGCTGTAAAGATGAACTTTCTGAAGCATCCTTGTCTCAAATAATGATAAATGAAATGCAAGATGCAGTGACCTCTCAATATTTGTCTGCCCATTAGATTGAAGAATATGCAAGGAGCTGCAAATTTAGAAAAGGAAAAAAAAATACAATCCAACATCCCCGTTGGGACATACCCAGGGCCAATGTACGAACCAAGTTACAACCTGATGATTGATTGAAACTCCACTTCACAGCCAGCCAATAGCAGCAGGTATGTTCTTTTTGCTTCTACTGTTGATACCAGCAAAAGGAAACCAAAGAACAACGGATCAACAGTACGATGAACTAAGAAATGCTCACAGGAAGAATTGATTTCACCTTCCATCCGACGAATGAGAGACAGCTACGACTATGGGAGTTGGTCTTGGACACCGGAGGAACAACTAGATAGACCAGTTAATTCTCGCAAAGCAGAAAAGCAAATTGAATAACAGAGTACCACACTAACACTGAAATTAACCAAGGTTCTCAAGCACCACATAATTAATAAGGTAACATCCTCCAAAAGTGCCATACTACCTTAACATGAAATTTCTCTAACACAATTACATGACATATTCGCACAACATCCTGCATGGCCCTTCTTACCACTCTGTTCACCACTCTCTTCAAGAGGAGTAGTGGGTGGAGTCGGGCCACAATCATCTTCAACATCTCCATCATCAAACACAAAAGGTGCATCTTCTTCATTGCCTGAATCTAGCCCATTGGTCACCTCATTATCCATTCTCCTAGCAACAGTGCGATCTGGAAGCATGTGAAATGCATTGGTGGTTTCAATGGCATGAGCCATGAATGATCGTTCCTTTCTTGAACTTCTTTGGCACCCATGGCAAATTCATTGTCCCACTGGAACTGAAACTCTTCTAGGATCAAAGGGTTAGATTTGATTCCTAGCCCATGCCATGTCTCAAATCTTCTTAGTAACTTCTAGTTATATGCAACATAAGTCCAATCCTTCAACCTATTGTACTCCAGTGGGTTATTTTTTCTTGTATTGTATGGATCTAGAAAGCACAGGCAGAGACATAAATTATGTAAGTCAATTTATTCTTACTAACAGCTAAACTTCCCACACTAGTGTACTTTTGGTTGTGCTTAGTTACTTACATACTCAAAGGTGCTCCAGTTTCGCTCATGACCTGGAGCAGCTGAACAACAAAGACCAACAATACGCTTAGCAAACCTTTGGACCTCAATAGCGATGCCACCAAAGGAAGTCCACCATTTATCTAAAATTCACACATAACACCAATGTTAGAAAGGTCACAAAGATAAATAGATTTCACTTGAGTATATAAAGATGTCAGTAATACATACAAGGATACATTGTTTTTTGCCCCATGATTGCCATCTCACATCAAAAGCTTCTTTTGCATGTTCTCATATTGATCAGGTCACCTATCCTAGCAACCAAGTCAGCATCGCCTACGACCATTTGGCCAAGCACATCATTAAACATAATCCGTTGTCTACAAGCATATGCAGAGTCATTTTTTCTGATGTCATAGAATTTTCTTGGATCCAAAAAGAGTGCAGCCTCGTCGAGCTTCTGCTCATTTTGTTCAGCCTACCTCCCCTCCACAATATCCATCACCCTCCTTAGTATTAGAGGCTTGTTTGCAAAAGAATCATTGATTTTCTTCTTAGCGAGATCCATACCAGCGTAAACCCCTGGCAGTGCTGGCATATCATCACTATTGACTAACCTCAACTGAATAAGAAGTGGCTCTAATGCACTTACGCAATCTTTCACTACATCCCAAAAGTTGGTAGAAAGCACGATGTTGCATTTTTCCTGCCTCGGTACTCGACAATTTGAACCCAGTCCAGTCCTCATTATCAAAAACACATCTCAATGCCTCTCTGGTACAACCTCTTCAAAGTTAGAAAAGTTGTTGAGTATCGGCTAGCTGTGCGTCTCACAAGATTTTTCCCACCAATCTTCTCCCTTGTTGCTTTCAGAAGCCTTCCGTGCCTGTGCATAAATGTAGTGATGTGCTTGGCAAGCTCAATATGCTTCTTAAGCTCTTTTAGATTCCCAATGTCCTCCAACATAAGGTCCAAGCACTGTGCAGTACACGGGTCCAAAACAGCATGGGGTTCTTCTCGATTAGTAGGTTGCATACTGCCCAATGTTGAGAGCATCATTGGTCACTACCTGCCGACTACCTCAATTCTTCTCTATTAAGTCTGTTAATATTACTGGATCATGTGATTGATCAGATGCATCAACAGGCTCCAGGAAGAAAGTCCCCTGATAACTATTGAGGAGGAAGTTGATTAGGTGCCGCTGGTTCCTCCTATCTGTCCATGAGTCTATCATGAGAGTACAGCTATACATTCTCCATTCACGCTCATGCTTCTCCCTCGATTTGTTCATCTCCTTCAGTGTCTTGTCAAGGAGAGGCTCCCTCAAATAATCAAGGCTAGGGGGCTTATACCCAGGCCCAAATTGCCTGATGGCCTCCGCCATAACCTCAAAGCTCCTTGCGCTGATTGCATCTAGTGGCACGCCGCACTAGTAGAAAAATTTGGCCACATACATGTGCAGCTTCTCCTTTTCTTCCTCGCTCCTTGTGCATGGCTCCATGGCAATTAGAAGGGGATTCTTGGTATGTCATAGCCAGACAATGTCTTGTGGCCTCATATTGAGGGTGGCAGGATCTAGTAATTCAGTTTCTTCTGGCGACACATGTTCAGATTGAGCAGCATCAGCAAGAACTGATCTCTTCCTTCTATCTGCTATCCTGTAATTTTGATTAACAGAGTGCCCAGATGATGCCTCTTGATCTGACATTTTATTTTATTTTTTGTTTTTTTGAGGGTCAACCGGGGGGGGAGGGGACGTCCCCACATGATTGCATTTCATTGGAGGGGTTTGTTTCAAGCCAATATCAAGTACTGTTTTACAATTTTCAGCATAAAAACTAGAGAGAGGGGGCTGTTTTCTTGGATGTTGTTCAGCATGAGTGAAAAGCACTTGCACCATGCATCAGCAACACCACGGTCCGCCCGTGGCCAGCGTCAGGGCCAGAGGTTTGCGTCCTCCTTGCAAGCTGCCCAAAACCTGCTGGTGGACGACGCCGGGGTCCGCCCGTGGCCAACAGCAGGGCCAGAGGTCTGACATTTTGTTTATTTCCGGTACTTGTTGCCTCAATCTGCCTTATAAGAAAGGAAATTTGTATGAGTACTCAAATTCATAGAGTACATCTAGTGCACAGGTAACTGAAAAAAACTGAAAAAATCACAGGGCTTGTCAATAATCATTAATATATTAATCCGAACCATCATCAGTGGTAGTGTGGTACTAACTCACAGCATTACTACTGAAACAAGTACTTTTAAGGTCTCTAACAATTTATATCCATGGCAATCTTGGTGTTATTGACTCTATGTCCCAATACATCAATCTGCATGTCGTGATTTAGAGAATTGAATTCACTTTTGTAAAGGAGGAAATGGAAAACAAATCTAGAGTAGGGTGAAATGGGTTCAGTTTCATTATCATTATAAAGGCAAATGTAGAATGCAGAGCCTGTGGGAGTATCTTTGGGGGTCTGAGAGATCAAATTGAGATGTGCCTTAGTCTATTTGTGATGAGTGATTGACTAGATGATTTGAGATTTTACCGTTGAGTCCATATTTCATATGTGCATGATTATACTAACGGCTAACCGGAGTTCTTGTGTTGTGGTGTTTGTGTAAAACATATCTTGTATGTTGTGTCTCTTGGCTTGTGATGTGCAGGTAATGGATGCGACATGGCGGTCGACGTCATGAGGTGAAGGTCAAGCGAAAGGTTCATGCCGATGTACTAGGGCTGTGAAGGGTGAACACGAGTAGGCTTGGATCAAGGAACCTGAGGAGTCCGAGCGGAGTCATGGGCGATCCACATGGTGCACGAAAGAGCAAGAGTACGTGGACGAGATGAAGACGACATCGGTCGAGTCAAGCGGGACGGAGCCGAGTCGAGTAGTCGACCCGGGAGCCGGGAGCGAAAGACTTGGAGGTGTTGGAGGCTTAGCGGAGGCCAGACACGCGTCGACTTTGGTGAGTCACGTCTGGTGTGGCGTGCAAGAGGGTTTGACCGGTTTGGCTTCAAAACCGGGGATGAGTCACGCCTGCAGGGTGTGCATGAGGGTTTGACCGGTTTGGTTTCAAAACCGGGGGTGAGTTCAGTGCAGTCAGACGGCGTCGAGTCGGAGGACGCGTGGCACCATCGCGAAGCTTGCGTCGAGGCATAGCTAAGTCGTGAAGGCGCCGGGTCCGTACGATGTATGAGAAAAAAGTTGGACGATTTTACCCCTGGGGTATTTGAGTTGTGTGCTTCATGTAAGGGCATTTTGGTTATTTTTCGGAGCCTATATATATGTGGAGATGATTGTTGGGCAGCTACATCTCTTGGGTGGTGGGCTTCTCATTTGTTTGTGAGAGCCTTTGGGTGTGAGAGAGGAAGAGAGAGGAGTTGATCTTTTTGCCATCCTAGCTTTGATTGTGCTTAGGAGTGGCTTGTAACCGAACATGGTGGAGTAATCCAAAGATCAATTTCGTGCCATCTTGTTCCGTACTCTTTGAATCTGAAATTTATTGTTTTCAGGTTTTTCAGAGCATTTTCATGGAAATTTTTGTTCTTCATGTTTGAGCCCAAATTCTGTGGGATTTATTAGGGGAAATTGTTGCTAGGACCCTTATGAGCATCTTTGATTTGATCCCCTTAAATTCCCCGCGGATTCGACTTGGATTTGAAGTTTTTCCAAAACTCTCTCTTTGTGTTCTTGACCGTATTTTGTGAAATTCATAGCGAAGTCTTGATCTTTTTTAGGGGATCTTTTGGGTAAAGAGTCACTAGGCTATTGCGGAGCTATGGTTAAAATTTCATTTTGGAGGTCATTTGATTGAATTTTGAAGCATTGACTTAAAATTTTCAGACTGTTTTTTTGAGCTGTAGGAAGTTCTGATGGGACGGAAATTTCGGCACCGTACCAGAAGTTCCGATGATTTATTTTTGAAAGCTTGAGTCCTCTGACGGCAGTTTCTCAATACATTCGATAGGTACCGGAAGTTTTGATACAGGGTTGGAAATTCTGACATAACCGCTGAGGACCTCTTGTCGGAGCTTTCCAGATAGTTCCGATCCCACTTTCAGAAGTTCTGAAAAGAGGTTAGAAGTTCCAATACCTGGAAGGTGTTTTGAGCTTGGTTTTGCCTCAATCTTTTGTGTTTGCTTTCGTGTTGCTTCTGAGCCTTCCTAGCATCGTTTCTAAGGTTAGTAGGTCCGCTGTGACTACGTGATCTTGATTATAGCTAGAAGAGAGGATTGAAGGTTACTTTAGGACTTAGGCTGAGTTTCTTGGAGAGATTTTTGAATTGGCTCCCATTCACCCCCCTCTGGTTGCCCATTTCGGTCCTTCAAGGTCCCATAGGTTCCGTGAAGTCCACGACATTCCTCGGTTAGCTGAGCTCGAGGCCATTAGCGGAATGGCCAAGACAAGCAGAATGCTGGAGAAGCAAACTTTGCCGGGGTTGAAGGGCGGATGCGAACCTGGGAGAGGCTGCCTTGCCAGGGTTGCTTCACGTGCCACTACTGGCGGGAGGGGAGGAGAGAGGACCCCGGTTCTCGACAGCAGCGCTGCTAGTGGTGGCGGCGGCTAGGGTTATCTGCCTCTCCTTGTAAATCGAGAGAGCATAGAGCATCCCATGGCGGACGCCCTGCCTCCCCCATGGCATCGCGCAGGACGCCTAGCACCAGCGAGGCGACGCCATACCCACTCGGTGGCGCTTCCTGCTCCTCTGCCGGCCCTGCCTGTCGCTGCGTTTCTTGGTTGAGTTAGTGAGCAGGTGATGCTACTGCATTTTGACTGAGAGATATCATCATGGTAGAGATCAATTGCGCAACAAGTTCTGTGCAATCTGATCAATGGGACATGATGTAATTCATGCATGAATCAGGGAGGGAGGCACGATGTTCTCTATGACAATCGTCAGCAGCATTCCGATCAACATTCCTGCATCCATGTAAATAAAGAACAACTGAATCCATAGTATTGAATGACATGTGGAGCTGTAACTGGTTGGTTATAAATAAAGATGGGTAAAATACACCGCACAACCATGCAGATATGAAAAATGATTAAAAAAATTGTCTTCCGATATAGGTAAAATACACTGCACAACCATGCAGATATAAAAATTGATTAAAAATAATCTTGTCATCCGAGGTATTCGTAAGGAAAAACCTTGCGATTTTGTCCCATTTTCTCTACTTTTTGCAAGGAAATACACTGCACAACCAAAACCTCGTAGACTTTCTTGACCATCTCAGAGATAAAATTTCAAAGCAGTAGCCTAAGAGATGTGATGTGATGCAGAAACAGGGAGAATAAAGTAAAACATGTCATAACCTAGCCTCTCAATGGAACCCCAAGTTTTTTCAGAGCCTACAATATGTTTGTTGCTGATGTTTGCAGGAGTTAGTCAACGGATTGGCAGTACGCTCAAGAAACAGAAGCATCATATAATGCAGAAACAAAGAGATGTCATCAGCTGCTATGTTATAATCAGGGACTGAGTCAATTTGACACATCACACATAAAAAAAGTAGGCAGGCCAGTTATATCATCTCGTAGAAAAGAAAATCATGCAACATAGTACCATAACAGCATCGCAGTTAACACTACTAGAAATATGGACATTCGTCCTCGACCTTAGTACCGGGTGGTTTTTGAGCCGGTACTAATGCTCTAGTACCGGCTCTAACACGGAGCCCCCCGTGACCCCCTTTAGTACCGAACGGGAGCTCCACCTGGTACTAAAGATCACCCATTAGTACCGGGTGGAGCCTGAGGCTCTTTAGTACTGGGTGGACTTCCCACCTCGTACTAAAGAGCTCCCCCCTTATCCATCCATCCGCCTACCCCCATCCATAAAAAAAAGCAAAGGTGGCAGCTGAATCTCCCTCCTCTATCTTTCTCTCCTAGCTCTCTCTCTCTCTCTCAGCAGACCCTCATCCTCACCCCCTCTACCTCCTCTCCCCTTCCCCCTCCGCTCGCCCCTCACCAGCAGTGAGGAGCTGTGGCGGGGCGAGGTGAGGCGGCGGCGACGGGTGGGAGGCCGGGGGCGGCTAGGGCTGGCAGCAGGGCAGGGGCCGGTGGGTGGATTTCAATTTTTTTTATTTTTAATACCCCTTTAGTACTGGTTATTTCAACCAATACTAAATACCCCCCTTAGTACCGAACTAACAATACTGGTTGCGAAACCAATACTAAAGGGGTTCCCAACCGGTACAGAAGGCCATTTCCCTAGTAGTGTAACCAAGGTTCTCAAGTGCAACATGGTAGTACCATAACTACATTGCAATTAACTAAGGTTCTAAAGTGCAACGTAGTAGTATCATAGTAGCATTATAATTAACCAAGGTTATCAAGGGCAACACAGCCCAGATAACATCCACCAAAAGTAACATATTATACCACCATAGCACGAGAGTTCTCAAAGGTGATTGCACACCATACTAACATGAGACTATCAGTTCCAGAAATCAGCATCAGAGGCATAAGGATCACCCAAGGGAGCCTCGTTACCACTTGGTCTGCCACTCACTTCTACAAGCCGTAATCATCTTCAACACCTTCATCATCAACCACAAGAGATTCATCATCTTCATCACTACCTGAATCCATCTCATCGATCAAACTTGGTGTGAAACTTCCATGTCCAGAATCTATCCTAGGACGGTAGTGGTCTTCAAGTGTGTATGATCCACCGGTGACTTCTTCAACAAGTTGCCATGCAAGTTTATCCCTGTTATAAAGTCGTGCAGCTTGTATGCCAACCCATTCATGCTCAAACTCATAGCCTTCAAGGACCAAAGGTTCAAACTTGCTTCCTTCTAACTGCTACCTTCCAGACCTATCTGCAATCATATAGTTTTGTCAAAGGTAAGCCCTATCCTCCAATCTCTTGCTATCTGACTGTTTCATAGTTGTGGTATGGATCTGAAAAAGTGCATAGAAAGGAAAGACATCGGTAAAATTCTCTTTCTACTGGGAAAAGATATCATATGCCTATGTGTTGTTGATGGTGCTTAGTTACTTACACAGTCAAACATAGTCCAATTGCAGTCATAGCCAGATGCTGAGCAATAAAGACGAACAATACGCCATGCAAATTTTTTGAGCTCTCTAGCAGACCAGCATAGGCACACCACCAATCATCTAAAATGTAAGACATGATAACAAGTTTACAAAAGCTAAAATGGAAAGGAATTTGGAAATTGGATACATAGAGAACACTACTTACTTGGAATCTTTTCCCTAAAGCTAGTTGTAATGCTCTCATATTGATTAGCTTGGTCTCTTATCTTAGCAATCAAATCATCATCACCAATGATCATTTGTTCAATCACATCATTAAACATCTTTCGTAGGCTTGAAGCATGAGCGCAATCATTTTCTTTGATGTCACAAAATTTATTTGGATTCAGAAACAATGTAGCCCCATATAGTTTTTGCTCCATTTGGTCTGCCCAACGCTGCTCAACAATGTCCATCACTTTCTCCAGTATTCCTCGATTGCTTGCAAAAGATTCTCTAATTTTCTTCTTAGCAAGATCCAGACCTGCGAACACCTATTGCATTTCTGGCCTCTTAGCATCATAGACCATCCTCAACAGAACAAGAAGCGGTTCTGATGCTTTCATGCAATCTTCTACCCCATTCCAAAATGTGGTACACAACACAATTTGACGCACGTTCTTGCCCTCTTGTGTGACTGACAAATTGGACCTACTCCAATCCTCATTAGTGAATAGCACTTCATTACATCTCTATGCTTGTATATCCTCTCCAAAGTGAGGAACGATGTGGAGTATCGAGTGGTTGCAGGCACCACAGGATCCTTTTCACCCATCTTCTCACACATTGCCAACATAAATCTTGCATGCTTGTAAATAAATGTGGTGACACGCTTGGCCTGTTGAATATATTTCTTGAACCTTCCAACTTCCCAATGTCCTTCAACATATGGTCCAAGCACTAGAAAGCACACGGGGTCCACAATAATGTAGGAATCTTGTCCATTAGAATAGTGCAGGCTGCCTTAAGGTTATGACTGTTGTCAGTGACAACCTGAACAACTTTGTCCTTACCAGTGTCCTCAATCCATTGCTCTATCAATTCTGCCAATAAATTTGCATGATCTAAAGCATATGAAGCATCAACAAAGCCCAAGAAGAAAACCCCCTCCACACTATAGACCATGAATCTGAGCAAGTGAAGACTCTTCCAAAGATGGGTTCAGGAATCCACCATGAGAGTGCAACCATGCGTCTCCCAGGCCTTTTCATGCTTGTTCCTCACTTCAATCATCCAGTTCATCTCCTACTCAAAGAGAGGCCCCGCCAATTCCTCCTGACTAGGAGAGTACAAAGTCAGGTCCACACTATGCAATGGTCTCCATCAAAGCATCAAAGTTTCTATTGTCAATGACACTAGGAGGCAGGTCATTCGCTTGCAGGAACTTGGTCATAAGCTCGGTGAACTTAGCATGCCTTTCTGGAGAAACCTCCTCAGGTGTCTTCTAGAACATATCTAGGGTAGTTTGTGCCATCCGGGGCTGCTTCCTTTTGGAAGGTGCTGCACGAAAGTGGTGAAGCATGGCCTTGTTTGGTGGTTCTTGGCCCGACATTTTCCGTTCTAATTAGCTGACACAAAAGATGAAGTTTGGGTCAGTACTCCATGCAGCGATCTTGTGCACAGGGAAATGAAGTTACTTGCAAGAATGCAGCCATCCATGAATAGAGTAAATCGAGAAACTAATTTAGTAGCTAAAATGTACAATTAGCTACCGACATAGCTATGGTGGTATTCCCAGTTAGAGATGTACCCGCTTCAGCCCCCCTCTTTGGTCTAAAAAAAACTAGACATTGGTTTCAGAAAAAAAATCCCCCTCCTCTGTTATCTTCCCTTTTGCCCTCAGTGGGCATGATAGTTGTATGGATGCAGTGCAAAATAACCCGAATAGAATCCAGCCCCAGCGACGAATCGGCCAAGATTGAGTGAAACCTATCATCCGCTCTTTGCACCCAGGGAGAGAGAGATCCGAACCGGGAGGAGCTGCAACGACGGCGACCGGTGTCGCAGCGATGGTTGGCCTGGGTGGAGGTGGATGAGGAGCTGAGGAGGACGCGGTGGTGGCTAGGGTTCCCAATCTTTGTGTGGAATGGGAATTGTGTACTAGTATAGGAGTTGTACTAGGCGGCCGACAACGCCTCAGAATCCCCCCAAATCGCGCGCCCTTCCATCTTCTGGCAGGAACTTGGGCTTGTGAGTGGCTGACATGGTTGGCCCACACGAAAAAAGTGAAGACATCTAATAAAGTTCGAGTTAATGAACGTGAATTTGCATCTTGTACCACTGCTGGAAGATGAAAAATGACAACCGATATGTTTTCCCTAGTATTTTCTCGAACATTTTCAGAGATTGAGATAAAGTTCCAGTTGAGATGTAAATTGGTTTCTTCTTTCTGTTTTCTATTTCTACCTCTAGAGATCGAGATAGAGCCTGATACACTACGCAATGGTGCGACAATCAGAAGCACACTCAACTGTGCATAGTGGTGTCTATAATAGTAAAATAGTGAGGAAAATCCTTTGCCCCATGTATGTGTTTCCATTCTTAAGATATAATTTGAGATTTTACCCAATGTTTCCCTCCATTCTCTTTCTTCAACATGAAAGAGAGCTATTTGCAATTACCTTTTTAAGACGTGCATAGCACGTTTTTCATTAAAAAGAAGAGAGTTATAGCGATGCAACTTCTATGATCGCAGCGTAAGTACGGAGCCTCTTCTTTGGCTAGCATGATGCTTGGGTCAACTTCAACAGCGAATGGAGGCATGCCATCAAACTGATCATAATCCTTTGGCTGGTCTGGTTTGTCCTCGACTTCTACGATTTTTCTTTTACCTGGAAGAACTATGTGGCACTTTGGCTCCCATGGTTTCTCTATATCTTTTGAATTGTTATTGGGTTTGCTAGACATGTCACATAGAATACCTGATGCACATCATTAGTAAGGATGAATGGTTCATTTTTATATCCAGTCTTGGTCATGTCCACTATTGTCATTCCATACTAATCTTTCATTACACCACCTCCAGTCAACTTCACCCATTGGCAATGAAACAGAGGGATCTTCAACGGTCTGTAGTCGAGTTCCCAGATCTCCTCTATGAAACCATAATACGAGTCCTTGTTTCCGTTGTTTTCTATGACATCTATATGGACACCACTATTTTGATTGGTGCTTTTTTTATCTTGGGCTCTCGTGTAAAATGTATAACCATTTATCTCATAACCTTGGAATGTCACGATTGTGTTAGACGGTCCCCTAGCTATCCAAGCGAGTTGTTTGTGAATTGTGTTGTTACCCATAAGGTGTTGACGCAACAAAGAGGGAAAAATATCCATATGATGACGTATAATCCAGTCATCGGATTTATCCGTGTGTTGGGAAAATTCAATCTTCTTGTATTCCTCTATATACGGAGCCAAGGGTGATTATTGCAGAACCATGAAGTGTGCTTTATGAAACAAATCACTATTAGTGCTCAAACTTGATTTCCTTCCAAGAGTGCCCTTTTCCCGTAGCCTGCCCTCATGGCATGATACTGGAACCCCAATCGAATTAATTGAGTCAATAAAATCAACACAAAACTCAATGACCTCCTCTGTTCCATATCTCTTGGTGATGCTTCCTTTTAGACGGGCACGATTAAGAACATAATTTTTTTAGACTGACATGAACCTGTCGAAAGAGAACATATTGTGCATGAATATTGGACCAAGAATAGTAATATCTTTGACTAGGTGAACCCGGAGATGCGTCATAATATTGAAGAAGGATGGTGGAAATACCAACTCAAAGCTGACAAAACATTGTACCACATCATTTGTAACTTTAGTAGCTTGGTTGGATTGATTGCCTTCTACGAAATTGCATTGAGAAACACGCATAGCTTTACGAGCTCCAGTTGTACATACTTCGGTAGAATAGCCCTCAGTGCAATCGGAAGCAATTGAGTCATCAACATGTGGCAGTCATGGGGCCTTTAAATTTGTGAACTTATTTTCTTTCATATTTATTGTTCCCTTTATATTCGAGGAGTACCCAGATGGCACCTTGATACTATTCATGCAATCAAACATGCTATCCTTGTCTTCCTTGCTGAGAGTGTAACTTGCGGGATGTATGTAGTGCTATTCTTTATCTCTCTTTTTCTGGATGTAGGTCATCTCATTGCTCCATAAGTTTAAGGTCCTGTCGTTCTTCCAATGTATCTTTTGTGTTTCCATATGTACCTAGGAAGCCTAGCACGTTCATGCAAAGATCCTTCATTAGGTGCATCACATCAATTGCATTGCGGACCTCTAGAATTTCCTAATAAGGTAGCTCCCAAAATATAGACTTCTTCTTCCACATGGGTGTATGTCCGTTATCGTCGTTCAGAACAAGTTTGCTACCAAGGCCCTTTACAAAGACTACCATTACGGTGTGTAGGCTTTTTATGATGGCCTGCCGCCCTGTTGAAATGCATCCCTTTCTTTCTTAACGGGTAGTTAATAGGAAGAAATTGATGATGTCCCATATACATGACCTTCCTACAGTATTTCAAATACATGCTGTCTGTATCGTCTAAACAGTAGGTGCAGGCCCGGTATCCCTTGTTTGTTTGTCCTGAAAGGTTACTCAGCACAGGCCAACCATTGGTGGTTACGAACAACAATGCTCATAGGTCAAAACTCTCTTATTTATTCTCATCCCACACACGCACACTTTTTTATTCCAAAGGAGTAAAAGTTCTTCAACCAACGGTCTTAGATACACATCAATATCGTTGTCAGATTGTTTTGGACCTTGGATAATCACCGACATCATAATGAACTTTCGCTTCATGCACAGCCAAGGAGGAAGGATGAACATACATAGGGTCACATGCCAAGTACTATGACCACTACTCAACTCACCGAATGGATTGAATCCATCCGTACTTAAACCAAACCATATGTTCCATGCATCATTTTCAAATTAAAGTCTGGGAATGCTCTATTAAGTGATCCCCACTAGGACCCATCAACGGGGTGTCTCAGCATGTCATCTTGTTTACATTTTTCTTTATACCAATGCATCAACTTAGCATCCGTCTTGTTTCTGAACAAACACTTCAAACGTGGTATTATAGCAAAATACCACATCACTTTCGCAGGAACTCTCTTCTTGGGAGGCTGCCCCTCAACATCATCAGGATCATCTTGCATGATCTTATACCACATTGCGCCGCACAGGGGACAAGCATCCAATTTCTCGTATTTATCACCACAATAGAGGATACAATCATTAGGACATGTGCGTATCTTCTGAACCTCCAATCCCAAAGGGTAAACAACCTGTTTTACTTCATATGTTGTGGATGGAAATTCATTATTCTTGGAAGTATGTTCTTTACAATTTTTAATATCCCCTGAAATGCCTTATCGGACAAACCATTTTTTGCCTTCCATTACAGCAATTCTAGTGTGCTACCTAGCTTTTTATGCCCTTGCTTGCAATTTGGCACAACAATTTTTTGTGATCCTCTATCATACGATGCAACTTTTCCGATTCCTTCTCACTTTTGCAGTCTTTTGTGCATCTCATGGCACCTAACCAAGATTATCAGTAGGGACCAAGATCATCAGTAGGGCCATTTGTTGCAAACTCTTCTTTATCAGCCTCACCCATTGTAGTATCCGCAAAGGCTTGACCTGCAGCTTAGTCAAAATGTTGCTATCATCCTCTTCTTCTTCGCCATCTTCCATTATAACTCATCTTTCACCGTACTTGGTCCAAACCAAATAGTTAGGCATGAAACTGTGACTAAACAAGTGGCTGTAAAGAGTTCGCCAGGAAGACTAGTCCTTCTTGTTATTGCATTGGAAGCATGGACAACATATGGATCTTTTTTCTAGCTTGTTGGTTTTGGCCACTTTGAGAAAATAATACATCAACGAACTCCTTGGTTCGTATGTCCGTGTTGTACATCCATTGTTGGTCCATCTGCATCGTATTACGTGAAAAATGGACATAGAATTTCATCAACACAATTATAATATGTAACAATACATTTTCTCATTCTCTTTCTTGAAATCGAACATAAGCTTAAATTGAAATACAGTACTACAAAGTTCAGACCGAAATGACATGACAAACTACAACAAGCATCCACTGAGTACATAAAGGAGGTCTTTAAGCATCCTTGGCTGGCAAAGAAGAAGGTTTAGCTGACACGCCCTCATCCTGGTGAGTATTATTTGTTCCTGGAGTTGGAGTTGTTTGACGTGGGACTAGAGGTGGAGCATAACGACCACCAGACAGAGGTTCTTGGCCCACCGCAACAGCATCTTCATGATATCTTTGTAAATATCGAAGCATTGCTCTCTCCAACACTCCTTTTTTCTTCACCTTGTCACGAGGGCCAACTAGGGTTTTTCTCTTGTTGCAAGAGGAAAGAGGATTACCCTCACCATCGCCACTCCCTCCAGCTGCAGGCTCCATGTTGATTGGACAACACTTTGTTTTTTAAATTGGACATAATATATTAGTAACTTATGAAGGATCAAATTCTATTTCTTTGACCTACAATTTATTTATCTCATCTTTATTGCAAGGACCAAATATTATGAACATATTTACTCTATTTATTCCCTACGATCAAGTTCTTTAACTAATACGAATCATATGTAGCATGCAAACTATACAAAAAATTGTAGCAAAGACCAAATTCTATTTCTTTGACATATATAATTTATATATTTCATGTTTATTGCAAGTACTAAATATTATAAATACATTTACTCTATTTTTTTCCTACTTAATATTGATCAAGTTCTTTAACTAATACGAAGCATATATAACATGCAAACTATCCAAAAATTGTAGCTCAAATGCATGTATAAATAAAAAATCTCTCCATTATTCTCCCTCATTCTAAAAAACTTAAATTTCTCTATCTCTAAAGCATAAAACAAAGCATACTAAAAATGAAAGAAGGAAGGATGAAGTAGCTAACTTTTACAAAACTTTGGATGAGTGAAATCTCGATGAAATCGTGAAAAAATTGGGCAGCACCTCCCTAAGCACGGCCGGTAGCCATGGAGAAGAGAGAGCCCGAGTTGTGAATGAGTGGCTCGGGCTTGAGGAGGAAGATGCTGAGTTTTATAAGGTGGGCTTTAGTCCCGGTTGGTAACTAGTCCTGATTGATGTTACCAATCGGAACTAAATGTTTTTATTGGTTGTAGCTACGACATGTAGTGTCGCACGTATAGAAAGGCTTAGATATATGTTCCGTTAATTTGACATGTTTAGAGTATGCCGGAAGACGCACATGCGGATAATTGGCATGAATCCACAGGTTATCAACTTTTGTCGGCTAAGCCTGAGCCGACTTTCCCTTTTCAGTAGGGATTGTGAGAAGTAGGCCATTTCTACGTTCCTCTTGCCAAAATAGTTCTGATTTGTCGGCAAAATAGTTCTGATTTGTCATAGGTCTACCCGTTCCCTCCTCGTAGTGTAAATGTACCAATAAGATGTGAAATTATCTAGTTTTTTTTTCGATATAGTCCGTACAAATCTCCATCCTTCATTTCTGATGGTTATGTTGTTGGTTGCCAGTATTGTTGTGCCTGCTGCCTCCTAGGATATGGCCAGAGTTCAGATTTGTTGTACGAACGAATGAAAGTGAAACTAATGTCTGGAGGAGCTTTGTTAATTACTCAGGTGAGGTTTTCTTATAATTCATGGAGCAGGCAGTTCGTACATGTGTAGCCTTGGCGAGAGTTGTCTAATTTTTTTAATGAACCCAGACCGTACAACAACCCCAAGGGTCAAGCTACTGGACGATGTTCATAGAGATGTAAAGTATGGATTTTTATCTATTTTCAGTATATAGATTTGTTATTCCAAAGCTTTTGATATTCTTATTACAGTATTTTTTTGTTCTTGTCTTGTTTCACATGCTATCATGTTTAAAACAATGCCTTGAGTTGAAAGTAAACAAAAGGTTCGTATCTATGGGCCTGTTTGGATACAGGCTCATAAAGTTTAGTACCTGTCACATCGAATGTTTGGATACTAATTAGGAGTATTAAATATAGTCTAATTATAAAACTAATTACACAGATGGAGTCTAATTCGCGAGACGAATCTATTAAACCTAATTAGTCCATGATTTGACAATGTGGTGCTACAGTAACCATTTGCTAATGATGGATTAATTAGGCTTAATAGATTCGTCTCGCGAATTAGTATGGGGTTCTGCAGTTAGTTTTATAATTAGCTCATGCTTAGTCCTCCTAATTAGCATCCGAACATCCGATGTGACCCCTCCTAAAGTTTAGTACCTCGCATCCAAACACCCTGGAGTGCAACACTTCACCTTTCCTTTTCCGTTTGCTCTTGATTCTTGAAGGTGATTCTTAGGCTTTGCATACAACCGAGTTAAAATCGTACACCGGCTATTATCTCATCAAGATTGGATTCTTTCAGTGTATAGCAAAAACTTGAGATTAACTGCTGATGAAGCATCCAGAATTTACCCGGTGTGTGGTCCACGTACCGTTACATTGCGCCCCCGACATGTGGGCCCCGCCCAGATACAAGGAAAGCAGAGTCTACAGCCCACACGACATTGCAGGGCAAGTGGGCCCACGCAAAGGACGCAAGACAGCAGAAGCCCACACCTGACCCCCACCGCCACCGGCCACCGCCGTCCTCCGCTGGCCTCCTCGTCCCCGGCCGGCGTCAAGGTGCGCCAGACCCCCTGACCCCACATGTCAGCCATGGCCGTCCCGTCACTGTGCAGTGCATAAAGCTTCCTCGACCTCCACGCCATTCTCACTTCACTTCTCCAACCCGCCTGGCCGCCTCCGCCTCGTCCCCCGCCGCCTCCGGCTCCACTCCGACCCGCCAACTTCTCTCACTGCCCACTCTTTCCACAATGTCCACGTCCCCGCCGCCTCCGGAGTCGGCTCCGGCCCCGGCGGCGCCTGGGGAGACGGCGTGGGCGCGCGCGCTCCGCAGGCTGCTGCCCCCGGGCGCGCCGCTGCCGGACGAGGACCACCTCGACTACTCCTTCTCCGTCGACCTCCCCGACGCCCCCGCCGCCAGCGCCAGGGGCCCGCCGTCTCCTTCTGCCGCCGCGCCGCGCCCGCTCCCGCTCCCGCGCCACCGCCGCCGCATCTCCCGCCTCCTGTTCCGCACCGCTCCGGCGCCTCCGCCCCGCCGCGCGTCCCCCTCGCCGCCCTCCTCCCCGGACACCTCCCCCACCACCACCTCCTTGTCCTTGTCCGCGTCGCCGCCGCGCGCTCCGGAGTCCCCTTCGCCTCCTTCTCTCCATCAGCTGCACCCCTCGGCTCCGGCCCACAGCGGCGGCGGCAGGCGTCGCGCGTGCGCGAGGTGCGGCAAGGGGGGACGCATCGTGGTGGCGATGGGGATCCTGGGGGACCAGCGCCAGGAGGAGTGCCTGGCCTGCGGCGCGCGCTACTGCGCCGGGTGCGTGCTTCGCGCCATGGGCTCCATGCCGGAGGGCCGCAAGTGCGTCGCCTGCATCGGCGCGCCCGTGGCCGACCCGCGCCGCCGGACGCGGCTTGGCAAGGGGTCCCGGCTGCTCGCGCGGGTGCTGGCGCCGGCGGAGCTAAGACAGGTCATGCGCGCCGAGCACGGCTGTGCGGCCAACCAGGTGCGGCCGGACGAGGTGGTCGTCAACGGCCGCGGGCTCTCACAGGGGGAGCTGGATCTTCTGATCGGGTGCGCTCTGCCACCGGACCGCCTGGCTCCGGGCCGGTACTGGTATGACAAGGACTCCGGGCTGTGGGGAAAGGTGCCACATTCTAGAACCTTAAGTTGCAAATTAGTCCTTTTAAATCTAATGCCATTTGGTTGAAATTTACGCTACACAAAGTAACCACCGCTACATATGGATTGAACGAGGACCTCGAACTATTCAAATTGTCGATTGGTGCACACAAGTTTTTGAATGTTTGCTAGCCAACATTTTATATCGGTCTCTTGTATCATCTGCATCGCATTTGAGAAAGTCGAGCAGGAAAGCTTATAACACTTGATTGCTGCACCATCAGTCACTACCTGAAAATCTGTGAACACCAAGCACTGATAAAGAATCAGGACTGTGGTCACCCAGAAACTAAAAGGATCTATTTGTTTATAAGGATAAAATAGGACATTTTCAATAGCCTTGCCTGATAAAGGCTAGAGTCTATTGTACTGACCTTATCAGATAGATATTAAAAAAAGACATCGCCATTTGCCTGTTAATAAGGAGCAATTTCTATTTCTTGATAGATCAATATTCTGGAGCTGATAGATGACACAAAATCAGCAGAGCATAGCAATGCCTGTTAATAAGGTGCAATTTCTATTTCTTGATAGATCAATATTCTGGAGCTTATATAGGACACAAAATCAACACAGGAATGCATGAACTCAAGATCTAGGTTGTATTTATTCATACAGGCTAATATTTATGTGTGGTTCAAGACCATTTATAAACAATCACATCACCCTGAACTACCTTATATTAAATTCTATTTAGCAATAACTCGTTATCTATCTCAATCCTGTTGTCAGGAAGGTGAGAGGCCTGATAGAATTGTTAATTCAAAGTTAAGTGTGGGAGGAAAGCTGCGAGCAGACGCTAGCAATGGCACTACACAAGTTTTCGTAAACGGGCGGGAGATCACAAAAACTGAACTCAGGATGCTTAAGGTAAAATATTTTTCTGCCAGTTTATATTCCGTTCATTTTCTTCATCATAATTTTGGCAATTTATTGAATGTTGCAACTTGTTCTGTGCACTTCAAATTACTTGGAAGGATTCTTGACTAGAGCTATGGAGGATTCTTGATACTTGGAAGTTCATTATAACTATTGGGTGAAAAAATTGTTGCACAACCATATAAGCATGGCCACACCATAACTCCACTTGTTTTAATAATTTTTATGATCAATACTGAATACATTTTCTGTGACTAACATTAAGCACATCATCCCATGGTCCTGTTCATGCAAATGGTTATGCTGAATAGATGTTTCAGATGTGAAGCTGGCCTTGGACCGGGACTTCTATTTATATTATCTTTTGAGTGCCCTTTGAGCATTTGAGCTAGTAGTAACAGCTTTATAATGTTGAAACACAACTATTTGCCAAGGGCCTCTAGCGTAGTGGTTGGAGCACCTGAATAGCACCTAGCAAGTCCGGGTTTGACTCATTGTGGGAGCAAATTAAACGGGGCTGGATTAAAAAAAAGGCACCTCACTGTGCGAACTACCTTCAGCTGCTGGTGTGGGGAGCGCCACCTGGGTGGGCAGCCTTCGGGGCCTTTTCTTGACCCAGCAGTGGTTTAGGCTGCTTCTTAAAGGAAGCTGTGTGGGCGGTCTTTCCCACGGGCTCTAGGTTTTTATTTTTTTTCCCGGTTTGTGTCTTAACCTGTGTATTACCTGCTGAAGTATCTGTTCTGTAATACTCATATAGCAGTGCAGCATCTGAGCATCAACCTGATTTCTTTTGGATGGGTTTCCATGTTATATTATTCATTGTGCTGCCGCATGCAAAAGCATCTCTTTGATGCTGTGCTCTACAAACACAAAAAATTGAAGTTTTTTCTCCCATTAGTACATTTCGTTTACTAGCTTGCTTCCATTACTAATTTTGAATCTAAGAAGGGAGCTTAAATCATTTTAGGGGATCATTCATCACCTGTACAAGATCTTGATCAGAGTTTTACCGGCTTTTCATTCAGCTGGCCAGTGTACAGTGCCCACGGAATACTCATTTCTGGTTATATGATGATGGATCCTACGAGGAGGAGGGACAGAACATTATAAAAGGAAACATTTGGCAAAAGGTAATATATTTCCCTTCAAAAGTTGCTCCAAAGTCTGCATTTAAATCAACTGAGTAACTATGCTGTTTTCTTTTTTGTTAGCCAGGCATCAACTCGTCTTATTGCGAACCTTTTTTCACTGCCAATACCTCCTGGATATTCTCATGGGTTGAAAGGAGATGCTACTGGAGACTCAGTTAGGTTTGTTCCAGATTACCTGGAGCAGAAAAGTGTTCAGAAACTTTTACTGGTTGGACTAGAAGGCTCTGGATCAAGCACAATCTTCAAGCAGGTCTTTGTTTCTACTTGCCCGTAACTGTAATGAAGCGTGCCCTTGTATTTAAATCCTTGCAGTTTTTTGCATACTGTTGTTCTTGACTTCTTGTTGCACATACCAGGGCAAAGTGTTTTTCCTGTCAAAATTTGTTTATAGAACCACAATTATGATGTAACTTATTTATCTTCCGTGTCAGCTTGCAAATGCAGTTACCTTCATTATTTATTTAAACACCAAAGTTAACTGAAAATATTCTGTTAGCACTACACACATGCGCCAAACTGTATTTCTAGGATTTTGTACTTGCTTCTTCTTTCAGAATGGAAACCATCGAGTCTAAAGTTAGAATATAATGAAAACATGATTTGAGAATGGCACATAATAGTGTTTGTTAGGAATAGCACTTGTATTCATAACAGGGGCTCTAGGCCCATATATATATAGGTACAAGAAGGGGAAAATATACAGAAAACCCCCTAATAGAAAAGGTAAATCACCAACAGTACATATACATCTAACACCCCCCTCAAACTCATGGTGGGTCAAGAACACTAAGTTTGGAGAGGAAAAATCTATGCTGAATATGTGTCTGTGCCTTGGTAAAGAAATCAGCCAGCTGCAATTCGGAAGGCACATACTGAAGAGCAATAACCCCATCCTGAACCTGTGAACGTGTATAAAGAAACATCTACACCAATATGCTTAGTAAGCTCATGCTTCACTGGATTACGAGCAATACTGATAGCTCTTGTACTGTCAAACAAAAGAGAAGTCAGCACAGAAACTGAAACACCAAAATCCTCAAGCAACTCAGCCTCAGCACTCGAACGAGAAACTGCTACCTGCTTCTTAGTCTTCCAAGCAATAAGGGAACCACCAAGAAAAACACAATAGGCAGAAAGAGACCGACGATCAGAAGGATCACTAGCCCATGTAGCATCACAATAAGCCGTGAGATGTAAGGAACTAGAGCGTGGAAAGAATAGACGGCGTGAAATAGTCCCACAAAGATAACGTAAGACGCGGAGAAGAATAATGAAGATGAGAAGGAGCTGAAACAAACTGACTCAGAATATGCACAGCATGAGATATATCAGGATGAGTAACACCAAGATAAACAAGACTCCCAACGATATGATGATAACGAGTGGGATCCTCAAAGGGCTCACCATCAGTGGCGCGAAGATGAACATTAAGTTCCATGGGAGTCTCAACAGTCCGTTGATCAGTAAGAGAAGCCCAATCAAGAAGATCCTGAATATACTTTTCTTGAGACAGATAGAAGCCTTCGGGCATAGAAGAAACCTCAATCCCAAGAAAGAAACTAAGAGGACCAAGATCAGACATAAGAAACGTCTCACTGAGACGGGCCTTGACAAAGGCAATATACTGAGAATCATCTCCAGTAATGATCATATCATCGACATAAAGGAGGAGAAGAGTCCGACCTCGAGGTGAAGTATGTACAAACAGGGCAGGATCATGCGCACTGGTAGAAAACCTAGCAGCAGTGACCACGGAGGCAAAACGCTGAAACCAAGCACGATGAGCTTGTTTTAGCCCATAAAGTGAGCGACGAAGACGACAAACCATA
Source organism: Setaria italica (assembly GCF_000263155.2). Taxonomy (NCBI): domain Eukaryota; kingdom Viridiplantae; phylum Streptophyta; class Magnoliopsida; order Poales; family Poaceae; genus Setaria; species Setaria italica. The sequence continues at coordinate 33,746,256 of NC_028458.1, read as the reverse complement.
CCCTCAGGAACAGAATACCCAGGCGGCGGCTGCATATAGACCTCCTCACGCAGCTCACCATTAAGGAAGGCATTCTTGACATCAAGCTGAGAGACGGACCACCCACGAACAGAGGCCACAACAAGAAGGGTGCGAACAGTGGTCATGTGAGCAAATGGAGCAAAAGTCTCGTCATAGTCACAACCATGCTCCTGTTGAAAACCACGAGCAACAAGATGAGCTTTATAGCGCTCAAGAGAGCCATCAGAGCGAGTCTTCACCTTATAAACCCACTTGCATGTAATAGGGCGCACATTGGCAGGACGAGGAACAAGGTCCCACGTGTGAGTGCGCTCAAGAGCGGCAATCTCCTCAGCCATAGCGTGTTGCCATTCCGGATGAGGAAGAGCATCACGATAAGATGACGGCTCCGAAAGAACAGTGGCAGCATAAGCAGAAGGAGAATAACAATCAGGACGCCTACGAAGACGATGACTACGACGAAGAAGCTGCTCAGGAGGTGAATCCTCTGAAAGAGAGGCCTTAGTAGGAGAAGAAGGCATATCAGACGAAGAGGGCACAATAGAAGATGGCACATCAGAAGAAGATGGCACATCAGAGGGCCGAACTCTACGAGTATAGACATGTGTCACCGGTGGCTTCACAGAAAAATCAGTAGGACATTCCAGAGAAGTAGACTCCGGGGAAAGCACAATAGCACGATGAACAGGCGAGGAGGCTACAGGGGGGACCACTTGAGGAGGCGCCGGACGAGATAAAGGGGTGATAGCAATAGAAGTATCAGGTAATATTAAGAAGGAGAGGGGATCGACCAAAGACGTCGAGGAAACATCAGAAGAAGGACGAGGATAGAAAGGACGAGATTCATCAAAAATAACATCCCGAGAAATCCGCATCCTACGCCCAACTGGGTCCCAACAACGATATCCCTTATGCTCAGAACTATAGCCGAGAAAAACACACTCGACAGATTGAGTAGTCAGTTTCGTGCGCTCACGAGGTGCAAGAAGCACATAGCACACACAGCCAAAGAGACGAAGACTAGAATAGTCAGACACCTTATTTAGAAGACGCTCAAAAGGAATCTCACCATGAAGCGTAGAAGAAGGTTGAATGTTAGTCAAATAAGTGGCTGTAGACACAGCCTCAGCCCAAAAGTGAGGCGGAACAGAAGAAGCAAGCAGAAGAGTACGAGTAGTCTCAAGGAGATGACGATGCTTGCGTTCGGCCACACCATTCTGAGCATGGGCGCTAGGACAAGAAAACTGAGCAAGAGTGCCCTGCTCAGAGAGAACCTGACGAAGGGCTATTGAAAGGTACTCGTCTGCAGAGTCAGCACGAAAGACGCGGATAGAAGTGTCAAAATGAGTGCGGATCATAGAAGTAAAAGACTTGTAGATGGATAAGGCCTCGGTACGATGTTTCATAAAATAAATCCATGTATGACGAGAAAAATCATCTATGAATATAATATAGTATCGATGGCCCCCTTTAGAAACAAAGGGAGCAGGACCCCAGACATCCGAATGAACAAGATCAAAAGGATGCTGTGACACAGACTCACTAGAATGATAGGGAAGCTGAATTTGCTTGCCCAACCGACAACCCTGACACTGAGCTAAAGACTCATGACTTGAAACAGAACCTAGAAGACCACGACGAATCAAACTAGATAGACGGGAGCCACATAGATGACCCAAGCGATGATGCCACTGATCAAAAGATGCGGTCGACGAAGCAGCCAAAGCGGAGCCAACTAGACTGACGGGCGCAGCGGAAGGAAGACGAAGCCAGTCAAGCTCCCAAAGACGCTGAGAATCACGACGACGAGGGCCAGTACCAACCAGCTGACCCGTGCGATGATCCTGAACATAACAAAAATCGGGATCAAGAATGACACGACAGTCATGATCAGTAAGCTGGCCAGCGGACATGAGCTGCATGGTTAGATCGGGAACATAAGAAACATTAGGGACATGAAAAGAGTCGGATAGGAGAGTGCCATGTCCGACAACACAAAGAGAAGAACCATCGGCTGTATGACCAGTAGGAGAACCAGGTGGAGACCGTATGGAAGAAAAACAGGTGCAATCAGGAGTCATGAAACGAAACACCAGAATCAAGAATCCATGGACAAATACCTGGAGTAGACGTGGAAGGTGATCCCAAAGCGGAAGACTGCGAAGCAGCAGCAGAACCTATAGGTGCAGAGGGCTGAGTCACAGAACCCGCAGCGCCTGGTGACGTAGAGGTAACAAGGCGACTGAGCAACCTGATGATCTCCTATGTCTCAGAACCAGCAGAACTCCTCTGAGGACTTCCAGAACCAGAACCACCACTAACACTAGCACCCAACGAAGAACGAGCAGAACCATCAGGAGCACTAGGGCCCTGTGAAGAACGTCCACCACGGCGAGACTGACCCTCACGAGACTGAGCCTTCTTCTTCCTGTAACAAAATGCCTCCACATGATTATCCTTGCCACACCAATCACATTTAAGACCACCCCCTCGACTCTCAGAAGAAGGCACCGCAGGACGAGTAGAGGAGCTGGCAGCCAAAACTGAAGAATATCGCATCAATCCAGCAGCAAGAAGGTGAGTCTCCTCATTACGAATAGAAGAAGGCACCGCAGGACGAGTAGAGGAGCTGGCAGCCAAAAACTGAAGAATATCGCATCAATCCAGCAGCAAGAAGGCGAGTCTCCTCATTACGAACAGCAGCAAGAGCCTCCATCAGGGAGACACAGGGATGGCGAGCAAGCAGTTGTGCACGAAGTGGCTCAAACTCATCCCGAAGACGCGTCAAGAAGTCGTAGGTGCGACGAAGCTCAAGAGCCTTCTGGGGAAGTCGTAGGTGCGACGAAGCTCAAGAGCCTTCTGCTGACCCAGGCAGGACTGGCAGGTGCTAGGAGACAACAGAGGACTAAGAGTGTCGAGTTGGCGCCAAATAGTAGAAATCTGACCATAGAAATCATCAACGGTACCATCACCCTGTTGAACGAGCTGCTCTTGATGAATGGCTGCAAGAAAAGTAGACTGACCAGTGGGCTCATAACGTGTGCGAAGAAAAGCCCACATCTGATGTGCAAAATCAAGCTTAAGAATATCAGCTGAAACCTTGTCCTCAATGCTAGCAACAAGAATAGAAACAGCTCGAGCATCCTCATCAACCCATGTCCGGTATGCAGTAAAATGAGACTCATTCAACGCAAGACCATCATCATAATCAGCAAGGAGCTTCGCCACATCTGCATCATGAGTAGCAAGCAACCGATCCATCTCTTTAGCCGTAGCCTTCTTTGGAATCACTCGCTTCGCAGGAAGCACCGGGTATGTAGGAGCAGTAGGACGAGATGGACAAGGCAACTCGCCAGTAAGAAACTCCCAAAGACGAAGACCACGCATATGAATCCGTAGACGAGGAACCCACGCGATAGTTGTTGCCATTGAACAATACCGGGCAACGTAACACTGGGACACCACCAGATGAAGGAGCCGAAGGAGCCATGGCGACGGCGAGAGCGCAAGGAAAACAGCGGCGGGCGACGGCGAGAGCGCAGAAGAAAAGTGGCGCAAGCGTGTTTTTTTTTTCCAGAAACGCACGCGCACAACACAAAGCAGCGGCACAGTTTTTTTTTTTAGGGACCTAACTCCTTCACAGGAGTCTTATCCTGTCACATGGTCTACACCGCACCGCACAGCACAGGCGGACGAGCGGGGCGGCCACGAGGCGCCAGAGCAGAGCGGCACGGGCGGGCAGGGCGCTGGGGCGGCGCGGGCGGGCAGGGCGCTGGGGCGGCGCGGGCGGGCGGTGACTCCGACGGGGCGCCTGGACTGCGTGGGCGGGCGGCGACTCCGACAGGGCGTCGGGGCGGCGCGGGCGGGCGGCGACTCCGGCGGGGTGCCGGGGCGGCGTGGGCGACGACTCCGGCGGGGCGGGCGGAGGGGCGGCACGGGCGACGACTCCGGCGGTGCGGGCGGAGGGGCGGCGCGGGCGACGACTCCGGCGGGGCGGGCAGCGTGGGCGGCGACTCCGGCGGGCGGGTGGAGAGCCGGACGACGACGAGTCCAGCGGGTGGAGAGCCGGACGTGCGGCGGCCGGAGTTGACAGAGGAGAATAGCACGCAAGTGCAACGTGCGGAGGGAAAAAAAAGAACCCTAGGGCAGATTGGGAAAAAACCTAACCCTAGTTCGGCTCTATACCATGTTAGGAATAGCACTTGTATTCATAACAGGGGCTCTAGGCACATGCCCCTAGGCACATATATATACAGGTACAAGAAGGGGAAAATATACAGAAAACCCCCTAATAGAAAAGGTAAATCACCAACAGTACATATACATCTAACAGTGTTTAGTTACCATGTAGCGATGAATGTATGTAACAAGAGGAGCAAAGTTTAAAAGAGAGACTGATAGTGTATCTTAGATTTTGAGTACTAAGACACCCCTTAGAATATTTGAACTGTTCAGAAAACAAAGAGGGTATAGTGTCTGAAATTGAAATATTAATACTACACTCTCCACATCCACTTCCAAATTGTTCACTGGATAGTGGTTAACTTTTTACATATATAATTAGCATGTTGGTGTGCCTATGGTTTATTTTATCTTGACGAGGAACAGACTAATTCTGTTTATGTGACTGCATATGTGAATTTTTTCGTGCAGGCAAAGTTTCTATATGGAAGCAAGTTCTCCCCAGTAGAAATACTTGATTTGAAGCTCATGATACAAATTAATGTTTACAAATATCTTAGCACGCTACTTGAATGGCGAGAATGTTTTGAGGATCAAGCTTTGAAAGAAGACAGAGAACTTTGCACAATTGATAAAGCCGCTGGTTAGATTTGGTTCAGTTTCTCTGTATATTCTTTTGGGCTACTTGTTGACATCTTTTGCTAATAACTGTCTAATTCTAGAATCTTTTATCTCAAATTATCTGTCGAATATGATGTTAGTTCAAGCGACAAATCAGAAAAGTGAGTTTGGTAAAATTGGAAAAGCTACACAAACTTTTCATGGTTTCCATTGAATTATTCTAATTTTTTTAATCCTTGCCTATATGCTCCAAGAAATCTGTAAGATTCTTCATTGTATTGCACCATGATTTAAATTATCCTCCCAATGCTTTACAGCATTTCATGCTGAAGTTAAAGATACGTCTCATGCTTAGAACTTATCCATGTTTTGCATTTTGTCGTAATAATTCAGTGTTGGATATACTGAATTAAGGGGCCCACCGCAAGGTTTTTTAGGCGCTTCAATCTTACTAAACAGACCTATATATCCACTTCGAGTGCCATCAAGAAATGTTATATTGTACTAAACATTGAGATTTTGAGATAACCAAAGGCATGCTCAAATTGTTACAGATTTATTGTACTATTTATTCCTCTGGATTTCACCTATTGGTTCCTGTGTTTATGGAAAAAAATTACAGAATGTGTGTGTTAACAGGTGAAACAGGGGTAGCTCAGACCAGGCCATCTCTGTATTCGTTGAATCAAAGACTGATGCAGTTTGCTGACTGGCTGTTGGAGATAGTTGCACTGGGTGATCTGGATGCCTTCTTTCCTGCTGCAACTCGAGAATATGCACCAATTGTTCAAGAGGTTTGGAAAGACGCTGCTATTCAAGCAACATATAAAAGAAATAATGAGTTCCATTTTCTTCCAGATGTTGCCAGCTATTTCCTGGATAGGGTAAGACTGGCAATTACAACTTGAGGTCATAATAAGACTGATACACTTTCTCATTTTTTAATTTGTATTTGAATCCTTTTTGTACAGGAAATTTATTTGTACTTCACTTTACCAAATGCAATGAACTTTTTAATCCCTCCAGGTCTTAACGAAAACAAATCTTAGCTGCATAAGTACTTGAGTGATTTTTTTTTCAATTGAGCTGATTGGAATTTTCATATGTTTTCAGGTGGTTGAAATATCAAGCAATGAATATGAACCAACAGAGACAGATATTTTGTATGCAGAGGGTATCAACCAATGGAACGGCCTATCTTTGCTTGAATTCTCACTTGACGATCGATATCCATTCACTGAATCTTATGTAGACAAGCTTGACGATCCATCCATGCTAACAAAGTAAGCGCAATGAGAATTTAAAGATGCTGTGTGTTGTTTCGGACTTTGTGATTGTTGGGTCATTGAACCTAGGGTTACACATTTTCATGGTAGCATCATCAACCTTTTCTTTAATGCTTACAGTACCTGTCCTTTCTTTACTTTCACAGGTATCAGTTAGTACGCATCAATTCGAAAGGACTTAATGGAGGCTTGAGGTGTTTGGAAATGCTAGAGGAGGTGCGGGCCATCATCTTTTGCATCTCGCTGGCAGACTACGATCAGATGTGGGTGCGGGGCTCAGGAGAGCTCTGCAACAAGATGATCGCCAGCAGAGACATGTTTGAGAACGTGATCAGCCACCCTTCCTTTGAGGACACCACATGCGTGCTTCTCCTGAACAAGTATGACTCATTCGAAGCAAAAGTAAACCGTGTACCCCTAACAGTATGTGACTGGTTCGCTGACTTCAGCCCTGTGAAGCCACACCACACGCATCAGTCACTAGCCAGCCACGCCTACTACTACATTGCGCTGAAGTTCAAGGACCTGTACTCCAGTATCGGCGACCGGAAGCTCTTCGTGTTCCAGACCAAAGCCCTAGAGCGGAAAACGGTGGATGATGCATTCAGGTACATCCGGGAGGTGCTAAGATGGGACGATGTTAAGAACAGTGATGCCTTTGGCAGCGTTGAGGAGTCGTTGTGTAGTATGGACATGAGCTCGTCGTCATAGGCTACATTTACTGAGAAGGAAATTAAATTTCGTAGCCATTGTCAAATTTTATGTTACACAGATTTGACACACCCTCACGAGAAGTGGCATGGAAAGCTCTTTCTGCAAGTTTACGTTTTTGGCAAGAACGAGGCATGGGTTTATGTTGGGCGTGAGCTCCTGCTGTACTATGTGTCTGTCTCAAAGCTATATCCACTGAAGTTTGTTATCTGTAGTCACTTATGATTCTCTTGTAGTATAAATTGTTACAAGCCCTTTCATACACGACATAATGCCAAATATTTTGTACATATACATATTATTTACTTTTTAAAAAGAAAATAGGGCATTAAACCTGGAGCTGAAGCGCCTGCGTTGTGACCCCCCAGGGACCGAGCAGAGACAAGCTCGGTGCAGCATCACGCATGTCATCTTACGTTTATGTTAATCATAATGCACTGTATCATGGTATTATATCCAAAATACCGCTCAAAGAAATGTTATCGCTCAAAGAAATGTTATTAAATTGATATTGATCGCTATTGAATATGGATCGCTATTGAATCGGAACTCATCTATTATTTCATTATTTCACCATGAACGGTTGTTCATCAAGATCTCCACCAAGGCTATATCCGCAACATGTGAGCCCTAGCTAGATCTTCCTCGCAAGATAATCACGCCAGCCAGAGCCTAGCCTAAGCTAGCCTCAAGACAACTGCACGACCCTCAACTCTTTGTAGATGGTTGTCCCTCAAGTTTCTTGACTTCTATTGCGAATTCTTTTTGTCATGCTAATGCAGAATGGGGGTATTTATAACCTAGAGAGGTCATAGTCCAAATGGGAAGTTGAATGGGCAAGGAAAGGCCCGGGCTGATTGCCTAGGTGGGTCCATGCCGATCACTTGGCCCTTCCTTTTCTCCTCTCGTGCACTCCTTCACCGCCAAGTCTTCTATGACCTTTTGGAGTCTTCTTTTGTCTTGCATGTGGGCCTAACTCGTCGATATCCTTGGGATAAGAATGGATCTTGATTACCTTTCAAAGTGTTGCTTGCTTGATCTTGATCCCGATATCAACTTGTTGTATCTTCAGAAACTTTATCCTAAGTCTTCCTGGAGGAATGCTCGCCGAAGATGAGCATGAATGGGCACCATGAGACCCTAGGCCGATTGGTCTATGCCCTTTTTAGGTCCTTTGGCCTTCGTCTTTCAATGGGTTATTGTTGGTTCTGGGTCTCATCCAATTATGCTCCAATATAGTCCAATTTCCTGTGAAAATAGAACATCCTACAAAATGCAAGGTATATACGAAAATGACCCGATTATTAGATATGATCAATATAAATGGTATCAATAATGAGGGCCAATACTCAGCTGAAACAATGCTTCATTACCTAAGAATGAATAATTAATGCTTCATCACCTAGGAATGAATATTTATATGGAATCTTCAAAGACTTCACCTCCGATAGATATGTAACCATGTCAATGAAATTGACTCGATGAAAATATTCATCACCAGCTACTGCTGTGATGGTGGTAAGGATGAAGCCATTATGGCGACCTTATCATCCTCCTTAGTTTCTCATCCACACTAACTAAACCATACCAAGCTTGTCGAAGACATTCAGATGGTTGAAATAGTGACTTGTCTCCGTGTGCAACCTGAATATAATTGACGCTTCAGTACCCACCCATCATCATAAACTAAACTGTTCGTCATGCATCCACATACATTATCATAATTAACTATGCATATATAAACCTCCATACTAGGGACGAAACTAATAACCTACTGTAAAGAACACTAAGTCAAACTAGCAAAAGGGCATTCATTCATAACAGTTTCATTCATAACAATTTCGATATATACATCATTAGAGACAACAATTGGTGCTTACATCATCAGAATTGCACTGGCACGCTGCCCCATATCTTTGGCGCCAAGGCGAGCGGAGCTTTGAAAATAGGGGTGGGCAAAAGTAGACCATTCTGCTTCGACGGACGCCTAGCTAGCTCCGCAGTCTGCACATGGATAGCGGCTGACTGCATGTCAGCCACGGCAAGCTGTGGCCGCCTCCACCTCACGCGAGCTCTGATGTAGCAGCCGAATGGGCCATGAATGCTGCCATGGTGTGTAGGTGGACCCTCGCCACCTCCACGTCAAGCGTGTCGTCCATAGCATCAACTACTTTTGTGTACTGCTGCATCAATGGCTATAGCCATCTGGACCGTGCCTGAACTGCGATGAGATGGTTCATCATGTTAACACTGGGGAGAGGTGGATTCAGCGGAGGGGAATCCACAGGAGGGAAGGAAGAGGCAGATGCGGCGGGTTTGGTGGAGGAGAATCTGAAGGAGGGGAGGAAGAGGTGGATGTGGCTAGAGTTAGAGTGTGAGAAGGTTGATGTGGCTGCTTGCTTATATAGAAGTTTCCATGCCATCAAAAATAAAGTCTAGCACACTTGACTAAGGGGGTGTTTGGATACGAGGTGTTAAACTTTAACAGTGTCACATCGAATGTTCGGATGCTAATTAGGAGAACTAAATATGAGCTAATTATAAAACTAATTGCAGAACCCTATGCTAATTCACGAGACGAATCTATTAAGCCTAATTAATCCATCATTAGCAAATGGTTACTGCAGCACCACATTGTCAAATCATGTACTAATTAGGCTTAATAGATTCATCTCGCGAATTACACTCCATCTGTGCAATTAGTTTTGTAATTAATCTATGTTTAATACTCCTAATTAGCATTCAAACATCCGATGTGATGGGTGTTAAACTTTAATACTGGTGAGCCAAACGGGCCCTAAACCATCCTGTTTTACTGTAATGCACCTGGTATACAGAATGCACCCACCCTTTAGTTGCAACTGGTTTAGTCTCGTTGTTGCAACTGCTCGATCCGAATTGCAGTATGCGTTCAGTTGCAACCGGTTCTAACTGAGTTGCAACCGGCTCGGTCCGAGTTGCAACTGGTTCACGTCTAGTTGCAACCGGTTCGGTTCAAGTTGCAACTGGTTTGGTCCAGTTGCAATCCGTTCCGTCGAGTTGCAATTCGGCTAGTCTTTCAGTTGCAACTGCAGGATCTGTGCATTTTGAACAGAGAATACACCCATGTGCATTTTAGCCTCACCCACTAAACAATACTATATATTGCAATAGCAACTTAAAAATAGTATTGTTAGTAAAATTATTGAATTATAAGCACTTTACGTACAACTCTACTGGGTGGCCTAGTGATCTCACAGACACGATGGAAGACTACCTCTCATTCCACCAAGTCCAGTAGAGTCCATGAAGCTTGTTAACGTCCACGAAATAAGGAAGAAGAGCAAATAGGTGCTTATACTTTACATCTTCATTTAACCAGTGGAAGTCATAGTGCTTGAGCTTTGCAATGATGCAGATGCTAGTAGTATCCCAAGGATCATACTCCATGTTGAACACATGCGCTACCACAACCCGGTCTTGCTTGCCATCCCACACTCCAAACCCCTTGTGCAGTGGTTTCAATAGGGTCCATCGAGTAGCAGTCGACGATTGACACCATGCCCCCCTATATAATTAATAACCATCAATAGAATTTTGAATGATGATTTGATATGAAAATCACAGTACGAGGTTAACTACTTGCTTGCTTCCTAACTAACACTTCCACAACCTCTCTATTTCTCTAGGCTCTAGCTACTACTCTTCACTTCTCTCTTCAATCCATCATCCGGTGCCATATATTTGAATACAACAAGTGCTATACTACTCTGCATGTGTACGCATGCTTGCGACAAGTATTAGCCAATGCTTCAAATCTATATTGGTGCCGTTATAATGAACCGCGCTACAGACACGTAGAGTATATGTGCTTGCAAATACTAAGGCCTGACATAGGAACTGCTTCTAGACCTTTACTTTTATCAAGACAACATTACATTAGGGACTTTATATTTCACAAGACAATATATACTCCAATTAGAATCTATTTTTTTACATCACTATTTGATAACATAGTTTTAATTTTTAAGTACACGTTTCTCCTCACGTTGCAAAGCAGCATTCATGGAGGATGAACTAGTAATGTCCTGTTGTATTGTCTCGATGACTTCACCGGGAGCGTTGAACAGGTTTTGGGAGCCTACACTTGCAATGAAATAAGAGCTAATAGAGTTCAAACACTAGTGAAATCGAGAACAATTCTTGGAAACTAATGTTGAATCATCTATAATGACTTACATTATGGGATTCATTTTGTATATCCAGTTGTTTCTAAGAGCTAGCAACTCCAAAAGGCTGCTAATCTTATCCCCAATATCTTTTTAGGAAAAAAAAAGGGAAAAAACGAACCCCAACAGTCCACCCAAACCTTCCCCAATTTTTTAGCGACGCTAAAAAACAGCCTGCCACCACGTATATTTTAGCGTTGGCGTTCCTCCTCCAATCCTGATTCTCGCACGCCCGCGTGTCCCTTCTGATGAGCCCAATACGATGACATGGCCTGTGTTTGAAATATTGGAGGCTATTTATTAGCGATTTGCTGTGGATTGATATGTTTTTGGGGAAATTTTTTTTTGGAAGAATCCCCAATACATAGTTTTGGGGAAGATTTTTTTAAGTACTCTTGGAGTTGCTCTAAGGTACTCACAAATGTAGATGTTGCGCGAAGGTTCCTTATGGCACTTTAATAAAAGGATTTTGCTAAGGTACTCTCAAGTGATCGTGGACCGTGGATCTAATGACATATTACCTCTTAGAAGGTAATAGGTTTAATATTTATTATATATTTTAAATCCATAAAATAGGGAAAATATCTTCTAATAGATCTAATATAATCAGATCTAATATTTCCTTTTCCCTTCTAACGTGATTAAGGTTAGGTGTCCAAATAACTTGACATGGACATTTCTTTTTTTCCTCCAACGTTTTAAATCACGTTAGCTCTAATCTCTAGAGAAGAAATTGTGACATGTACATGAATCTGCTAAAAAAGATAACATGGCATCTGTTCAAATAAATGTGTTGCACGGAGAACTTTTTTGTCATGTATATGCCATTTCTTTGGAGCGTATGAATCATGCCTATGATTATTTTTTGGATGCTGCATTTTTTCTCGTGACGTGAGGCACGTGACATGGTTTCTTCGTCCTAATTAGAAAGTGATTGATGCACGGATCATATTTTATAATGACATATGACCGGTCTAGTTTATTTAAAGAATGACATATCTAAGTTTTTTAGAGAAGCAATTGACATGATAAATAAATAAATACACTCATACATTGAAAAGCATGGAATCTTTGGATCAATCACCCAATAAAAACATTCATTAGCAATGGGTTCTGTTGTTACATATTTATGGATCTTTAACAAGAGAAATACATGCATATTAATTAATAATTTACAAAAAATCCTAGTTTGTTGGACCGAGCCATGCAGATCCAATCCGCCACGGTTGGCGTTTCCGTGAAACGTGCTGTTTTTCATGTGAATTCCCTCTTTCATTAATCTATCCTTAATTATCATCTTTTGCTTTTTATTAATATTTTATTCCTTCAAAATTTAATGAATTAGATTTATTTGAACTCTTACCTCCTAAGATTTTATTTGAAATATTTGTCGCTATTGACTTTCCTCGTGACGTTTGACTATTCGTCTTATTCAAAAAATTGTGTAAGTATCATTTGTTTTGTTTTGTTTTGTTTGTGACTTACTTTCCATCAAAGGTATTATAAGTTTGACTTATCTTTTCGTGTATTTGCAATAAATTTTAGAAAAAGATAAATGGTTAAACATCGTGAGAAAAAGTCAACAATGACAAATATTTTGATAGGAAGTACACTTGTACGTGACCATGGTTAAAACGTGTGGACCATGGCAGCACATTCTTCCCTGTTACACTCGTACCGACCACAATTTTCACACCTGATCTACCATTTCCTCGAACACTTGCACACAGGAAAGAGGCAACCCCATTACCAGCACCTTGCTCTGGCTATCACGGTCGCCGCCCAGGATCATGACGACCTCTTTCTGCGGCAGCTCCGCCGGACCCGAGTGGACGGCCTGACCCCACCCAAAATCCGCGGTGTCAAGCCCAAGGCGGTTCCAAGCGGTGACCAGCGTCGTCGCCGTTAGCGACGGGCGAGCGCCCCGGTTCCGCTCGATGTAGTCGATGGCGGAGCGGATGAACGCGTCGTCGGTGCGGGCGATGGCATCCTGGATGGAACGGGCGGCCGCGGACAGCGGCCGGCCGAGGAGGTCGCCGGCGTCGGAGATGCAGCAGGCGAAGATGACGGCGTTGCCCCAGAACCCGCGCGGCAGCGGCGGCTCGACGCGCCGCCGGCCGTCCACGGCGAACAGCAGCTTGCTCCGCTGTTCGGGCCGCATCCTCAGGGCCCGCGTCCTCACTACCCAGACGAACGCCGTGAGGGCGACGAAGGTCGAGCACGTCGTGGTGGTGGTCGAGGCGGCGGCGTCTTCGCTCGCGGCTTTCTTCAGCCTCTCCAGCTTGCTGGCGTCGAAGGTGAAGGAGCGGTACACGAACGGGACGTCGCCGCCGAACACGCCGGCGAGGCCGGAGACGTCGTCGATCTCCGCGAACTCGTCGTGCGGGAAGCTGATCGTGGGGACGGGCCTGGCGCTCTGCAAGCTGCGGTCGAGGAACGGCGAGGTGGACAGGGGCACGCCGCGAGCCACCTCCGCCCAGGAGCGCAGGAACTCGGCGGCGGACTGGCCGTCGGCGAGGCAGTGGTTCATGGCGAGCCCGAGGACGAGGCCGCCGCACTTGAACGTGGTCACCTGCACGGTCAGCAAGGACGACGCCTCCTCCGTGGCGTCCTCGCCTCCCGTGCGGACGGTGTACACGAGGTTTGCGAGAGCCTCGGCGGCGCCGGGCGCGGACACGTCGCCGTCCGTGACCTCCCGCAGCTCGCCGTCGGCCGCCGCCTCGACGAACGGCACGCCGCGGCGGTCGTTCCGGACGGCGAGCCTCCCGTCGGGGCGCACGGCCAGGGCGCCCTGGAAGGGGTAGTAGCTCGGGAGCACCCTGCTCAGGGATTCCCTCATCAGCGAGGCCGCGTTGTCGCTGGACGAGGTGAAGACGTGCACGGTCTTCATGGGCACGGAGACGTTCTGGTCGAGGTTGGAGAGGAAGTAGTACTCTTCGGCGACGGTCGCCGCGGCGTCACCGGCGGGGTGCACTAGCACCGGTTCCGACCTCGTCACCTTCATTGGGTTTGATGTCTATGTCAGTGGCACCTGCTGTCAGCATGCAGGGTAGTGGTAGCAGGGGTCATATATAGAGACTATAGCCTATAGGCACGTCAAATAGTTAGCTGGAGGTATTAAGTTGTTTCCTTGTCCATTCCATTCTTTGATAGATTATAGTTGGATGACTGCTCGTGAACGTTGCCTGCATTTCTCCATCAATGTGCGCCTAATTTACTGACGCGACCCCAAAAAAATTGCACATCGATCCGCAGTACATTGATTGGTAGCCGGACCATTTCCCCTGTCAGGTATATTTTGAACTAGTAATTCGACATTCGGACCCCTCCGAAAAATTCTTGGGGATGAAAAGACTGCAATCATAACCCGGCGTCAACCTCGGAGAACTCTCTTACGTCTGTGTATTGGGAGTGACTTGGAACTGGTTCCTCGGTCTGATCAAGCAGACTAAGGCCTCGTTCGTTTTGATCGGAACAGCCCGAAATGAGGCCCATTTCAAACGGTTTGGTGCGGCCCGGAATGAAGTCAGAATGTTCGGTTGGTTTGGCTCGGAATCAGATCTGCGCCGGTTCAGGTTCCTCTTTTACTCCACGCACGGCCCGGAATGAAATCCCATCCCCTCCCCTCCGGAATGAACCCTTGAGAGCTGCCGGCGCGAGGTGATGGCGTGGCGGCGCAGCACATCCCCGACAGCGACCGGCTCCCGTCCAGCCTCCACCCTCTCCGCCGCTTTCTCCCCAGTAAGGCCTCATTTCCCACACTGTCTTGCTCTTCTTGCTCGCTGAGAAATTTGGATTTTTACCATCGCAAATGTTGGGCTTTGCAAATTTATCACCGTAAATGTTGGTTTCGCAAATTTGCCACTTGAATCGTTGACAACTTGATTTCTTTACCATTTTCCCTACTTTACTGTTTTTATCTCCTTTTCTAATATTCAAGCATGTGAAAGGACGACAGTGCCCTTGGTTCTCAACCTCATCTGATCAGCCCCGTCAGGCCATCCTGACCATGCGATCGAGGAGCCCGGCGCTTCTTTCCGATGCCGACAGCCAGGCCGGCGTCCCAATTCCACGCACCGGCGCCGGGCCGACGTCGCCGACTGTCCGTCCTCACGCCGCCACCACCACCACCTACCTTTGCCCATGCTGCCGTTGCCAGGCGCTTGTCCCCGCGCTGCCGCTCAGCCGCTGCCGCCGGCGCCCGCCTTTTCCCCCGCTGCCGCAAGTTCCAGCGAGGCATGAGGCATCACTCATGGCGGAGCACGAACTGTATGTGAGGATGAGTCAAAATCCCATGGATTGGGATCCATGCCGCTGGAGCACGAACAGTTTGTAACACATCTTTTACCTACTGTAACACATAATTTGATTATCAGGTCCCATATGAAGTTCATTACCGGACACAGTAAATTCACCGAGTGTAAAAATTTTGCCGAGTGCTTTCTTTCGGGCACTCGGCAAATAGCCTATTTGCCGAGTGTATTCAACGGGGCACTCGGCAAACATATTACACTCGGCAATAAGGTCGTTTGCCGAGTGCCATAAATACGACACTCGGCAAACCGCTCATAGACACTCGGCAAAGGTCCGACACTCGGTAAATAAACAGCGCGTGCGTCGCACGTGCACCGTCCGTCACCGGACTGGGCCAGCCGTTAGTCCTTTGCCGAGTGTTGGACGCCGACACTCGGCAAAGAGGCCGTTCGCCGAGTGCCACCCGCCCACACTCGGCAAATCATAGAACATCGCCGAGTGCCACTCCAAGACACTCGGCAAACATATTACTTCGCCGAGTGCCTCACCCTGGACACTCGGCAAACACAAGACTTCGCCGAGTGTTTCGTTTTGCACTCGACGAACAAAAAAAAAATTTCATCCCCTGGCCTCCACACTTTTTCTACTCCCCACGTAGGAGATTTTGTAATCCATAATAAAAGTTGGTATATTTTGTGGTCTGTTTGCTATTTGTAATGAAATGATTGCATTAATAGGAATTTTTTTATTCATGTCAGATTTTAACTGCAAGTACATGAAATGATGGATTATAATCAGTGGAAAAATTATATCCATATTATGGAGTCCGGATTGAGGTCTCAACCAGGAAATGAAATGAAATTTTGAACATTGTTTTTAAAAAACACGACCACGAACGTGTGGTTGAATGGTTGTTAAATTCTAAAAAAAGCAAACGAAATCTGAAAATCACAAGATTTGTCAAGATGTCATGATATTATGTGTGGAGGCTGTGGTAAAAAATTGAGAAGGTTTCGCCCAATTTCTGACATATGATGCTTAGAAGCCAACTCATCTCCTGGAAGGATTCATAGAAGTTAGGGAGGACACAATAAGATTTGGAGTCCAAGTGACACTTGAGTTAAGGTTTGGCTTCAAATCTTTTTGTATAGGTAACATACAACACAGATTGGTTCGTGTCAAAATTTGGAAATTTTTCGGATGCGTTTACTATTTTTTTGATTAAATGCAATTATAGATTTTTAGTAGATATAAATGCAATTTGTGCTATAACTGCATGAAATAATAGAACATTATCAGTAGAAAAATAATTTAACCATTGTTGAGTGATGTTGACACAATTTTGCCCAAGTATATTAGAACTTTAATAATAGAACATTATCAGTAGAAAAATAATTTAACCATTGTTGAGTGATGTTGACACGATTTTGCCCAAGTATATTAGAAAAAGTTCTGTAAAATAGGTTATTGAAGAAGGTACATGAAATATTAGTGTATTTTGCCGAGTGTATAAAAAAACACTCGACAAAGGTACCTTTTGCCGAGTGTTTTCCCCAGACACTCGGCAAAAAAGGTACATGGGCCCACTGGCAGTATTCTCCTCCTCCTTTAAAAAAGAAAAACGTGGCATTGCCGAGTGCCTTGGATCTGGCACTCGGCAAAGAAAGAAGGTTTGCCGAGTGCCAGATCGCAGGCACTCGGCAATGTACCTGGCAGGTCGAATTTCGTGCGCCAACAGATTTAAAAAAATTGAATCTTTACTTTGCCGAGTGCCAGATCGTGGGCACTCGGCAAAGAACCGGACATACGTTTCAGCCGAA
>NC_028458.1:33603764-33722882 GCF_000263155.2 Setaria italica | reverse complement strand
AATGGTGGTGCTGTTAGTTGGAAGAGTTCCAAGCAGGAGACGGTGGCCGATTCTACGACAGAAGCCGAGTACATCGCGGCTTCGGAAGCCGCGAAGGAAGGTGTTTGGATAAGGAATTTCCTCATTGAGCTTGGTGTGTTCCCGAATGTGTCCAGCCCATTGAATCTCTACTGTGATAATAATGGGGCAATTGCGCAAGCAAAGGAGCCAAGGAACCACCAGAAGAACAAACACGTAATGCGGCGATTTCATCTCATTCGAGACTTCGTTAACCGGGGTGAGATCAAGATATGCAAAATACACACGGATCTGAACATTTCTGATCCGTTGACAAAACCACTCCCGCAGGCTAAGCATGATGCGCATGTAAGAGCTATGGGTATTAGGTACCTTCTAGATTGACTCTAGTGCAAGTGGGAGACTGTTGGAGGTATGCCCTAGAGGCAATCATAGAGATGATGATATTCCATTTGTATCCATGATTTGTATACTGTGTTCATTGAATATCCATTAAAGGCTACTTGAATTGATTTGCAATTATGTGAATTGTATGTGAAACTCTTTACTTGTATGGTTATTCTAAAGTTGTCCCTAGTCGGAGTTCATGTGAGGACACACATGAATATTAGACTAGCACATGTATTAGTTGATGATTATGTTTCACAAGTCATGGACATGGAGATGTTGAACTAATAATGTGGACACATGTGGAGACATGTGTTAGGACTGACCCAACACGAGAAGTAGTTCTCTCTTTAAACAACATATACGCTTTGTCCTTAGACCTGAGATTGTCGCATGTATTCTAGATGTGGATTGACCTACTTAGGGGCTATCAAACGCTACGCCGTAACAGGGTAGTTATAAAGGTAGCTTTCGGGTTTGTCAAGAAGCATGCTATGAGACATGGTCAATCAAGATGGGATTTGCCCCTCTCTGATTGAGAGTGATATCTCTGGGCCCCTCGAGTGATCGGATCAGAAAATGCATGGCCATGCTACGTACGGTTAAGAGTTAACCTACAAAGGGATTCCGAATCATAGGATCGAGAAAGAGCGGTCGGCTTGAAGCTAGACCAAATATCGTGAGGCAAAGGGAATAGCATGTATATTATGTTGTGATGGTTCGTCTGATATGATCTTCGTATGCGTATAGGAGTTGGCACGTCTTGCTAGAGGCCGCTACCGACTATTGGGCCGAGTAGGAGTACTCGGACCATGTCTATACGTATCCGAACCCATAGGGTCACACACTTAAGGGGCTGGAAGCCCAATTCGGATCTGATCCGAGTTGGATTAGGTTTAGG
Organism: Setaria italica; assembly: GCF_000263155.2. NCBI lineage: Eukaryota > Viridiplantae > Streptophyta > Magnoliopsida > Poales > Poaceae > Setaria > Setaria italica. The sequence goes on along the minus strand of NC_028458.1, from coordinate 33,721,576 downwards.
AGTACTAATGGGCCTCGGATCCAGAGGCCCATCAGGAACCCCTATAAATAGAGGGGTGGGGGCGCCCTAGGGTTACACACCTTTTGGCTGAACACACTTGCCGCGCCTCCCACGCCCTCGCCTGTTGCAACTCGCGGATCTAGCAATCCGGCTTGCGACGCTTCCTCCCTGCACGTGTGGATACCTTGGAGGTGTTGCGCCTGCAGCACTTCGACGAGCCGCCGACGAGCCGCGACGAGCCGACGACGAGCCACGGTACCAGAGGCGGTCTTGCTGTGCACGTAGACGAGCTGCTGAGGAGCTGCTGGACGTGATCGACTACGTACGACTACGTTGATCGACTACGTACGACTACGTGATCGTCTTCACTGCATCGACGCAAATCTACATCTTCCGCACCAGTAGTGCGTCGAGTGGTAATCCCGTGATCCTTATACGGCAGTTCTTCCTGGTTATACGCGGTAGAAAATTTTGATTTGCGCTAGTGTAGCCTACCTCGTATCCCAACAGAAACCTGCGTCGGCAAACCAAGTTAGAAATGGGTAAACATCTTGTTAGGCACGGATTTACGTCAAACTATACCATATGGATCTACCATGGTGAAGTCGATCGTGGGAGGGACGAGGTCATCAGACAACGTATCGAGCAATATGATGATGACGCCGGGGTGGGAGACATGTTAGATGACTACCATGAAGCTTGTAGGGAGGAGGAGCCCGAGACTACCGCAAAGGCGTATTACGACATGTTGTGTGCGGCACAGCAACCCCTTCACGGGCATACCAAGGTCTCTCAACTGGATGCCATTGCACGTCTAATGGCTATGAAGTCCCAGTTTAGCTTGAGTCGAAACGCCTTCGATATTATGTTGACAGTTTTTGGGAGCCTACTCCCGGAGGGTCACATCTTGCCAAAGTCTATGTATGAGGCACAAAAACTTCTTCGTGCACTTAAGATGCCGTACGAGCAGATACATGCTTGTCGAAGGGATGCATCTTATTTAGAAAGGAATATGCAGAAGCAAAGTACTGTGTAAAGTGCGAATCGTCTAGATTCCTGGAGGTAGACTCTGATGACGGTCAGAAGAAGCAGCTTGCAATTCCTGTGAAGATCCTTTGGTACCTTCCCTTCATATCGAGGATCCAACGGCTTTACATGTGTGAAGAATCCGCGAAACAAATGACATGGCACAAAACCGGACGTCGATACAATGCTGAGAAGCTGGTACACCCATCCGATGGCGAAGCCTGGACAAAGTTTGATGCGATTTATCATGAGAAAGCTTGAGAGGCTCGTAATGTACGTGTTGCGCTCGCAACAGATGGGTTCAATCCTTATGGAATGGCTACCGCCTTGTACACCTGTTGGCCTATGTTAGTTATCCCCCTCAATCTCCCCTCTGGTGTTCTCTTTCAGCGACAGAACATATTTTTATCGTTGATAATTCCAGAACATCCAGGGAATAATATGAGTGTGTACATGGAGCCTCTGATTGATGATTTGGTCCATGCATGGGATGAAGGGGTATGGACATACGACCGTGCTACAAGGACAAACTTCAAGATGCATGTTTGGTACCACTACTCCCTGCATGACTTGCCAGCATATGGTATTTTCTGTGGCTGGTGTGTTCACGGGCAGTGGCCACCTGCACATCCTCCTCAGCCTCCTCATCCTCCTCATCCTCCTCAGTGACTTGTGAACTAGAGGTGTTAGCTGTGGTAAAACTTGTGAATTACTTGTTTCGACGAGAACTTGTGAATGTTATTTGTGTGCTTGTGATGCTTGTGGTGCAATTTATATGCCTGTGGTGTAATTTATATGCCTGTGCGTCTCTGGTTGTTTTTTGAGAGGGGTCTTTTATACGTAACATTTCTATTTTTTTAGTAGGTGGATGGATACTTTGCCGAGTGTTAACACTCGGCAAAGAGGCCATTTTCTGTTAGTTCGACGGCTTTGCCGAGTGCATTGCCAAAACACTCGGCAAAGGCGTCATAAATTTTTTACGGGATTGGCCTCTTTGCCGAGTGCCAAGAGGAAGGCACTCGGCAAACTATTTATGTTCGCCGAGTGCCACCGGAAAACACTCGGCAAACGGCTCAAAAAAATCTGGCGGGTGGGGCCTCTTTGCCGAGTGCTACGGGGAAGGCACTCGGCAAATCGTGTACCTTCACCGAGTGCCATATAGTAATACACTCGGCAAAGATTTTCTTTTTGCCGAGTGTCATTTAGAATACACTCGGCAAACCTTAAGTATTCGCCGAGTGTCGGCCGTCTGGCACTCCGCAAAGGAGCCGTTACCGTCACAGACCGTTATCGCCGTTGTGCCGAGTGTTATATTTTGCCTAGTGTTTTCTGGCACTCGGCAAAGGCTTTGCCGAGTGCCCGACTATCGACACTCGGCAAACACACTGTTTGCCGAGGGAAAGTTTGTCGAGTAGGGTTTGCCGAGTGTTACACTCGGCAAACCCTTTGCCGAGTGTATTTGGACCTTCGCCGAGTGCCTGGGGTACTCGGCAAAGTTACTGTTTCCGGTAGTGGTTGATTCCGGAAGCATCACCCACCAAATTGACATCCGACAATTATTATACAATTACATAGGACATATATTGTTGACATGAAATTGGAAACATCACATTGCACAAATCACACATACCATAAGAATCAAAGAAAGCTGCATGCATTGATTGAAACAATATCACACTTGTTTACATCTTGTGCTAGTATACATTGGTATGTAGCACCTGCAATGCGTTTACGTAAACTATGCGAAGAATCCACGGGCTGAAGCAAACTAAAAGTCGAATTTTCTAATTTGTTCTAATTTTTTGGACACAACTATATACACAAGAAGATACAACACGATTGGGCATACAGGGATCATATCATATCCTTCGTCGTATTATCGGTTGAGCTTCAACGTACGGGCCGGGTACGTAGTCGAGTACAAGATCGAAGACTAGCTAGCTTCTCACTTGGGGTTGCACGCCTGCCGGTGCCTGAGGTGAGCGGCCAGGCGAGGATCCAAGTGGCGCTTCGACACCACGTGCCTCGCGTGCCGGTCGTCCTTGTAATGCGCGCTGCCGTCGTCGTCCGTGTCGACGGCGAGGGAGCAGCAGCCCAAGAGCACGCAGGCCGCCAAGATGACGGCCGCCGTGCCGACCACCGACAGGGTGGAGGCGTCCTCCGCCGCTGGCTCCTCGTCGTCGCCCCAGGTCATGGTGGCCTTCAACAGCACGTCGGCCAGCGTGATCTTGCGGGTGACGGACTGGAGCGCCCACCGGCGGGCGTAGCGGTCCAGCGACCGGACCGCGACGCGGGTGGCCACGCCGGCGAGACGCGCCGCCACACGCAGCGCCGCCGCCATATGTGCTGTGGTGCCTTGGGCACAGCCCTGGATCGATGGAGACGGTAACGAGTTTTGGGACGATGGTCGCTGAACCGTACGTGCCCAACAGCGGATACGTATGTCTTATTGATTTCCTTGGATCGCTACCATTCGTCGGATTTTTTTTAAGGGCGCCTATTTGACGGAATTCCACTTGTCTCACCTTTGTATATACTCCTATATCGCGTGTAAAAGTTTGGAAAGCGGTGGCCTCAATAAGCTACTCGGCGCATATTTATTCAGCAGTGTATGGGATCAGTTACAAGTCCGAGTAGGTCACGAATCGTTAAAAGGGTGTGGTTGGGACTAATCTGCTCCAGTTTTTTTAGTTCCGCTCTCAAACTATCTTGCCAAAAACCTCCAGCTCCAACAATCTCAACTCCAGAAAAAGTGGATCTAGAGGGCAACTCCAAGGTTTTTCTGGAGCACCTCAAAAGGTGCTTCGAAAACATAGGTTTCAAACCTTCTTTTGGAGTTGGGTGGAAATTACCCACGATACCACTGGTTACACATACCTCTTGAAAAAAATAGAACAGTCCGCCCATCCATCCCTTCCTCACGTTGCATTGCCTACCGCTGCCATCGCATACTCTAGCCGCCGCCGCCACCGTCCTTGGCCTGGTCGGCTCTAACCGGCAAAATGGATCCCGCTCGATGCCCTCTTCAAGATGACGTCCAAACACTTCATGGCGTGGAGATTCCAGCTTGCAGTTATGCTAAAGTTGGGGTGGACCGATTGGTCAACAGATGGGATGACCTGGAACAAGAGATCTCTAGAGGTGACGGGGAAAAGAATGTAGGAGAAGCCATCCATAGTTGGATTCTATGGCCCAAGCGCTACATAAGGATTACGCAGTCGAATCTCCCGACCTTGGGACCATCTCCTCAAGTCTCAAGGGCAAGATCACCTACACCATCTGACAGGGTACCCTCTCCACCCACTGGACGCCACCTTCCGATGCCGACGGCGGCTGATTGGAGACGGTGGTCGCGGTCTTCTGCTGACAGTGTAGGGGCCTCCCCCACTGCTTCCCAACGGCCCTACGACGACCCTTGCATGTGCTGTAGAGCCATCGGGCCTGTCCTCTGTTGTAATGCCTCGGTGGCACCACAATCACCGCACCTCGGTGCCGTCGTGGTGCCCGGCGGTAGCGGTGCAATGCAGAGCATCAAGGACCTACCTCGCGACCCCTCGGCTCGGACATGAGGGACACGAGGAAAGGCATTGTCCATTGGAGGAGATGACAGTGGAGAGAACGAACAGGCAAGGTGAGCAAGGATTTCCTTGCTTTTGATAGTATTTGCTAATAATCTCTCAAAAAATAGATGCACTATACCAACTATATTCTCATTAAATAAAATATAAAATTCGATCCATCTTGGTTTCTCGGGGCATGCGAGTAGGAGAATGATCCATTGGAAAATAAATAAGGGAAGACCATAAATTGGTTTCAAGTAACCATGCCTACATGAGAACTAAGGATGACCGGCTGCATGGATGTGGAGGATGTGACATTAGACGGTGCTGGAACATGGATGGTTGCCACATCAATCCTCGGGTACAAATTAGAATTTGTTACAATTTTTGGGAAAAATATGTACAAACGTATGATCCGTTATAGGAAAAGTGAATAGGACAGACCAAAATGTTCAGTCCTTTGTTGGAAAAAAACGGTTTGAATTTTGGCAATGTGAGCAAGGATTTCCTTGATTTTGAGAGAGTCAAATATGATTACATTATTTGTTAATGTTCATCTCATATTGATTTTCAACCTCTAAAAAAACTGATGCACTATTTCAACTACAATCACATTAAATGAAACATAAAATAGAGTAGGAAAATGAGGGATTGATCTTCCATCTAAAGGAAACAGTCCATTGATCTTAAAAAAAAGATAACAACATAACAAAGATGGCTAGGATTCCAACAAAATCTAAAGTTACTAATTAATAGCATAGTAAAGATAAACTATCTAATTAATCTCCTTAGGGTCGCCCAGGCCCTCCTAGAAATGGATCCTAAAGAGGTAGAAGTGGCTCAAGTGGTGGAAGATGATGACCTCGTTCCACCACTGCTAGGTGTGACCGTGAAGGTGATCAACATCCTGGGAGGATGGAAGCACGACAAAGACAAGGAGGGTAGGTGTCGTCATTCGCCATCCTAAAGTTGTGGTGGCCAAGTGCAGTGTCGATGCAGACTGATGTGGTGTACTAAGGATCGTACTGGTGCTGCTCTCTAACACAAGCCACCACCACCCGGTCGACCTCACCCTCCTGGAGACCAAGATGTTGCAGCACGGGCAAGGAGACGGTGGTCTCCAGCGGCGGAGGTGCAGCAGCCATGTCTACAATCATGAAATGCACATAGAAATTAGTTTGATCAAATAGGGGGCAAGGTTGAATGCATATACAAATCTATACAGACGCTATGGAGAGAGCACTATACTTGAGCCGAGAGGAGATGCGGTAGGGTTTTCTTGCACCGAGAGGAGATGCCCAAGGGTTTTCTTGCGCTTGAGGCTGTCTGAAGAAGAAGAAGTGGAGGTGTGTCGTATTTATAACAACCACCGCTCCTTTGTCGGCAAGCCTCCCAAAAGAACTGGCTGCATGGACGATGTGACGTTACACGTCGCTGGAACATGGACGGTTGCCACATTAATAATTGGGTAAAAGAAAGAATTTGATTCTTGGCGATGTGGAGATGTATGATCCATTGTCGAAAAATTGAATAGGCTGGACTAAAATTTGCGATCCTTTATTAGCAAAAAGATGCTTGGTCCGAATTTTGGCAAGGTGAGCAATGATTTTTGAGCTTTTGAGAGAGAGCAAAAGAGGATCACAATATTTGTTAATAATCGTCCCATATTGATTCAACCTCTCAAAAAAATGGATCCACTATTCCAATTACATTCTCATTAAATGAAACATAAAATTTGATCCATCTTGGTTTCTCGGGGCATGCGAGTAGGAGAATGACCCATTGGGAATTAAATGAGGGAATAGCAAAAATTGGTTTCAAGTAACCATGCCTACACGAGAACCAAGGATGACCGGCTGCATGGACATGGAGGATTTGACATTACATGGTACTGGAACATGGACGGTTGCCTTATTAATCCTCGGGTACAAATTAAAATTCATTACAATTTTTGGAAAAAATATGTATAGACGTATGATCGTTATAGGAAAAGTGAATAGGACGGACCAAAATGTTCGATCCTTTGTTGGAAAAATGGTTTGAACTTTGACAAAGTGAGCAAGGATTTCTTAGTTTTGAGAGAGAATCAAATAGGATTACATTATTTATTAATCTTCCTCTCATATTGATTTTCAACCTTCAAAAAAATTGATGCACTATTCCAACTACAATCACATTAAGGGTGAGGGAGAGGAAACAGAGCAGGAAAATAGGAAACAGTCCATTAATCTTACAAACAAAAGATAACGACATAACAAAGATGGCTAGGGTTCCAACAAAATCTAAAGTTACTAATTAATAGCATAGCAAAGATAACAACATTAATCTTCCACCGGTACTGCTCGCTCACACTATCCAACCCTCATTCCGAGCCATAACGCGGTGGCGGCTTCACTTCTTCTTGTTCTCGCCCCTCAGGGGCACAAACTTTGCCATCACCAGGACATGGTCCTTGACCTCATTCAAGATCTTCCATCGATGCCTCGTGCTAGGGCAGAAGGGGCATGCGAAGGTGTTGTCAGCACGACGGAAGACGCGTAGACCGTTGCCCCAGGAGAAGGGCATGCGGTAGCCACCGCGATTGTCGTCAGACGAGTTCATCTTAGTCTGGGAATCAGAGTTAGCATGGAACATATTACTTGAAAGGGTCACCGTCAAGGTCAACTTCCGAGGTGGCGACGAGGGCGCGAGGGTGGAGGAAGCCACCCCCACCACCGGAGGAGGCTGGGAACGCATCAGGGAGCCCCCAGCAGCTCTGCGGCGACCATCTGCGAGCGACGGCGGGTTGAGGTTGGTGACGTCGGAGCGCGATCCTAACAACGAGCGCAATGGCTACCCGAGGTCGCCGGAGTCGGAGATGGATCCTGACGCGGAAGCGCCGCTGTAGCGGGATGACCCCACCGCGTGGACGTAGGCGCTATCGTGAAGTTGCGAGCGGTAGCGCAGCGACAACCCGCCATGGGAGCATGATGATGAGGAGGAGGTGCTGGAGGATCGCTTGATGCACAAGCGGGAGCTGGTGGGGAGAGGTGACGCGAAGGGGAGCCAGAGGAAGTGGGGGCCGAGGGGGAGACGGATCGCTTCATGGTGTTGGTGGGGCTGTTGGGGTGAGGCATGCGCATCAGGGACGAGATGGTAGTGGAATTGGCGCCGACACCGATGGTGGGGGAAATGGCGATTAAATAAGGAGTTCCTTGCCTTCCATGGGAAGTTGCGCCGGCTTCCTTGGGAAGCTAGGCAACCGACACCTCTTGAGGATGGCAACCGGTTCCTCGAAGAACATGTGGGAACAGTAACCGGTACGGCAACCGCCAGAGGCCATAGCATCGAGTAGTTGATCTGAATCATCGATGTGCAGATGAACGGCTACGAGGAGTAGGAAACGCCCACCTCGGTGCCACGTTTTCATTTCCATAAAGAACCATAAAAGTCAGTTGGTCTGGTTGTATGGATTGCCCACCACAAACATGTGGTCTCATGTTCGAATCCTAAGGAGTCACTTCTTTCTTTCCATTTTTTATCAATTTTTCACCAAAGTACTCCTGGAGTAAAAACACTAACAACTTCACAAACAACTTTTTTTTTGCAAGTGCCTCAAAACCATCACAAATTGACAAATTCAGATAAAATCCAGATGGTTAACCATAGATAGGAACATCACCAATACAGACAAAGGAAACTACGTTAAGGTTGTTCACAATATCTAAGAACTTCATCATATACTTAGTTAGCCTTACCACCAAGCATCGAGAAGTGGAAGTCATTCTTTCATTCATCAAGGGGTCGGTCACTTTTCCGGGCCGGGATCGAGAAGTGGAAGTCATAAAAAATTATCTTCACACCCCAGATCAAGAGGAAAGGTAGCTTGTCAAGCTGGTCTCAATATTGGAAATTCTAGCTTTCTTTTTTTTTCACCGGCTCATTTGTTCGGCTTCTAAAAGGCCTACTGACCTGCCGGTGAAAAGCCGGTTACAAAATAAAAAATAAGACCTTCCATATGAAGATCCAGAATAGGGTGAATGCCAAATTGATCCAAAGGACTCTCCGCTAAAGCTAAATGATTCAGACCGTCGTTGTCCTAAAAAAAGGGGGAAAACTCCAAATAAAAAGAATTTATCCAGAATACAGGGAAGGGGCCTCTAGTTTCTACCGGAACTCGTTACCAGCTTGTTCTTTTCTTTCCAGTTTTCCGGTGCAATTCTTCCTGAATGGATTCGATTCTCCCGTCGAGAGTTTCTTTGAAAGTCTTACCTAAACTCTTCTGACTGAATATGAGAAAGCCTATAAAACAACACGGCAAGGAAGCATAATCCAATGAAAGCCGTCTGAGATTCTTTTCTTTCTATAGGAAAATCCTGAGGAGAAGGGATCTTTGCCTAGAAGAGAAGGGATCCAGAAAAAGTTGGATGTCAACAGATTGACAGTGAAAGAGATTAGGAGTGAAAGAGATTGGCAGTGAAATAGAAACTTTTCTATGGTGAAATATTATAGAATAACTATATAAAATACAAAATCGGGGAGGAAGCTCGGAATTAGAAATTGATAAAAAAGAAAGGATATGGGCTTGTGTGAGTAGAAAACAAAAGATATCTATTTTAGTTGTATCATCAGCTATGGGTTCAAATCTAAGAGAAATTTTAGATAATGTTTCCTACCCTGAAATTTTCTTGCAAGTTTCGTGCAACCAGTCCATGACCCTCCCCGGCAAGTCAATAATCTTTTTCCTCTTGAAGTGAGGAAGAAGTGTCAAAGTCTGTGATCTAAGTACCTGTTCTCTCAGTACCTTGCAGTAGTGAATACCCTGTCTTGTTAGAAGGAGATTTTTGCTATTAGATAGCCCCAAACCTTGTCAGTCAGGATTCAGAATTCTCTATACCATAACTCCTCTTTTCCCTACTAAGATAGATTTCAGGAGCCGACTGAACTGTGTCACCAAAGTCGCGATCAGAAAGGTTTGTATCTGGACCATGCATCTGGAAAGCACCGGTTTGATTCCGACTCGTGACATGAAGAAGTCCCAAACAGGGATCAGATGTGTTTGCACAGTGAAACAACAAATAGAGACACAGAAGATTGATGATCTATCGATCGAAAAGGAATATGCCTCGGATAGCAAGGATAAACCTTGATTAGGAATATGCCTCACTCTGACTAGGGTTTTCCAAAGCCATTAGTAGGAATGCACTTTCAAGCTGAATCAAGTGGGGATGATGGAATGGATTGAGCAACTAGCGCAAAAGCCGTTGCGCTAACGCGCATTCTCCACCACTTTGATGGATTCAAAAAGAAAAAGAAGGTTGATTGGAACAGAGCCCAAAATAAGCTCTTTGGGACCCTTCCCGCTTCGCTTTTCTTATCTTTTCTATAAGACGAAGTCTATCTATCACGTTGACACTTCACGACATGAACAATCTATGATATTTGGTTCTTTTTGAACATCGATCCGGCGTAGAAGTAGAAAACGGAAGACGGCTGGTGAGCCTAACCCTAGGGGTCAGGTGGCGAGCCTAACCCTACGGGGTCAGGAGGCCAATATTATAGTAGTTGCTCCCTGCTATGATCCCTCCTGCAGAGAAGGGTGGAAGGACAGGGGATCGCTAGGTCTAGTAATAGCTCTAGCGCAATCCGATCTGTTTGGAGGGGTAGTAAGAGTAGGAATTGACAGATAAAGAATCTAGTGGTAGGCAGTAGACAACAGTCAAGAATGAGATTGACTTTCTATTTCATTCAATAGAATGCTAAAGTCGAACGCAATCCCTAGAATCTGTTTTGATCATATTATTTGCTTTCCATAAGAAGCGGGAGATAAGCCTTCATGACTGCAATTTCCACCCAGGAAAGAAGAGTGGGTACGAGGTCTTCTTTCACTTTTGTTAAGATGTTGAGTCCGACTGAGGTATGTAAATCAAACCAGTGAAATAGATTTCTAATATTATATAGATATAGAATATAAAAAGCAAAAGCCTTATAATGGGTTTCAAAAGAAGAAAAGAAAAAAAAGATTTTAGCTTTCTTTTTTTGTGTGTGCTTTTCGCCTGCCTTCCCGACCAAACTGCCCCCGAAGACTACTTTATCAATGAATGGATCAAAGAAGGAGGCTCTATATATGTCATCGTGTATAAGGGAAGAAGCCTGCCCCTGATCAAAGAATGAAGAAGCTAGCCCGGGTAGAGCATTTCTCCTTTTTTTCTACCCGAGGATTTGTTTGGATTTATCAAAGTGTATGTTGTACGTCCCCCCAACCCAACTTGCTCTAGCCCTGGGTCCTCCCGCATCTCTTCCTTAGTAAGCGGACCGCATGGAGGGCTGACTACAAGACTACGACTACAATACAAGCCATGAGCGATAGCGAAGCCTTCAGCCTTTTTTTTTCAAAAGCCCCACAACTAGCTATCAAGGCTGCTGAAGGAGGGAAAACGAAAGGGCGCAGGAAAGGCCCAAACCCAATCCTAGGGAACAGTAAAGCTTCATAGGGTCTTTCTATCCAGGTGCAGGTAGTCCGCATCTTCATAGACATGTCTATTTCACCGAGCCTCTCTTCGAGACAGTGCCCAGATCATTACGCCTTTCGTGCGGGTGTTTATCGCTGTCGCGATATAAATAACTATACTCATGCGCATTTCCTGTTGATAGGAAAGGCAGAGTAACAAGTTGATTTCGAGTACCGGTCTTTTAGCTTGATTAGTGGTGCATTTCGGCACGAAGTGCTGGCTTTCTTCCTTTTCATACAAAAAAGCTTTCGTTGAGACAAAGCAGGCAGGGCAACTAAACCAAGAACTAATCACGTACCGGCGGCAGCGGAATTCCTTATTTTGAAAGAAGCATGTATAAAAAGGCTACCGAGAAAAGTGGTACGCCATATAAAGTGCAAACAAACTTTCCCGGAATGCCAGTGCCGAGCCGATTGGTCAGACGACGAATACTGCACATATTATATTTGCCACCTATCGTGGAATGGACTGGGATGGAATAGAAAGAACCCGAAGCAACAAGCAAGGGATAAGCGCTTTGTTGAGATCGACTTCTCTTTCTTCATTAGGCAAGCTGAGATCAAGGTTCGCCGCTTTGCCAGGACGGATAGAGTTGGTGATGAGAGGAGACTCGAAGGGTTGCCATTAGTGTTTCTTGACTATTTTTTCGGAAGCAAGGGGAAAAATAATGCCTAAATTCTAAATGAAAGTAGAAGTTCAAAACCTAATAACTTTCATTATCTCTTTCATTCTATGGCCCTGAGAATGCAAAGTTATTGTCTATCGTTGTCCTCTATGGTAGAACCTGTCGGGGAGGCCTGAGAGGCGGTGGTTTACCCTGTGGCGGATGTCAGCGGTTCGAGTCTGCTTATCTCCAGCCCGTGAACTTAGCGGATACTATGATAGCACCGAATTTTGCCAATTCGTCAGTTCGATTTATGATTTCGCATTCATGGACGTTGATAAGATCCTTCCATTTAGTAGTAGCACCTTAAGATGGCATAGCAGACCTAGGATAATAAGCTCATGAGCTTGGTCTTACTTCACCCTAAATGAAAGAAGACTGCCATATCCAAGTGAGGTAGCGGCTGCTAGCATAGGCAATTGTGAGCTGGAGAAGCCAAGAACTTACCTAACCCTTGAGTACCTCCTTCCCAAATGAATGAGCAAATCAATCACGAGTGGGGAAGGCCTATCTCCAGCCCTCGTTGATGCTCCAGTGTATGCGTCATGAGGCAACTAGCATTTTGTTTTGTCATGGAAGAAAGAATGTTCTAGTTTTTCACTATACTTTTTACATTTATTCATTGGAAGGAATAGGGAAAAAGCGAATATGGGTGTCTCCGCTTTTCAACAACTCATAGAAAGTCAAACCCAAGAAAGACCATATCAACGACTCTCCTAATTTTAGGATAAGTAAAAGAATTCACATCCAAGATAGAAAGAGAACATGCCGAGAAGAGCGGATAGAAAGAGGAGAACTTTGCTCTATCTCCTTCTTCCTCTTCCCGGGGCCCCGGAGTTTCGCAAGCCCTATTAAAGAAGCACGAAGCGAATGAAGGGAAGCTCTTCGAGCTTTCTCCGCCAGCAGCTTATGTCGTGGTCGGCATTCCTACGTGCTATGACTGATCCCCACTGGAGATTATATGAGGGGTCTTGGAAGTATTTTTGTGGATGAATAAGAAAAGGTGCACGATCTCAACGAATTACTTCTGAATCACGCTTTTCCATCGCTACTCTCTTTCCAGGATTTCTTGTTGATTTGATTCTTGCTCTGCGCTAAAGCATAAGATAATACTGCAGTGAAAGCCTTAAGCTAGGAAAATCTCAAAATGTTAATGAATTATTGACCCTAGTCTAAAGGTACTAGTATCTTTCCCAAGCACCAACTCGCTTTCGACGCATATGAGAAAATTGCACTTCATGGCATGGCCAAAAAAAGCAAGAGCTTCACTCGGTTGGCCCTCATAGGCTTCCACCTACTTTCTATTCTATTAAGTCTACAACTGGTTCCATTTATTAATTAATCAAACCATTTCCTTTTCATGCCATCAATCGATGATGAAAATTTACATCAGAGGACTCTAATAAGGACTCCTCAAATTCTTCATAAAGAGGATCCGGAAAGTCTTACTAATTTCCTCTCTTATTTTGCACTCAATTCTAGTTTATTAAATTCTTGTTTAAAAGAATAAAAGAAGATGAATCGAACTAAGAACACATAAAAAAGAGCATAGAGGACCAATACCATTACCAAAAGTTCCTCTCGGCGCCTTGGGAGTACCTATTGATGGAAAAGGGGCTCTAAGCGATCACGAACGAAGACGTGTCGAAGTGAAAGCCCTAGGGATTATTGAATGTATTGACTTCCATTTAGTTCGAGATCAAGTTGCTACTGGTAAATTGTGCATTTCTCATGTTCATACTTTTGACCAACTTGCCCTAAAGAGAGAGTCAAAAAATGATCTTTCGTGTATAATCCTGCATAATCTTGAATGTTATTAGTTCCGGTACATAGACCAAATAATACAATGCAAGCAAAAGTTCCTAGATTCATGGAGATATAGAACAGCATATAAGTTATCATGCTTGCATATCCAAGCAGGGCGAGACAACTTTAGCTAGGAGCCGCTTTTCCTTCTGCCCAGCTCCCCGAAAGCAACGTTCAACTTGCATGTGTTAAGCATATAGCTAGTGTTCCTTCTGAGCTAGTATCAAACTCAGATTTTGACTATGATTTGGTATTGGTCGCGGGACGGGTAACTCGATGGTGGTAGGTGCTGGTCGTGGGGGAAAGCCCAGTCACGTGGTCGTGGTACTCCAACTGAAAAGAGGGGAGGTGGTAGGAACAGTCTAAGGACCGACGGGAGAGAAGATGGCCTAGCTCGCGGGGAGAAATGAGTCCTTTAGACTAGATACTTTTGTAATACTCCTGTAATTCCAAGTATATCAATACTTTACTCCTATTTATTATATTATTTCGGGAATTTTGTATTTATTGGTACTGGTTGATGAGATGAGAAACGAAGTGAGGTCAAGGAAATATGATTCTAGGTACGCCCGTTCAGTAGCTACCAATGGAAGAAGATGATGGAATACTCGAAATCTTCAAAAAAGTCATTGTAACTTGAAATCAAAGTTTCATTTTGCACTTCATAAACTATAGCCTATCAACTTCTAACACCAATCAGATGCAAACCTAAGTGTAGGACAAAATTGGAATCTACTACCTTCAACCAAAATCTTCAATTCCAGAAAATCCCCTTCCCTCTCATGAAAGGGGAAAGTAGTGGCACAAAATAGGGGACTGAGCTGACCGTAACTCCTACTCCTCCCTTCCCGCCACCCATTGCAGATCTACGCACCGACACCTCTACGGGCTCAAGTCTTCGCCACAGCCAATAGGAGCGTGCCGGCGAGTCCCATGCAGTGTATGTCGTTGCAGATATACTTGTTGCTCTGGACTGCAACTAGGAAGTGGATCACACTTATTAGAACTATAATATCAAAAAGCTACCTTGTTCAAAAACAATAATCTGCATTATGTCTTAGTGGTAGTGCTGACTCGTTAGAATCAAGAGGTCACAGGTTTGACCCCTGCTCTGGACACTCTTCCCTTTTTATTTTCCTCCCTTTCTTATCACAGACTGACTTTGTGGGATCCTGCTAGATTTTTCGATGAATTGGAACACTTTATTTCTCAACTCATGCTTGCAAGGGGGATCCACCTCGTTTAATGATGTTTTTGCACACCTTATTTTTCAACAAATGCTTACATGTGGAACCCTGTTTGGTTTATGTTGTTTTCATGGACCTTATATTATCACAAAATCACTATGTAACAGCGAGTGATGATTTCTTTTTTTGCTACAGTGGCAACTTTTATGATGTTCCGTAACTTTGTCACTAAAGTTACTTGGATGTGAAACTTTATGACATTTTTAGCCAGAAACGTCATAGATCTATGACAAGAACAAATGTGTCATAAAATTTTCATCATAGATCAACACATTTCTTGTAGTGTAATCAACTGTCTATCTTAGCTAAACTCGAAGTAAATCTTCACAATAACTATTGTATGAATCATATCTTATGGTATTTTATAAAAAAACAATGAATATTAATTAATAATCTAAGCATCATAATGTGTTAAGAAAAATCCAAAATGATACATGTTTGCTTTATGAATGTAGCACAAAGTATTAAGGACAAGACAAGTATGGGTGAGTCAAGGCCACCTAAGCAACTAACAATACAAAAGGCATACTTAAAAAAAAAGGCCACCCAAGCTGATGTGGCTTTGACGAGCCAAACTAATCATGACACCCTCATCCATATCAAGATAGAAACAAAAAGGCCATGTCTTCTGATGTAGCAAAATGAGTTTTATAACTTCGGCTGGTATCCAAATCGACAAATGACATGTCATGTCCAGATTATGAGGCATCCTCCAACATTCAGTTTGCAAAGGCCAAAATCCTACATGCATGGCTTAGCTCCTATAAATACCACCCCAACCAATCTCTAACCCATCACCAAATTTATCTCACTAACACCTCCATTTTTATTGTGTGCAAGATAGTACTCGAATACCATGGCATCACGCATTGCTCTGGTTGTGCTTCTTGCTCTTTCTGCGGTTGCTACTACTTCAGCCACATGCCCGCAAAACTTCCCGCTAATGACGGGAATAGGCATGATGGACCCATGCATGCAATCATGCATGATGCAACAACCATTCACCATGGTAAGCTCATTCTCACCAATGATGGGAATGGGTTCCATGGTCCCGTGCATGCAATCTTGCATGATGCAACGGGCATTCACCATAGGAGGCTCACCCTTGCTAGCAATGTTGATGCAACAATCACCATTGGCCATGCTGCAGCAACAGTGTTGCATGCAGTCTATGATGCAAGGAATGATGTCACCACAGTGCCACTGTGGTGCAATGTGCCAGATGATGCACCTGCAATAGATTAGGATGGCGATGCAGCTGCCATTTATGTGGAACATAGCAGCCATGATGATGCAGCCAACCTATTGGAGGCAGCCCTTTCCTAGCTGTGCCTGCTAGATAGATATATATGTCTTATGTTGTACCCAAGGAATAAAGTTCACATACCATCGTGTGTGACTCACCAGAAATAAATTATTGAGTATGATACATATATTGTTGTGAAAATTCAAATACCATCATATGTGTATTTATCATGTGGATTACATTAGGTGTGTATTGGTTGCACATGAACTTTTTTACAGTACGAAAAAATTAAAAACCAAACAAAAGATTCATCTAGCTCCTGCAATTTATCCTTGAAAGAAACATATGGGATTTGGAGCGTAAATGCAAGAAACTTGCAGGAATAATTTCACAAAACTCAAGTTCAGTTCACACACATGAGTCACTTCAGTTTGCTTATCAAGATTTTAAAGAAATATGTGGCTTATTCTAATCAGGATTTGGGAAAAAGAAGATCTATATAGCATATATAAGGTCAGAAAAGGTAAAAGGGCAATTAGGACACACTACTAGTATTAGGCATATGCCACTAAGGGCTATAGACTTATCAAACGTTTGCTACTATCTTGATATAAGGATGATACCTTGGACAGTGGCCACGCCAAACATGAGGATGGCTTGCACCGTAAAGTTGATGATGAACACTTCTTAGGCAGTCTTTCAGGGGAGAGAAGAACTTCAACTAGCCACTGCAAAATAACTATAACATTCAATTGAGGGGCTTGGTAGCACTTGAGATGGGCCTCTTTCAACCCTCACTTCACTATCTTGATCTATTCCCTTGCAGAGGCGAGATCGATGCCTTCACAATCTTTCTACTACTCATTAAAAACTTGGGAGCTCGCCGAGCAACTCCTAGCTAGCCATCTAGGAGGATTCACCTCCAAGAGTAATAAAAACTTCACAAATGCTTGATGGATTCCACAAGTGCTCAAGGAAGGGAACGACTCACTCTTACTTTCAACCGCCCAATCTCTCAAACCAATTCAAGGATTTCACACAAATCTTGCGAATCTCACAAAAAGTTGAGTGGCAAGAGCTCTAATGGATCTAGAAGTGTGTTCTTCAGTTAGGAGTGAGCAGCCAAAATATAAGGGGTGAGGGGGTATAAATACTCCACTGTTGACGGCTCTTAAGTACCAAATCTAGGCCGTCAACTCCTACATAAACACATAAAGAATGAGCATCAGCAATAGTGGTAGGAGTTATTGCTAATGAATTCCACAATAGTGGTAGGAGTTATTTGTATGCAGGTCCATTAAAGGAGAAAACATACCTCAAGAGTAAGGAAACAGACTCTCAACCAATCAGGAGCAAGCATGTGGATCCATGGGCTCACAATCAGAAGGAAACCGACTACATTCACCGCCAAGCACCCTGTACCCACATGAGGACCCACAGGGCAGCAACCCAGAGCAAAGGTGGTGTGAAAGGCGATTGCAGGGGGTCGGGGGGTTCGGCCAAACCACCCTTGCCTCCTTTCATCTCCAGCTGACATGTGGTGGTGGTTGACGGTGTCCCAAAGGTGGTTGCTGAAGATTCCTCAAATATTCCTTCTCGGAACCGACTCCAAGTGCATATAAATAGAAGGGGAGGGGTCTCATTTCAAGACACAACACCACACACCAACACTTTCCAACTCTACCTTCCTCACCTCCACTTGGAGGAGTACTTTCACTCCTATTTAGAGAAAGAGCTCCATGGTGAAGCCCTCCTTAGGCTAGTGGTTAGGATAGGGAGAGAGCAAGGGAGTAGCTCAGAGGAGTGCTAAGTTCCTCGGTACTCTACTCCGATCATGTACCTCTACGGATGCTAGCTTCCTTCTAAGTCAAGTGAGTGTTCGTGATTCCTTATCTAGTTTAGTACTTATTTATAAATGAGATCAGCTCTCTTACTCGTGGGTTCGTCCCTCCGTATTTATATGGAGTGTTGTATATCTACTACGGGTCGACAGACGTAGTTAGATTGTAGTAGTAATCAATAGTGTAGACGTGGTGTCTAGGCTAAGGGTTATCCTTCATTTGCCTTATATCCCACGGGTTGCTAGAGGTAGGCAGTGTGGTGACAGCCCTGTCCGCCCTTTGCAATCCTCCACATTCGGATATAGCATAGAGCTATTGGCCAGAGGTGCCTGACTAATTCAGGGTAAGCCAGTGCCCAAAGCGAGTTCCTCGACCTTTAACTTATCTAGTGCTATACATAGGAATCCTCTCTACCCTTCGCCTACCGTTGGTTGGTTGTCCTTGGATACTAGAGTCGTAGATATACACACACGTTCGCCTGAATTCGATACCCTTGAAATACTCTGAGGTGAATGCTAGAATGGTATCCGTGCGCTTGCAGATTCATTCGCATTCATTAGTTATACCAACAAGCTTTCTGGTGCCGTTGCTGAGGAACGGTTGCTGTTTATCTACGAACCTAGTGCTCATCGTATCTTTTTGCTTTTCTTTGTTTCTACGTCTACCCCCTCTATCCATGGAAGGTTATCCTCGTACACACCTTTCGACCCTTCAGGGTGAGTTTTTAGAGCCATCCTTTCTGGAACCCAATTCCTCATCTGGCTACGAGATTCGCCCTCACTCATAGAGCTAGTTTAGGAAAATTCCTTCTTGGGTTAAGCTATGAGAACCTATACCATCACATGCGAGATTTTGAGGACATGTGTTCTTGCCAGAGAATATCCGGCTTGGCCCAAGACGCTCTTAAGAAGAAGCTTTTCCCATTTTCCTTTCAGAGAGAGTGAGAAAATGGTACCTTCACTTAGAGCAGAGTGTGATCGATAATTGGGAAGAGCTAAGAGCTAGATTTTGCTTCTCCCTCTTTCCTCTTTCCTACATCGCTTCTTTGCGATTTAAGGTTCTCTACTTCAAGCAGAAAGAGGAGGAATCGCTAGATGCATCATGGGCTCGTTTCTCTATTCTTACGGAGATTTGTCCAGTCCTATCCATACTCGATCACGTGTTGCTACAACACGTCCGGTTAGGATTATTGGAGGATGCTAGCCTACAACTTAATGCCCTTTTTGAAGGATTGTTTTTTATTAAGGATCCGACAGAAGGGAAGGAAATCTTGGAGCATATCCGAGAAACTACTCTCCCGATCAATCTGCATGATGATGCCTCATCAGGAGGAGAGCACATTGAGCAGCTGAGGACTATCGTCAGTAGAGTTTGAGCTTTCATCTCGACTATATCTAACATTCTGCTGAAGATACCTCTCTAGAACCACAGGAATCTTGGGGAACGAGTGCTATGTGTGAATCCTATCCCCGGATTCCCTTACGGTGTTTCCTTCTGAATCTTCCTCGAGACCATGTCTCGAGGGAGGTTGAGGAAGGAGTGGTTGAAAGAGGAGGATCATTTTTAGTGACTCATCTATTTCAACCACAACTTCCCGGAAGAGGTACTGTAAGAAAGCCCATTATGTTCCCGTGTCAAGGTAACATCCAAGGTGTTTCATATACACTAAGGAATCTGCCATGACAATGACCACCATATCATAGTCCTTAGGACTCATCCTTTCAGGTCAAGGGATCGTAGGGTCCATCCCGATCAAATTGAGTGAATCAAACTCGTTTTCTTATCCTCGATTACCGATCGATGCTAATCAAGTCAAGTAATTCAAAACTCACATCTCATTCCTTGATTGGAAGCTTAGGCTTGATTGCTTTTCCACCACACTCATATTTGATGAAATGCGAAGCTCTCTACCTAAGGAGGGGATGAGTTGAAAGAAACTCATTTTCCTCATGACTCGAAATCAAATCATTCCTTTGGCCCACAGAGTGACACATCCTCTTTCACTATGGGGCCATGAACATTCTTGAGTTGTTCTATCTGGAGATCAATCCACTCATTCAATGAGCATGAAGATTCATCTCGATTCATCACAAGGATCACGCTCATCCCAGATATCTCCAAGATCTATCATCCCTTATGTTAAGGCACTACGAGTCGTACGATCATCTTTGGGTTACCCATCATAGATGCCCTTTAGGGTGGTTGTATATGGTTCTGCTTTATCATAATATCTATGCAGGGCTCGTAGTTGTATTTGTGCACTAACCTTGCAGCCAAGACATTATCATCCATTCCAAGTGGCAAAGCAAGATGGACGTACATGTGGTTGAGCAAGGGATCATCATGAGATGCCCAACAACATAAGCTTCCTTGATTTAAATGATTGAACTTTATAAGAAAAGTTTATCCTTCGGGTATTCTCAGGACACTAATCTTACAAGTTATGAGAGGACACATCAAGGACGAAGAGAAGCACGGGAGGAGATGCATCGAGAGGATGACATCACCATTGCAAGCACAATGCACATCATCAATGCACCATCGTCACACGGGGCAATCGTACCCCGCGATGGCCAAGGTATATCATCAAGGTAAGTCCACCACCACGATCCTTATTGAAATATATGTCAGGTTAGATAAAAGTGAAGTTAAGCAAAGGTCAGTGTCATTGACCCTAGCTCTATACTAGATTTTACCAAAGTCCCAGCACATATAGTGATTGGGCCCACTCTCTCTGCTTCCTATTGGTATATTTAACTATCACGAATAAATCCGCAAGCGCACACATATACCATTGTAGCATATCACCCAAGAGTACTCCCAAGGGTATCGTATTTCCCAAAGGAAGTCGGGTAGGTCAAAAGAATTTACTATGCATATGAGTATATATCATAAGATGGAAAGAGACAATACTCAAGACAGGGATAAGATAATGATGGATAGAGTAGTATGACACACACAGAAGAATCATCTCAAGATAACTAATCTAGGGAGAAGGACTAAGAGTTAGCTCTAGGTTCATATGTACTTCCCATATACTGCACAGATTATACAAGCATAACCTACATACACATTGTATAGGGACCAGGCCTATGCATCCATCCACACGCGGGGAGACAATACCCTACCAGTCTGCTAGCGTAGTTACTGCTAATTTACGAACTCCTACAGCGTACCCGAACGTGGGGGATTACAAAGGACGGACAAGGTTGTCACCACCTGCCACCTACCCCTAGCAATCCATGGGGCAAACTCATATCCAATGAAGCTAGGCAATCCAAGCACCATGCTTTCATTGTTAACAACACTCCAACCCTCCAAGCTATGGTGACAATGGCTGAAGCCGCCATGGAAATGGCCACTGAATCAATGCCGTAGGTTTCCATTGCTTCCCTCTTTGATACAAACTTCCTTGCAATCATGTGAAGTCATGTGAGGGAAGTTTGGAAATTTGTTCTAAGAAAGGACATAGAAGAATTTCCAAACAAAAGCAACTCAGTTTTGTTTTTCAAAACTTTTTGTGAAAAGGGGAAATGGCTCGAAAAACTCTAGCATGCGAGGTTGGACAAATCAAATATGCAAATGGAAATATGGAGGAAATCCAAATGTTAGGAAGCAAATATGGGATAACTACCAATTTACCTACCGGCAAGGACTCTCCAGTGTGTTCAGCTTGATGACATGGTGTCTGCTTCTGGAGAAGTAGATGTAGAAGCTCGTTCTAGTTTCTGCCGCACCTTCTTGATATTATGAGGTTTCCTTGTTGTGGTTGGTGGTTTCTTGGACTTTCAGGGTTGCGAGTTGAGTCGCTGCCCCGGCCTTATACTCATTCTTTGTTGCTCAATAACCATGAAGTTATTCATGAACGAGATGAGGCTGTCCATTTCTGGGGGTGTCACTTCAACCTCCTTGATATGAGTGTTGATTCCTTGCTTGCTCCTAATCATAGAGCATTGCTCCTTCTCAGATGGAACTCGAACTTCTCCTCCTTGCCATCAATGTGGAGTCAGATTACTCTGGACCCCACATCAATGCGTGCATCCGCAGTGCTAACAAACGGGCGCCCAAGGATGAGCGACGATTCCTTATCGATGTCCATATCAAGAACCACGAAGTCGGCGAGGATGAAGCTATCCTAGATTCTCACCAAAATGTCTTCGGCGATTCCTATCGGGTACCGGACTGATGAATCAGCCAGCTGTAGCTACATAGGAGTTGGAGACAAATCCGTATAATTGAGGTGATCAAAAACTACCTTGGGCATGATGCTAACGCAGGCTCCAAGGCCGTAGAGGGCATGGTCGAAGCGATGTGTACTGGTCATACAAGTGATCTTGGGACACCCCAGATCTTTCTTCTTCTCAGGAAGCCGGTTGAGTATAGCTGCGCTGCACTCCTCCATAAGCTTCACCACCTCCACAGTGGGCATTGGTCGCTTGTTGCTGAGGATGTCCTTGAGATATCGTGCATACATGGGTACCTGCATTGCCTCTAGCAGTGGAAAATTGATGTGGATCTTCTGGATCATTTCCACGAAGTGAGCGAATTGCTCATCCACGGATGGCTTCCTGTTGCGCTCGGGGAATGGCAAGAAGTTGGTGTCAAAGAACTCATGTGGTGCCATTTTCCCCTCGGGCGCCTTCCTTCTTTCAAGTGCCTTTCTTACCTCAGGCGGCTCCTTGTTGAAGGTCGTTAGCACATCAATTTATGAACCGTAAGTGCATGGATTATCGTAGCTTTTCTCTTAGAGTATTCCATCCAAGGTTTGTCAATCTGTGGATCGGTAGTGAACTAACTAGGGTTTTCCATCTAATCTAATGGATCTATCCTAACATGGAGCATAGCTTGCATATGAAGGCAAACTTGTTGTAAAGATCAATGGCATGAATAAGTGTAGATCACATCCACATATATATATGATATAACATCACCAAGGGTAGCAAGAGTCTATCATCTTCTAGTTGTAGTTCTAGCCAACGAGCAAGCACATCATGCATCTTATCCAAAGTAATCTTTAAACTACTACTACCTCCAGTCAACCTCCCAAAAACTCCCACTCTGTTGACGCTAAAAATTGGCCGATGACCCACTGCGTCGGACACACGACCTGGGAGAATCTGCTTAACTCCTGTTCGGGTTATCACCCTAGTGCGGTTTGCGTGGCGTGCTAGTCAATCTGACCTGTTGATTAACAAGGAAAGAAAAGTATTAAATTCCAGGGGTTTCGATCGGCTAGAATTCCGATCTATCTTGAAGTATGTATCAGTGAATTGGCCGAATTACTGTGTAGATGACCAGCTATAGGACAGCCGATGATCACGTAGCAATTGTAAAGAAACTACTAGAGCAACCTAAACAATACTACAAAGGAAACACTTGGAACAGATCTAATCGGCTATATGACAATAAGTATAAATAATGATGAAAAGCCGGCAGTTCGTGTCTCAAGCTGGATAACTGGTGATAAAACTAAAACAACAGGTAAAACCTATAATTCTAGTTAATATCGATAACTAGTGAATAAATCTAAACGAAACAACAGTGATGCGCCCGAAGTTAAAGCTTAGATATTACTCGATAAGTGGAACTTACAAATTGGCCGGAGGTCGTGTTGATGCAGCCCTGCCAACTCGTACGAACTCGTGAAAAGAAAAGGATTTGGCGAAGTCGCCGACTTGAAAGTAAAGTGCAAGGAAAAAGTAGATTTGTTTTGTTGATTGAAGTGTTATTTTTTACAAGCCTTACGAGGCAGCTATTTATACCCTGTTACAACTGATTTCCTAACCGACAAGGATCTATCTCTAAAAGATAATAGATATTTACAAACGAACACAACCCGCGTTGGAGTTGGTTATTATTTTCTCACGGGCCAATCTTCATCTTAGGCTAATCATCATCCTGGCCCACTTTCAGCCCACATCGGCCAAGCCGTTCTGACTCCCAATCGGCCAGTCTTCATTGACTCCCTCAGCCCATCGGCTAAAACACTGTAGCTCTAATCAGTCGATTCCCAATTGTAGCTTCTTGCTTGCCGCATCGGCCGCCTTCCTCTCCTTTGACGCCGATCTAAACACGTGTCAAAATCCAGTGTCAACACACTCTACTATGAAGCAGACCCCGTCACAATCCCCCTATCGGCGCATGCAGTTTAAGGGCACGAACACAGGTGAACATGTCTAGCTATCATGAAGGATCGACATACTATATCTAATCACCATGATTACATAAAGCATGCTATGTAGTCTAAACTAGCATTAGACTAAGGGACAAGCACATTCATGATAGGTAGAAAGCATAGAAGGAGACAACGAGTCCCTAATAGATCGGATGGCATGAAGAACATTTCTCACACAATATGTATTAGATCACCACCTCCGAGTACATACCATCGATGATCTACTACTGGCTCTCCTGAACTCCACCATGGCACAACCACGTAGGAAAGCCATGGCGGCTAGGGTCGGCCTAAGCCATCTCCTAGACAACACCGAAGACTTGTGGCGGCCCTCAACTTCCTTTGGTGTATGCCTTTGGTTTCATCGAGTTCTGGTGGATGGATCTCGGGGCTTAGTGAATTTTTGGGGTATTTATAGTCTGGAGAGCGTGTGGAAGAAATTTGAAGGCAATCGGGTGAAGGAACACCCTAGGACGATCGGCCTAGGGGGGTCCAGGCCGATCGGCCTGAGCCTTCCTTTCGTTGTCTCGTGCCCTCCTTCGTCGCCAAGTCTCCCCTGATGTTTGGGAACCTTATTTTTGTATGCATGTGGGCCTAGCTTGCCGATAGCCCCGGGATAAGGTTGGATATTCATATCTTTTACAAAGTCCTGCTTGCTTCCATCTTTGATCCCAAAGTGAACTTGCCATATCTTGTGAAACTTAGCGCCTAAGTCTTCTTGGAGGAATGCTCGCCAAGAATGAGCATAATCGGGGCCCTGAGGACCCTAGGCTGATCGGCCTGGAGCTCTATAGGCCGATCGGCCTAGGCCCTTTTTGGGCCCGTTAGCCTTGATTTTTCTCAGGTTGCTTGTCCAGGGCCTTGTCCCATTATGCTCCAATATAGTCCACTTTCCTACAAAAACAGAATGTCCTCCAAAATACAATGCATATGCAAAAATGGGGTTATTTCAAGTGCTAACTGGCGTGTTAGTATAAGAATATGTATAAAAACACCATTTAAATAGCACTAAAAGTGTGTAGATAATGAGCATCAGCAATTCCCCCATTCTTAAACCTTACTCGTCCTTGAGTAAGTCCAAGTTACTTGCTTAATCGAAAAATCAGCATTGCCCTTCGATGTCATCCCTGCACTCATTCATACATAACAAGACACATTGCTCTCTCAAGTATTTAGCATTAAGGTTCAAGTTCTGACCGGCTAATTTTCATCATGGAAGATAGATTAGCAATAAAGAACATGCCACAATAAAATAAATACAATGCTCTTGAACTTATCTAAACTTTAGTCCTTTACCTTGTTCCATCGTGAAGAGTTTTTTGAAAAAGATGCAAATCCAGCATAAGTGAAATTCTCTTGCAAAAGTTCATGGAAACATTCATCTCATCAAGTCACTCAAGCCTATACTAGATTAGTTTCAACCTATTCTACTCATATATAAAAGTGAAAATCTTATGTGGATCTTGGTAGGTAGAAACAATCCTAGCAAAACACTATATCTGAAATATTGTCAAATAAAGGGAGAGATCTATTAGGATTACTAAGACTTGTCAAAAAGGCCATGGAAAATAAATGTTGGAGAGGGAGAGGGATGAAACACACACACATTTAGATAAGTGGACATGTGCAAGTGGCAAATGAATGACCCCGAGGCACAAATGAAGTCCTCATTATCGGATTGCACTTGATTGGAAAATGAGTATAGATCAATCTTAATCTTGAGAGCACTAGGAACTTTAATGAGACTCAAAGAACTGAAGAGCATTTTATTCTTTTTCTCCTTTATTATTTTTTTCTTTTCTGTTTGTCGGATTTAGTGACTGGCAGTCCACCAGGGTGGTACCCAGGCGGTAGATTTGTAGGTGGGGAAGATCGTAAGACCAAGAACTCGAATGGTAACACAAAGACGCAAGATTTTATATAGGTTTGGGCCTCCAGAGAGTAATACCCTACGTCCTGTGTTCTGGTAGATTGTATTGCTGGTATGCAATACCAAGAGTTGAGATGCGTTGGGTTGAGTTGCCTTACCCTCGGGGGGTGTCCCTGGTCACCTTATATAGGCTGACAACCTAGGGTTACAAGTCTGATAGGATCTAATCCTAGTCGGTTATTACATGGAAAGCAATCTAATTGGTTTACAACAAGTATCCCGTGATATCCGGGCTGAATTGATTCACCCAGCCTCCTAGCTTGTGTTCCACGCATCTTTATGCCTTGGCCCACATGGTATGGTCGGGCGGGCCCACTTGTCAGGGCTGACTAGTATCCTAGTCAGTGAGGACCTGTGGGTACCCTTATCCCTCAAGCCCCCAAGCGATGTGGTGTCGAATAGGAACCTGACAGATGTGCAACGAAGCTTGTAATGAACTCGGCTGAAGGTGCAGTGTTGTCATAGTGATGGAGAGGCTGCGCAGTGCTCAAAAAGAAGAAAAATTGAAGCTTCCACAGGCATATGACCAAATGCGCATGGCTATGTGACTGCCGAGCTTTGGGATGTCTGGCATCCTGTAGATCGAAGAGAAGCACATGAAGGACGTCGTAAGACGCACTCCATATGGAGTAGCCCCAGAGCATTGAAGCGATTAAAGTAATCTCTCCAATGGTCGAATTGTCTTGTCGTGTAGTGGCTGTATGATTTAACCCGAAGGTGAACCGCCCATTACTGGAATGCGGGGAACAGCAAAGCCAAGGAGACATGCTGAGTCACCTCCCGCCCCAAGCTAGAGAGGTTGACCGGGTGACGGGAGGCACACCGAGTCGTCTATAGCGCCCAGCACCCGAGCCTGGGAGGCACGCTAAACCGCCAAAGCACGCCAAGTCACCGCCCGCCTAGCCGAGGTTGGCCGAGCAGCGGGTAGCATGCCAAGTCATCTGTGGCACCCAGCCTCCGAGCCTGGGAGTTAGCTGAGCCACGGAAGCATGCTGAGTCACCTCCCGCCAAGCCAGAAAGGTCGGCCGGGCAACAGGAGGCACGACTAGTATTTACAGATCCATAAAAGGACAATACAAAGATTATGTAGCATAATGTAGAGCATTTAATAATTGAATAACTTGGAGTTTTATTCAGCATAGAAGTAAATTCTTGCACATCCTACTCTTGTGGGCAATGTAATTTCCTTGGGTAGTTAGCTAGTTACATTTAAGCACCTAGCCTTGCATAGCCAGTAGTCTGCTGAGAGCGGATCTCGAGCTTGTAGACGAGGCATCATAAGATGAGTCAAGGTTTCATGGATTAAAGCGTGTGCTGCCCGAGTACTTTAACAACCGTTAAGAGAGATGGACAAGCCGCCCAGCAGTCGAAACTGTGCGGAAAAGTGGAATGCACTGAGCACTTGTAGGGCACAACCCCAACTTCCCATTTAGTGGAAGGATCAAGCTGTATGAGCGGTCAAGGTATAACCAGGGTGGTCTGCAAAACTCGCAGAGATCAGTATGGAGATATACAGAAGCTGTAAAATATTTAACTGAAAATAGGACTTAGCTTGATTCGTGCCAAGGTGGAATAATTGTCATCATCCTTCCAGTCTGGCTCCATCTTGGTTGTTGTGATCAGTGGATGTTGATGAAGAGAAATGAGTCGGGACTCACCCCGAGGCCAATCCTGTTGAGCTGACGCTGATGCTAGAAAGTCTAAGAAGTTGTCCTGGTCAGCTGAAGGTGCCCTGCTCCCAAGCGTGAGGACTGGTGGAGCCACGGAGGCATGCCGACCTAAGATAGGCATCCAACCCCTAAATTTGAGGATGGGTGGAGCCACAGAGCCACGCCAACCTGAGATAGGTGCCCAACCCCCGAGCGCGAGGACTGGTGGACCAACAGAGGTACACCGACCTGACATAGGTGCTCAGTCCCGAAGTGTGAGGACTGGTAGAGCCACGGAGGCACGCCGACCTGAAATAGGCACCCAGCCCCCAAGCGCGAGGACTGGCGGATCCACGGAGGCACGCTGACCTGAAATAGGCGCCTAGCCCCTAAGTGTGAGGACTGGGAAAGCCACGAAGGCATGCCAACCTGAAATAGGCGCTCAGCCCACAAGCACGAGGACTGGGGGAGCCACCGAGGCACGCCGATCTGAGATAGGCATCCAGCCCCCGAGTGCGAGGATTGGCGGAGCCACAGAGGCACGCCGACCTAACATAGGCGCCCAGCCTCCAAGTGCGAGGATTGGTGGAGCCATAGAGGCACACCGACCTGAAATAGGTGCCCAACCCCTGAGCGCGAGGACTGGCGGAGCCACAGAGGCACGCTGATCTAAAATAAGCACCCAGCCCCCGAACATGAGGACTAGTGGAGCCACAGAGGCATGCTGACCTGAAATAGTCGCCAAGCCCCCGAGAACGAGGACTGGTGGAGCCACAGAGGCACGCCGACCTAAGATAGGCATCCAGCCCTCGAGCACAAGGACTGGCGGAGCCATGGAGGCACACCGACCTGAAATAGGTGTCCAAGCCCCAAGCATAGGACTGGCGGAGCCATGGAGGCACACCGTGAGACTTAACAGAAAACCGGCGGATTCCATCAATCATGTGCGCCGTGACGGGGGACCCGTGGATTTTTTTTGCTAGGTTTATGCTGTCAACTTCTTTAAAAGCCAAAGGGTCGCGGTTCCATTTTCATCTCCACTCCACTTGCACTCAAATGCCGCCGCCGCTGACCCCATCGCCGCCGCTTCTGACAGCCCTAGGTCATGCCACCGCATCTACAAATCGCATCCATCACTCCTCCGCCCGAAAGTTGTAGTCATCACCACAACGCCGCCATTCCCCGCCGTATGCAAACCAAGAGGCCCACCTCCATTCAATCTCCACCGCAAGGGTTAGAAATCGAAGAAATGGCAGTGGAACAGGCGCTGGATCCGTCTGATGACCGAGGAGCGAATCCAGGCCCTCATCAATCTTGGCCTACTCAGACCCAAGTGTAACAACTCTACTTAAACTAAACTTGGTTAAGCTGAAATAGGAGGCTTAGACACTAACCTAGCACGTGAAAAGTCCTTTTTGCCCTTAAAAGCTTAAGTTTGGAGTTAATTCAAAACTTGAAATTTTGTATAGAAACTTAAAGTTTTGCCAAACTAAAAGTTGTAGAGTTTTACATTTCTAACAACTTTCCTTATTAGCACTTTTGCTAGTTTGGGTTCAAAAACTAGAATCAAAATCAGTAGCTTTTGAAACTCACTTCAAAAACTCTAGGTGTTGAAAACAGTGCAATTCCTCAACTTTGTAGCCCTTTTTCTCAAAGTTTCTAATGTGAACTCAAGTCAAACCCTATCTAAAAGTTTTAGTGCTACAAGTCTTTGACAACTTTGATTACTAGAGTTTTACCAAAATCTGCACAAAAGCCTTTCAAAAGTTAGGTCAAAGTTGACCAAAACAGTCAACCCAGCCAAAACATCAAAAATATGCTAAGTCTGAGAGCAGTTCAAAGTATGTATCTTGGCAAGCAAGTTACTCACAAAACTTACATTAAACTTAAGAAAAAACCATCTATAAGAGTTTTAGTTCCCAGTCTGTAAAACATCTTTGTCAATAATGCTTTGGCCTAATTCAATCGGAAAACCGTTCAAAATTTAGGTCAAAGACAGCAAAAAACCCTGAAATCAGCAAACTTGAAAATCCGCCTAAGTCTGGATGACCAGCGTTCTAGAAAACTTGGGAACCCCATAACTTCAAATCTATTTCGTTTTGGAAGTGACACCTTTTGTAAGTTTTAAACATGGACTTAAGGGCTACAAATCTTAGAAAGGAAAATTTTAAAGTTTAGTTCAAAAATCCCGCTTAAACATAGCCTAAACCTCGACCCTTTGGCCTGCCTCGCGAACTCCAGTGCCAGAGCGCGCCAACACGTTCGCCCGTGTGCCGCGTGGCTCTCGCTCATTGGCGAGCTCGCCGACGGCCAACCGGCGACCACGACAAGACGACTCACCCGCCCGGTTGCCCAGTAAGCGCCCAACCCGATCCTCCCCTCTGTCGCGCATCCCCTTCGTCCCATCCCGAGCGAGCTCCACCCACTCCCGGCGTGCCACCCCACCACCAAGTACCGGCCGAGCCGCCTCCACCAACCCTGGCTACTACCGCGATAGCACAAGGCTCCCGCTTGCCAATAGCTTCGCCCGGCACACCGTTTCCGCACGGTTGCTATCTCATCGGGCCAATGCCCACGAGATTGCACCCTGGAGTTTTGCTCCTTTCACCAATGGCGCCACCTTCCAATCCCCTATGCGGAAGTTGCTCCCCTCTCCCCTCTAGCCATGCCAGCGCTGCCCGTTGGCTCCACCCTTGCCCTCCGCACCTCCCCGGCCCTATAAAAGGGGTCAATGCGCCGCCTGCGCAGCTCCCCGCACTCGCCAAGCTCCACCACCCCTCTGCTCTAAGCGCCACCACGCCACCCCTCCGTGGAGCCCCCTGCTCCGCGCCACCCCGTGCCTCACCAACACTTCTGCCTGCTTCACCAAAACCACACACACCTCTCTGCGCCGTCCGTTGTCCGCAAGGAGCCCCTAGAGCGCCTGAATGCCGCCGGACTTCACTGCCGCCCGAGCCTTCCTTCCCCACACCGTTCCGCCGTCGACACGCTATCTCCGCGCCCCCAATAGCCACCAAAGCCCCCACGCTGAGCTAGCGCACCTCCCCAGCTACTTCTCCCCGCGACTAGGCCGGCTATCACTGGAATCGATGCTGCCCGCCACCGTGACTCCATAGGGGCACGAGTGTGATTGGGAAAGCTTCGCAGGGGCATAGTTGTTAGACTCAAGGACTTATCTGCGAGACTTTGAAAACCTTAAGGGGCCCGGTGTAAAACTGTCTCGGTTTATGTGTTTTATTTTGCCAGAAAAATGAAGGAACTTTGGAAATGCACTAAAAAATGTAGAAAGCTCAGAAAAATATCAAATAAATTTTGTTGGACTCACTGAAGTACCTAGTTTCATGGAAAAATAACCTTGCCCATGTTACTGTTATAAATAATGCTCTATAGTTTTATCTTTTGATTAGGCCTTTTAAACCTTGGTGAATCACAGAAAAATGTAAAAATGACAAATCCACTTCTAAAGTGTTTGTTTCTTGAATAGAAGCTTGGAAAAATAGTTAGGAACCTGGTGTAGAACTTTGAATCACTATTTTAACTTTATCTTTGAATTCTAGGGTTAAATCTTTCTTTTTGCATAAGTTTTAATCTAGAGCAGAGAAAAATGTGAAACCACTTAGAGTAGCTTAGTTCTGAAGTATAGTTCTTAGGAAAAATATGAAACACTGAGTGTAACTTGGTGAGATGTGCCTTTCTATTTGTAGAAAGATAAGAAAGATAAATAGAAGATAAATATGGGAAATAGTTGTCCTTCACTAAAAATCATGAAAAATTCACCCAAGTCTCTGTAACACACTTTCAACCCACTGTTAATGTTTCACCCTCAGAATCACTATAGGCTTTGAGATAAATATGGTTAAGTACATGCTACCTTAGGGTAATAAAATAATTTTAGTTATTTTTGTACTAATCCAATGGATCCCAAATTTTTACAGTAACTCAGTGATGACATGATTGAGATACTACTAAATTATCAGTGTCATATGTTTTTGTTTGTATATGGAAACAAATTTTGGAAGATGAACCGATTTAAATGAATAAAGAAAATGTTAAGTCCTAGTAAGCTTAAATGGTAAGTTATGGAAGAGGTACAGAAAAACATTCAGAAACCAATAAATTTCCAAATAAACCCTGAACAATTCTAAAGGTGACCCCACCTTCCTTGTGAGATCTAAGTTGTAAGAACCTTAAATGTATACACAATCACCGTCAAAGTCAACCTCGAGTTTTATACACAACAGACCTTACTTCATGAAGATAATGAAAGTCTACAACCTTGTTTAGGTGAATGTGGTCGAAATGCAACTTACACTTCAACAATAACTCATGTCTTGCATCCTTCATGTGGAAGCATGGAAATTTTGAACTATCTGCATATGCATGTCATGTAGAAGTTAATATCGCTGACGGAACCTACGAGCTCCACCTTACGCCGGAAGAGGAACCCGTCGCAGAGCTACATCACACGAAAGCTGAGCTCGAGCCAGATCAAGACCTCGAAGACCAACTAACTTTCTCTGAACTTGAAGGCAAGGCCCGGTGCATGCTTCCCTGTTTTAAATTTTGCAGTATGTTGGTGCTTATGATTATGCATTTACGTTTATAGGAGTTGATTGAAACCCTAGATGCATGAAACTTAGTACCTTGATCTAATATATCTATTATGCCGCAAGGCTTCGGAGTTGTCTAGGAGATGGCTTAGGCCAAACCCTAGCTACCATGGCCTCCCTGCATGGTTGTGCCATGGTGGAGTTCAAGATCTAGTTGTGATCATCGATGGTATGACCTCAGAGGTGATGATCTAATATATCTATTATGTGAGCAATGTTATTCATGTCATCCGATTTGTTAGCGACTCAATGCCTCCTTTTATGCTTTCTTTCTATCATGAATATGATTGTTCCCTAATCTAATGCATATGGTTAGACTTCATAGCATGCTTTATGTAATTATGGTGATTAGATCTAGTATGTCAACCATTCATGATATCTAGACACGTTCACTTATGTTCGTGCCCGTAAACTACCTACACCGATAGGGGGGTCGTGACAAGGTTTGTTTCCGTGTAGGGTGGGGGTTTTCAGGAGGTTGACCGGAGGTAGTAGTTTAAAGATTGCTTTGGATGAGATGCATGATGTGTTTGCTCGTTGGCTAGAACTACAACTAGAAGATATAGCCAATTACAACTAGAAGATGATAGGCTCTTGCTATCCTTGGTGGTCTTATACCATATATATCTGTGGATGTGATATACCCTTATTCATGATATCAATCTTTATAACAAGTTTGCCTTCATATACAATCAATGTATCATGTTAGGATTGCACCGTTAGATTAGATGGAAGATCCTAGTTAGTTCGCTGCTGATCCACGGATTGATAAACATTAGACGAATACTCTAAGGGAAAAGCTATGATGATCCGTGCGTTTGCGGTTCACAAATTGACGTGCTAACTGCCATCAACAAACTTCAACAGGTAACAGTGAGAAACAAATGCGGTAGAAGTGAAGCAGGAAGAAGATCGAGGCTTTCTAGCAAGAGTTTTCTTTGGGAGTGAGTGGAGAGCATTGCATCGTTCTAGGTTTGTTTGTGGAAAAGTGCATGGAAATGTATCAAACCTGCAGGATTTGAATTGACACTTGTTCAGTAGTCAAAGGTGGTCCCATCTTGTAATATGTCTCTCGTGATTCAACATTTGAAAACAAGATATGTAACTGGATATTTCTCCAACCATTCAAAACAAGCCTCACCAAATAGAACTCTGGTAGATAACTTGTCTCACAAGGCTTAAGGTACCAACAATGGTTCAAAATTAAATGTGACAGATATATAAGTCGTCCGATACGAGCATTTTTGTAGCAGTGATGGATCCTATGTAAGTCTACGATGAACCTATATAGTAGCTTGATATGCTAGCTTTGGTATTTACCTCTTTAAACATGTTCATGTAATGAACAGTCTATTTTATTAGCTAGACTCGAAATAAATCTCGACAATAACTTGTAGGAATAATATCTTATGGTGTTTTGTAAAAAAAACACGGACACCTAATTAATAATCCAAGCATCCTAATTTGTTAAGGAAAGTCCAAAATGTTACATGTATTCTTTATGAATGTAGCACAAAGTATTCTTTATGAATGTAGCACAAAGGATAAGACATGTATGGGTGAGTCAAGGCCACCTCGGCAACAAACAATACAGAAGGTAGACTTTTAAAAATGGCCACCCAAGCTTATGTGGCTTTGACGAGCCAAACTTATCATGCCAGCCTCATCCATATCAAGATAGGAACAAAAAAAACCATGTCTTCTGATGTACTACCTCCATTTTTATTTATATGTCATTTTGGTTACCACCACCGACGTCAAACAAACAAAAACGGAGGTAATAACAAAATCAATTAAAACAAAAAGGCCATGTCTTCTGATGTAGCAAAATGAATTTTATAACTTCGGCTGGTATCCAAATCGACAAATGACATGTCATGTCCAGATTATGAGGCATCCTCCAAAATTCAGTTTTGCAAAGGCCAAAATCCTACATGCATGGCTTGGCTCCTATAAATACCACCCCAATCAATCTCTAACCCATCACCAAATTTATCTCACTAACACCTCCATTTTTATTGTGTGCAAGATAGTACTCGAATACCATGGCATCACGCATTGCTCTGGTTGTGCTTCTTGCTCTTTCTGCGGTTGCTACTACTACAGCCACATGCCCACAAAACTTCCCGCTAATGACGGGAATAGGCATGATGGACCCATGCATGCAATCATGCATGATGCAACAACCATTCACCATGGTAAGCTCATTCTCACCAATGATGGGAATGGGTTCCATGGTCCCGTGCATGCAATCTTGCATGATGCAACGGGCATTCACCATAGGAGGATCACCCGTGCTAGCAATGTTGATGCAACAATCACCATTGGCCATGCTGCAGCAACAGTGTTGCATGCAGTCTATGATGCAAGGAATGATGTCACCACAGTGCCACTGTGGTGCCATGTGCCAGATGATGCACCTGCAACAGATTAGGATGGCGATGCAGCTGCCATTTATGTGGAACACAGCAGCCATGATGATGCAGCCAACCTATTGGAGGCAGCCCTTTCCTAGCTGTGCCTGCTAGATAGTATATGTTGTACCCAAGGAATAAAGTTCACATACCATCGTGTGTGACTCACCAGAAATAAATTATTGAGTATGATACATATATTGTGGTGAAAATTCATATACCATCATATGTGTTTTTATCATGTTGATTAAATTAGGTGTGTATTGGTTGCACATTGACTTTTTTACAGTACCAAAAAATTAAAAACCAAACAAAAGATTCATCTAGCTTGCAATTTATTCTTGAAAGAAACATATGGGATGTAGAGTGTAAATGCAAGAAACTTGCAGGAATAATTTCACAAAACTCAAGTTCAGTTCACACACATGAGTCACTTCAGTTTGCTTATCAAGATTTTAAAGAAATATGTGGCTTATTCTAATCAAGATTTGGGAAAAATAAGATATATATATATATATATATAGCATATATAAGGTCACAAAAGGTAAAAGGGCAATTAGGACACACTACTAATACATATGCCACCAAGGGCTATAGACTTATCAAACGTTTGCTACTATCTTGATAAAAGGATGATACCTTGGACAGTGGCCACGCCAAACATGAGGATGGCATGCACCGTAAAGTTGATGATGAACACTTCTTAGGCAGTCTTTCAGGGGAGAGAAGAACTTCAACTAGCCACTGCAAAATAACTATAACATTCAATTGAGGGGCTTGGTAGCACTTGAGATGGGTCTCTTTCAACCCTCACTTCACTATCTTGATATATTCCTTTGTCGAGGCGAGATCGATGCCTTCACAATCTTTCTACTGCTCATTAAAAACTTGGGAGCTCGCCAAGCAACTCCTAGCTAGCCATCTAGGAGGATTAACCACTGCTCTCAACCCGTGATCGCACTTGCTTTCAGAATGCCAACAGGTAGTGTCGTAGGAAGATGTATCCGAGCATTAGCTACCAACAGAAAAAGATGATGGAATACTCAGAATCTTCAAAAAAGTCATTGTAACATGAAATCAAAGTTTAGTTTTGCATTTATAAAACTATAGCCTATCAACTTCTAACACCAATCGGATGCAAACCTAAGTGTAGGACGAAATCGGAATCTACTGCCTTCAACCCAAATCCCCAATTCCAGAGGCTCAAGTCTTTGCCACAGCCAATAGGAGTGTGCCAGCGAGTCCCTTGCACTGTACGCCATTGCAGATATACCTATTGCTCTAGACTGCAACGGGAAAGTGGACCACACTTATTAGAACTGTAATCTCAAAAAGCTACCTTGTTCAAAAATCATAATCTGCATTATGTCTCAATGGTAGTACTGACTCGTCAGAATCAAGAGGTCACAGGTTCGACCCCTGCTCTAAACACTCTTACCTTTTTTTATTTTCCTCCCTTTCTTATCACAGACTAACTTGTGGGACCCTGCTAGATTTTACGATGAATTGGAACACTTTATTTCTCAACTCATGCTTGCATGGGGGATTCCCCTTTGTTTATGACTTTTTGCACACCTTATTTTTCAACAAATGCTTACATGTGGAATCCTGGTTGGTTTATGACGTTTTCATGGACCTTATATTGTCACAAAACCACCATGTAACAACGAGTGACGATTTCTTTTTGGCTACAGTGGCAACTTTATGACGTTCCGTAACTTTGTCACTAAAATTGCTCGGATGTGAAACTTTATGACGTTTTTAGCTAGAAACATCATAGAACTATGACGAGAACAAATGTGTCATAAAATTTTCGTCATAGATCAACACATTTCTTGTAGTGTAATCAACTGTCTATCGTAGCTAAACTCAAAATAAATCTTGACAATAACTATTGTATGAATCATATCTTGTGGTATTTTATAAAAAAACTATGAATATTAATTAATAATCTAAGCATCATAATGTGTTAAGAAAAATCCAAAATGATACATGTTTGCTTTATGAATGTAGCACAAAGTATTAAGGACAAGACAAGTATGGGTGAGTCAAGGCCACCTAAGCAACTAACAATACAAAAAGCATACTTAAAAAAAAAGGCCACCCAAGCTGATGTGGCTTTGACGAGCCAAACTAATCATGACACCCTCATCCATATCAAGATAGAAACAAAAAGGCCATGTCTTCTGATGTAGCAAAATGAGTTTTATAACTTCGGCTGGTATCCAAATCGACAAATGACATGTCATGTCCAGATTATGAGGCATCCTCCAACATTCAGTTTTGCAAAGGCCAAAATCCTACATGCATGGCTTGGCTACTATAAATACCACCCCAATCAATCTCTAACCCATCACCAAATTCATCTCACTAACACCTCCATTTTTATTGTGATAGTACCCGAATACCATGGCATCACGCATTGCTCTGGTTGTGCTCCTTGCTCTTTCTGCAGTTGCTACTACTACAGCCACATGCCCGCAAAACTTCCCACTAATGATGGGAATAGGCATGATGGACCCATGCATGCAATCATGCATGATGCAACAACCATTCACCATGGTAAGCTCATTCTCACCGATTATGGGAATGGGTTCCATGGTCCCATGCATGCAATCTTGCATGATGCAACGAGCATTCACCATAGGAGGCTCACCCTTGCTAGCAATGTTGATGCAGCAATCACCATTGGCCATGCTGCAGCAACAGTGTTGCATGCAGTCTATGATGCAAGGAATGATGTCACCACAGTGCCGCTGTGGTGCAATGTGCCAGATGATGCACCTGCAACAGATTAGGATAGCGATGCAGCTGCCATTTATGTGGAACACAGCAGCCATGATGATGCAGCCAACCTATTGGAGGCAGCCCTTTCCTAGTTGTGCCTGCTAGATAGATATATATGTCTTATGTTGTACCCAAGGAATAAAGTTCACATACCATCGTGTGTGAATCACCAGAAATAAATTATTGAGTATGATACATATATTGTGGTGAAAATTCAAATACCATCATATGTGTTTTTATCATGTTGATTAAATTAGGTGTGTATTGGTTGCACATTAACTTTTTTACAGTACCGAAAAATTAAAAACCAAACAAAAGATTCATCTAGCACCTGCAATTTATCCTTGAAAGAAACATATGGGATTTAGAGTGTAAATGCAAGAACTTGCAGGAATAATTTCACAAAACTCAAGTTTAGTTCACACACGAGTCGCTTCAGTTTGCTTATCAAGAGTTTAGAAGAAATATGTGGCTTATTCTCATCAGGATTTGGAAAAAAGTAAGATCTATATAGCATATATGACGTCACAAAAGGTAAAAGGGCAATTAGAACACACTACTAGTATCGACATATGCGACCAAGAGATACTAACTTACCAAGCATTTGCTATTACCTTGATGTAAGGATGATAGTTATGACAATGATCACGCCAGACATGAGGATGGCATGCCCCACTAAGTTGGTGGCGAATGTTTCTTAGGCAGTCGTTCAAGGGAATGACAAAATTCGACTAGCGACTGCAAAATAACAAATAACTTCTCATAAAAAAATTACAGCACGGAAGTTATGGTTCCTCGTGAGTTTGTTTCATGTGTCCAAGTTTTTTGACCACTAATGTGCACTTAATTCAAAATTGTAAGTTCATATAGTTTTGAACTTTCATGAATCTTGGGAGTGCAAGTAACCAAATGAACTTCATGTGTTGTGTGGGTCAAGCCTAAAGTTAGCCTTCTGTCTCATCAACCCAAACCTCATCGCCTGAAATAGCCTATAGAAGCTGTCATGCATTCATGTTAGGGGGGGGGGGCATACTAGTGCAAAATTGTGTTTTGTTTGCCAAAACCTGTGACGTGTTCATCCAAAAATTGCGGACACTAGACACCGTCCCCCAAAAGTGTGCCAATGTGAGCATATTTGATTATTTTCTATATAGATTTGTGCCTTGTGATGACTCCTTTTAGAGAACGTGGTGTGTAATGAGCTTATCTTGGAGAGAGAGAGAGGAACCTCTATGATAAGGCTTGAGCACAACATTAGGCCTAGCCCATGGACAGGCCGGGTCTACAATGAGTACCAACAAAGAGTATGCTACTTCTTGAAGCCAATGTGGGCTACAATTGGTGGACCGCTTAACTGTTCAGCCCACTAAGCTCTTATGACATGTCTTTATTCCAAAATTTCCTATACTTGCAAAGACGGTTTGGCTGGCGGTGGAGTGGCCATGGTAAGAGACTAGCCACAATATCAGCCCATCGCCGTACAGTGAGTGCTCCGTGTCATGGCAAAGTCAAGGCGTCCAGTGGCTGGTAGGCGTCCACTGGCCTAGCAGCAGGCAGGCGGTGGCTGGTTGCAGCTGGGTAAAACCAATGTACATCTGGATCAACAAGGAAGCAGCAACCAGCTGGCTATAACCCAAATTTTCCAACCAAGCAAAGGAAAGCAAGGTATATAAATGCCATTTCCCGTTTGCCATCAATATTTAAAATGCTTTTAGAATTTGTGACTAATGTTTTAATATTTAATACAATTACCTAGATTTTAAATATGATTGTGCATTTGAAATTAGAGGTAATATTTTCTAGCAAATGGCAAAGTGGCAAATGTAGATCCATTCAACACCGTACCGGTTCCAACATTATGATTGGCTCGACGTAGTGTTCTAAAGGATCCAGGATGTGTTTTGCAATTTTGGTTCTATATCAAAATTGGCTTAAAAGGAATCCTCGACTTTTGGTTCATTTGGACAGAACGATGACAACCAAGACAACAACCATGCCAAACATGATTTTTCAATTATGACCTATCTCTAGCCCAGCTTGCTTGTCACAGGTCATCTCTGCATATGATGGCCTCGTGTCTTCCGATGCCACTTTTGCGACCTCGACCTTGGACTCTCCCAACAGCCATTCAATGTGGCAAAGCTCACTCTCACTAACAAGGGGAATGAGTTCGATGGTCTCGTGCATGAAATTTTATACTAGCAATCTACACCTATACCAATCACATACTCTCAAGAAATTCCCACGTTAATAGGAGAAAAAGAAAAGAATCTGACCATCCATTAATCACGAAACAGCACTATGACCGTTCAGATCCTTATGATTGGTTCACACCTAACGGTACAACAGGAAATCCCCGTGGACATCTTCGATCCACGTCCTAGATTCCAACTCTTTCATTATTTGGCATCTTTTTCTGCTTCCCTTTCCTGAATCCCCTTCACCAAGAAGACTCCCCAAAAACAGATGTCAAACATGTCCTAATAAACGTGATGTTGCCCTTCTTCCCTGACGCCATCTGCTCTCTGATGGGGAACGAACCTGTACAAACATTATTGATCAGCCCCAGCCATAGATAGAAGGCCGTGATGATGGCGAGGCTGATCGAGGAAGGTGTGAAGAAGCCTAGGGCTGCCAACAATCGTGAAGTACGTACACGGACAGTATCTGCGGCACCAGCAACGTACGTGGCGATTGTGATGCATGGTGTTATCCACTAGTAGAGAACTCACCTTCCATACGCTCCATTTTATCTTGGTTTAAAGTTGATCCGGGACAAAAGGTTCACTAACCGGGACTAAAACTCGATCACTGGTGGGGGTCTCACCAACCGGAACAAGGGGATCTTTGAGTCAAAACAATGGAAGCACACAGGAATATATATGCTGATGGAATCCGCGTCAGCTTTTTGTGGCATGCTACTGCAATCTTTCACGGAGCCAAGTAGGTGGAGCTTGGGAAACGGTACCTATCTCCTTTAGTTATATTCTACAGTTCTAGAAAATATCTACTCTATCTATTTATCAAAAGTAGTTGACAAAAATAATTTTTTATCATGTTGATTTTTTCACCAAATAAAGTTTTATTATAATTGTGCGCATAACAAGGATACTCAGTTCTCTGCATCAACTTAATTTTGCATGGGCTGCTGGCGGCTTCATTCTAATTGTTCATGGCTTTAATTAATTGATTCTGAATTTCAATGCACATTATTAAAAGTTTGAGATAGGCCAGGCAACTGCACATATTAAGCGAGATAAAAACTGTGATTTTCTAACAAATTCTAAATCTTTAATATTGAAGATACAGTCACTGATCCAGTACATTAGTGCCGGTTGCAATTGGACCCGGTACTAATGTGAGCATTAGTACCGGGTCTAACGGCTAGTACCCTAGGGCCGGCCCGCTCGTGACCCTCTTAGTACCGGTTGGGGGCACCAACTGGTACTAAAGGTCTAATTAGGAGCAAAATCAAGAGAAATTAAGAAACAAATCAAAGAAAGTCAAAGTTGATCAAGTGTTAAACACCTTTGAAAGGCTGCACTTGTGAACCAAATAAAAACAATTTTTATATAAGAACTCAATTATTAACCAATATAAAAGTGATAGATCTTTACAAATTAAGCAACTTTTATAATTGACACTTTTCTTGATTTTGAGTGGAAGGTGTTCAAAAACTGAATTGAAGTTTGGCCAAAATTTAAACCAAATTCAAAAACCATTTTGACCAGCGTTCTACCAAAGTTCCCCCAAATCTATCTCCAAATCCATCGAGTTTTCCACCTGTTGGCTTTTACAGAAGTTGTAGCCTATAGTTTGAACTCAAACTTTTATATTTGGAGTTTCAAGCGCTCAGTTCAAAAATTGAAAGAAAATTCACCTTGAACCTGGCACCTTCATGCGCCACAAACACACGCGACGCGCCTGGGTGCGGTCACCACGACCGCAGCGCACTCGCCGGCGCCACGCGGCGCAAGACGCCTGCCACCGCTCGCGCCACGCCAATCGCCGGCGGCGAAGTGACCCCACATGCTCGCGCCAGCTGCTTGCCCACTCAGCGCGCGCACTATCTCCTCCCCTGCACGGCCAGATCCTCGCCATCCAACCGTCATTCGTGCCACATGCCGCGCCACTGCCGGCCACTGCCCTGCCACCCAATGCGCAGAGAGCCTGCGCTGGACATCTCACGCCCTTCCCTCCCCTTTGCCCATGCCCATGCCACCGGCTGCCCGCCCTCACACCACTGTGCCGCCGTTGCCGCCACCATCAAGCACCTACCTCTGGCCCTCACCATCGCCACCCAAGCACACCAGTACCCTCCTCAACCCTCACTCCACCTTCCCAACCCCACTCCCGGCCACCACCGTTGCCACTCTCGCCGGAGCCCCGCCGCGAGACGTCGCTAGCCCACCTCCGACCCCGAGCCCTACACCGGACTAGTCGTCGGTGAGTCCCTCATCACCCTCGAGCCCTCAGCCCACGACCCTGCGGCCGAACCTCGCCGGAATCGCGCCTCCCTACGCCGTCGGCTGGCCAAGGGCCGATTTGCAATCAAGATTTTCATTTTAGGGGCCTTAGTGCAAAACACAGGGGTATCACTGTGAAACTTTGAAAAGTTTAAGGGCCGCTCGGTAAAAGCAAAAACTCAAGTTTGAATAAAATGCATATAAATAGCTACAAACTTGGAAAATGCATAGAAAATTGTAGAAAAATGATAAAAATGTGAATCTTGTTTTATTGGGTTTCCGATGGTATCTAGTCTATTACAAAAATGTTTATGTGCATGTTACTATTCTGTATCTGGTGCTATGATTTATTTTATCTAAAAGTCATTAAATGCTTTATAAATCATATGGTGGTCCAAAAATTGTGAAACCAATTTTGTTAGATTCCATTTATCATTTATGTTTTAGATCTGCAACATGTGTTAGTAGAATCTATGGTTTTCACGCTGTTTTAAATTTAAATGCTTATTTGTTGTCTTAATATTGTTAATTGCATAATAATTAGTGGACAATTGATAAAAATATTAAATAAATTTTGTTAGATTCTTGATGCTCATATCTGACTAGTAAAAATAGTTATTTTTATGAACTATGTATTTTTGATTGCTCAACAAAATGCATGTTGTTTAATCTCCTTATTGTGGAATAAATAGTTCTCATGCTTATAAAATCCTGATAAATCCACAGTAGTCTCTGATAGTGTTGAAAACCATTCTGTAAAATTTTTAGAGCTAAATTGATGGTAAAACTCTAGTTATAAATCATTTTTCATAGCTGTAGAATAATCATATTTGATTTTTAGTAAATTATGTAGTTGTCAAATCCATCTTAAATTTTTACAGTAGATTTCTTGTGTAGGGGAAATCTCCTGTAAATCATTCATGTTCATATACTAACAGATGCTTCCTGAACATTTAGTCATGATTAAAAGCTAATTTATTTAGTAAAGAAAATTTGCTACTAGGTTTTGTAGGCTCACAAATGATTACTAATGCTCTTCATCAGTAGCATGATCATCGCTAAAGGTTTACTAAACAGTATCAAAACACCACCACCTACAGTCCTTTGAATAACAAATTTCTAAGAATCTTATATGTGTACACAATCACCATCAAAATAAAATCTATGTTTTCTTTCCAACCAAGCTTGTTTTGTGAAGAAAAGAAATGATTATAAACTTATTTAGGTGAATGTGCCCAAAAGAAAAAGAAATGTTTATAAACTTGTCTAGGTGAATGTGGCCAAATACACCCTATTTTTGTGTGATGGTTAACGAAATGAAACCTACATCATGAAAGATTATCAAAGAAATCTTATGCATATGCATCTCGTGTGGAACCTAACCTCGTCGATGGAACGTACGAGCTAATCCCGGAATGCGAAGAAGGACACCCTCCTGCGGAGCTGAACCTGATTGAGGCAAACCAAGGCTCGAACCAAAGTTCGGAAGAGCCCAAGGCTGATTTAGGACAAGAAGGTAAGCCCCGGAGCATAACTCTGGTTTCTAAATTTATACAATATCCTTGTTACTTATGATTGTGCATTAAGGTCATAGGAGTTGTATTGAAACCCTAGTTGCATGCTCCCTAGTACCCATGTTTTGAATACTAGCATGTTAAGTCGCTTAATTGCTTTGCTAAATAGGGACACGGTAAAAGTCGAGTGATTTTCTGTCACTCGCGAGCTATAGGATTTGCATGTTTACTTATGTTGGAATCATAAGGTTGATGGGCGGAGCTTTGTGCAATGTTCCTGAATTTGTTGATGCCCCATCTGTATAGAGGAAATGGCTAAGGTCGAACTGTGTCGGTGTTCATGGTCAAGTCTTTAAACATACTAAACACATACTGAGAAGATGGTAATCAGGAAGCCTAGTACCTGATTGAACCGGGGTGTGGACTTTTTCCCTGCTGTCTCTAGAAATGGTTTCCCTTCATGCATCATGTGGGTACAAGTGTGGTCACGGCACGGCGTCATTCCAGGGACCGGTGGGGCCTTGTATCCAAGGGAAGTGGGCCTTGGACACGCGTTGGGGATCAATGGGAACTGTTGATAATGTGGGGACCCGTCGCGGTATGCACATGTCATGTATCTAGGTCCACCTTGCAAAGTTAAGAAATTTGATTCGAATCGTCTGTTTCTCGCAGTTATTGAGACTGCTTGACCACTATGTTGCACTGAGTAAGAAGATGAATAATGATGATGCTTAATTCAAGGCTTGATTAAATTTGTTTGTTCTACCATGCTTGCTTAGAATAGGTGTTTATCTAGAATGGTTAATCAACTAGAATTTGATGCTAAAACTTGAAAGCAAGGACCCATTTTAGAAACTTTTGGCAAAAACAATCCCTCAACCAAAAAGCCTTGCATGTCTAGGAGTCGGTGGATTAGATACCACCTGACGAGTAAGTCTTGCGAAGTATTAGTATACTAAGCCTTGCTTGTGGCTCTGTTTTCAGGTAATGAGATTAATGACATAGTTGCTAACGTGACTTGGCCATACCAGCTCCCTCTGGGATGGACAGTTGAGTGGGACACATCCTCGGCGGGCGAGGACTGTGGTGAGTGATGTCATGGACAACTTCGCCATGATATCATGTATCATCGTTAGATCATCGTTTCTTTCTGCTGCAGTTAAACTATGAATTACTTTATGATTTGAACTCGGTTTTGTAATAAATAAATTTGGACCTCTGTAATATTTTCATCTGGATTGTTGTAATCTCTGGGCTCATCTTCGTACGAGTATTGTATGCTTGTTTCGATCGCAAATACGTGGTTGTATCGGGTGAAACCCGACAGACCACCATTTTGATCTGATTAAAGTGTCTATTTGCATTTGAGGCGATGTTTAGCACACTTTAGCCGGGTTAATTAGGGTGGTTCTGCCACAAAAGGGTGCACATTAATACTAGTTAGTGCTCCCACCCGGTACTAATGTGCC
Organism: Setaria italica; assembly: GCF_000263155.2. Classification (NCBI taxonomy): domain Eukaryota; kingdom Viridiplantae; phylum Streptophyta; class Magnoliopsida; order Poales; family Poaceae; genus Setaria; species Setaria italica. The sequence goes on along the minus strand of NC_028458.1, from coordinate 33,676,681 downwards.
CCCAACAGGTACTAAATTTCCTCCTATAAATCCTCCTCCTTCTTCCACCTGTCCGAGCCACTCACCACAGCTCGACTTTCATCCTATCCATGGCGCCATAGGGAAGGTGCTGCCAGATTGAAGACCATTTCATGGGGATTTTACTCATTCAAGTGTTCTAAAGGTTAGAAACTTCATCCTTCCTTGATATATGGTTAGTATACTAAGTTTTATACTTTAGAGCTAGAGTAATCAGTGATTTTTAAAATAAGGTACAATGGAGAAAGTTTTCATTTATATGCATGTGTTATTTAGAACTCATATTTATGATTTTTAAAATAAGCTACAATTCTTTGATGATATATTTTGTATTAGTCAAAGAAATTGATATGAGGTTAGAGGAATAATTTTATAGTTTAGTATTTTTCAAATATGAGCTAAATAAATTATGACAAATGTGAGCGAGATAAATTGTGCTACATAGAGATAATAAGATAAATAGAGATACGTAATTAGTCATTTTTAAAATAAGCTACAATGGAGAAATTTTTCATTTATATGTTATATTTGAGCTAAGTAAACTGTGGAGAAAATATATAATTCGTTCATAGTTTAGTCATTTGCAAATATGAGCTAAATAAATTGTGTTACATAGAGATGGCTTCTGCTGCTGTAGGTAGTGGCGATGGTGGGGGCGATTGTTGTTCCTCTCGTGGCAAGGGAAAAATTATAGTTGGCCCTCATGATAAGCCAAAAAATGAGCACGTGGGAGAAAACAACGCTTTGTAATTTGCAAAGATGTCATGAAGATGCTATTGCGGCGGGTCAGGAACCTCCTTTTGGTGGTCGTTATGCTCCACCGTCAGTCCCGGGTGTTTCAGGTCCACTTAGTACTACCGTTGCAGGAGGCACAAATAAATCACAGGATGAGGCTGGATTAGTGAAACCTTCACCTTTGCTGCCCAAGGATGCTTAAAGTCCTCCTAGGTAGTATTCAGTGGATGGTTTGTCATAGTGTATCATGTTGTTTGGGTCTGAAATTTAAATTTTTGTATTTCTATCTAAACTTTCAGCAGCATTTGAGTTTAATGGTATTTGTATCATGTTTGTTATGTTTCATTTATAATTGTATGGATGATCAGAGTATCTTTTGGTTCGGTAATACTTTGTAGATGAATCGGTAATGGATGTACAACGCAGACAAACGCTCAATGTAGTACATTAATGGCTTGCGTGGTTTTCTCGATCTGGTAGAATCCAACAAACCGCCGTCCGGTTTCATTTGTTGTCCATGCAGAAATTGCAAAATGAGAAGAATTACTCATCCAGAAAGACTATTCAAGCCCACATATACAGTTCTGGATTCATGCATAACTATTTTGTTTGGATCAAGTACTGGGAAAGAGGAGTTATGATGGAAGATGATGAAGAAGAAGATGACAACATTTCTTACTGGATTCAAGGAGGTACCTTTGCATATGCTCCAATGGGCGAGGCTGAAGAAGAGATGGGCGAGGTAGAAAGTCCTATCGATGATCTAGGTCAGGTGTTGCGAGATGCAAAGGAAGACTGTGAGAATGTGAAGGAGTCAAAAAAAGTTTGAGCGTTGTTAGATGATCATAAGAAATTGTTGTACCCAGATTACAAATAGGGGCACAAAAAGTTAGGTACCACACTGGAAATGATGCAATGGAAGGTAAAAAATAGAGTTTCTGACAAGAGTTTTGATGAGTTAATGAAAATCATAAAGAACATGCTTCCCAAGGGGAACGAATTGCCTTCCTCAACGTACAAAGCAAAAAAGGTTGTTTGCCCTCTGGGTTTGGAGGTACAAAAGATACATGCATGTCCTAATGACTCTATCCTCCATCGCGGTGAGGAATACGAGAAATTGGAGGTCCTATGTGTGAAGCGTTGCGTTATAAAATCAGGTGAGATGACCCCGATGATGTTGAGGAGCAGGCCAGTAAGAAGAAAGTTCCTACGAAGGTAATGTGGTATTTCCCTATAGTACCACGGTTGAAGCGTTTGTTCAGAAACAAGGCACATGCAAAGTTGATGTGTTGGTACAAAGAAGAACGTAAATAAGATGAAATGATCAGATACCCCGCTGAAGGGTCCTAGTGGAGAACAGTTGATAGAGAATTTCCCAAGTTTGAAAAGGATGCAAGGAACATACGATTTGGTCTAAGTACAGATGGATTCAATCCATTCGGTGAGTTCAGTAGTGGTCATAGCACTTGGCCTGTGACTTTATGTATGTTTAACCTTCCGCTCTGGGTGTGCATGAAGTGGAAGTTTATTATGATGTCGGAAATTATCCAAGGTCCAAAACAACCTGGCAACGACATTTATGTTTACCTAAGACCGTTGGTTGATGAACTTCTACTGTTATTGAAGGAAGAAGGTGTATGTGTGCGGGATGAGGACAAAAAGGAGACTTTTAATCTACGAGTATTGTTGTTCGTAACCATCAATGATTGGCCGGCACTTGATAATCTGTCCGGACAATGAAACAAGGGATATCAAGCCTGCACGCACTATTTAGATGATACTTGCAGCATGTATTTGAAACACTATAGGAAGGTCGTGTATACGGACCATCATCGATTTCTTCCTACTAAGCACCCGTTAAGAAAGAAATGGTAGCATTTTTTAAGGGAAGGAAGAAAAACGTATTAAGCCCGTTCACCATAATGGTAAACGTGTATTTTCTATGATAAAGGATGTGAGGGTAGTCTTTGGCAAGGGCTCTGGTAGCCAACCTGTTCCAAACAACGAGGACGGACATGCACCCATGTGGAAGAAGAAGTTTGTATTTTGGGAGCTACCTTATTGGGAAGTCCTTGAGGTCCGTAGTGCAATCGATGTGATACACCTGATGAAAAATCTTTGTGTGAATGTGGGTACATATGAAAAAGCAAAGGATACAATTGAAGCACGTCGGGACCTGAAACGCATGAACAACGATGGCCTACATCTGGAAAAGAGAGATGATAGATATTACTTGCATCCTACCCGTTACACTCTCAGCAAGGAAGAGAAGGAAAGTATGTTTAAGTGCTTGAATAGTATCAAGGTTCCATTGGGCTACTCCTCGAATATACAGGCAATAATAAATTTTAAAGAGAAGAAATTCATAAATCTAAAGGCCCATGACTGCCACGTCCTGATGACACAATTGCTGCTTGTTGCACTGAGGGGTATTCATTCACCAGAGAATGTGAGAATAGAAATCGTGAAGCTATGTGCATTCCTCAACATGATTTCTCAGAAGGCAATCCATCCAAATGATCTACTAAAGCTGCAGAATAACGTAGTGCAATGCCTTATCAGCTTTGAGATGGTCTTCCCACCTTCCTTCTTTAATATCATGACCCACCTTCTAGTCCACCTTGTTAAAAAGATTTTTTTGTTCTCGGTCCTATATTTCTACACAATATGTTCCCTTTCGAGATGTTTATGGCAGTTCTGAAGAAGTATGTTCGTAATCGTGCCCATCCAGAAGGAAGCATCACAAAAGGATATGGAACAGAGAAAGTCATTGAGTTTTGTGTTGACTTTATTGACGACCTAAGTTCGATTGGAGTCCCTGTATCACACCATGAGGGGAGACTCATGGGAAAGGGCACACTAGAGAGGAAAGTTCGGATGGACATCGATGAGGATAAATTTCGTAAAGCACACTTCACGGTCCTGCAACAATCATCCCTGGTCTCCCAACCGGTACTAAAGGACCGCTTTAGTACCGGTTATTTCAACCGGTACTAAAGGCCCCCTACCGAACTAGCAATACCGGTTGCGAAACCGATACTAAAGGGGAGTTCCTAACCGGTACTGATGAGCTTTCCCTAGAAGTGAGTGTGACAAACAGCAATGATATTTTTTCCCCAATTTAGTAGAAATAAGAAATAAAAAAAATGAAGAGCTTCCATACGATTCCTGAACAATAGTAATTAACGACATATACTTTTATAAGAAAGGCTATGCATTAGTAAACTGTGCTTCGAAAAAAAAATCAATTATATGCATATCCTATTTAACTATGTTCTTTAATTTTTATAAAAAATGCACATTTTCAACAGTATAAAATTAGCCCGGGCGAATGCACGGGATTACAACCAGTAACAGCAAATTTGTAAATCAATCTGCATAGATATGAAAAAGATCCCCTTTGCAAAGGGAACTAAAAGGTAAAAGGACAATTAGTTGACATTACTAGTATCATACTTATAAAAGCAACAATCTTTGTAAATCAAACAATATCAATCATGTCAATGCCCACACACTCTGCATGTCATTCATTTACTAGTATCTTGATGGAAGGATGACAACCAAGACAACAACCACACCAAACATGAGGAGGGCGAGCCCGGTGAAGTTGATGATGAACGCTTCGCTCGGGTAGTCGTTCAAGGGGAAGATGAACTTTGCCAATCCAGTCTCGGCTGTGAGAATGGCCATGTGGAAGATGACAATGCCAAAGAAGATGTGCCATGGTGCATAATCCGCCCTCATTGTCATCGCAGCCCCGGGGAACACAAAGTACACAAAAGCCACCAGCCACTACAAAATCAACAATGAGATCTCCACGTCACCAAAGAATTACTACATTTCATTTTGTTCGCCACAAAATGTAGCGTACTCCCCCGCCGATAGTGTGCAAATATGCAGAATAAGGTTTCTTATTGTAAAACCTACGTATGCAAGTTTTTGAGTCCTAGACTTATCATTGGTGCATGTGTTTTTGTTTATTCTAGAAACAAACGTTTCTATTGCTCCATTAATAGCGATGCGTTTATGATGATTTTGTCAGATGATTTTGTCAAACTTAAATATGTCATCCTAATATCTGGAATGTGCTCATATGGATAGGGTGTGAGTCTGTGCATTTATAGGGTTAAACGTGAGTGCATATATATATATACATGCTTCGAAAAAAAAAGTGCCAAGCTAATGCAATAACCAAAATAAATAGCAACTCCTGAGATACAGGTGCATGTAGTTGTAGCTCTTTGGGCTATGATGAGCTATTGGGCATTCTCTTAGGCCTGGGCCGGCAGGCCAATGAACGGGCCTAGAATGTGTTTAATTTACTTCCCGAAGGTTGTAGTTGTTGCTGCTGCTAGCCTACTGGGCTACAAATCGGTATCAACGAAGAAGATCCGAGCAGCCTTGTGGTGACTGACTCACTCACTCACCTGAAGAGCATAGAGCGCTATGGTGGCAATCCCGAGCCAAGAATGCAGGGAGCGAAGATCAGGGATGCCGGCGTCGTGGTGGTACTTGAAGGCCGCGTAGAGGCCGACGGCGGCGAAGGCCATTGCCACGAGATGCAGCAGCATGTGCACCGCCTTCTTGGCCGCCCTCGGCCCCAGCACGATCCTGTACGCCATAACCGCTGCGCGCGTGACACCACACACGAGTCACACAGAGTCTCTCAACTTTCCTTTCAACTTCTTCATTTCAATCACTTGTCTTGCAGGTACTAAGACGTGCATGCAGATTTGTTCGTTTACCTTCTCCGGTGCAGATGACGAAGCCAATCACCATGAACAGAGGGTGTGCCTGAGAAAATTAATTAAAGAGTTCACATATCACTCCTCCTGTATCACTTCGTTATTAGCACAGCAGCAGATGGATTATGTTACTACCGTGTAGACGTATAGAGGGTTGGACGCCCGCTCCCACGAGACGCCGCCCCGGAAGTGCAGCACCCAGACGAGCGCGAGCGCGAGCACGGCCGCCGCCAGCAGTTGCGCGGTCACCACCATCGGCAGCGCGGTCATCCGGAAGCTGGCGCTGCTCTTCACCGGCATTATGGCGCGTCGCCGCCGCCTCGTCCTCTGCCGCGCTGCCGGCTCCGCGACCGCCACCACCACCACAGCCGGCTGCCGCTGCGCGTCGCCGCCACGAGATGGCATATACCGATGGCACGGTGGCTAAGATCACAATATATGGGTGGTGTTCTGATGGTGGATCCAAGGCGGGGTTTATGTAAAAACACGGTCAGGTGGAAGACACGGAGAAAAACTGGGTTTGGAGCGTTGCTCTGTGTCTGCTTGTGCTTGGGTTTAACTAAGGGACTAGCTGTTTCTTGTCGTCGAGTTGTCCGGACGGCAGAGGAAGAATAGTTCAGACTCTCCATAGGATTAAGAGACATTGAGAAGTAGATACATTCATGAACAATCGTCTTGCTGAGTCAAAGAAGTTGCCGTCCAATCGATCTTCAGATACCAGCCAAGTGCAGAGACGGACAAGTACCAAGACAAGAACACTTCAACTACGAGCTGGACCACTAATTGGCACCGCTCCTGGTTCGTCCCCATTTGGAACCAGAAATGGTTATCAGCTCTTCGGAACAAAAGCGGCACAGCACATTCTGCCAAATTTCAGTGTCCATCCAGTTCAGGAATTTCTTCAGAACTCCAGCAAAGCTGGTCCAACTCCAAGCCCCACTGCCAGCACCATCAGGAGCAGAAACCCCAGAGAGGTTGGATAACCTTGTTTGCATCCGGTACAAAGGCCACAACATGTAAAGATGACTCATAACTCTTCTAGTTCTAACAAATCAGATAGCGTGTCCGGAAAAAAAACAAAAGAAACAAAAAAAACAGATAGGTAATGGTACCTGGTACAAAACATAACACATATCATGTTCAATTTCAAGTCCCAAAAGAATACATAGATCCACAGCAGAATGCTGCGTATAACTTGGCCATACCATCTAGGCAATCACGCAGGTCACAACTCATACGAGCTGGCAAGACTCCAGCCATCACCAGCACACATCACGGGCCCTGTGCATACAGATAAAGCACAGCACAAGAACAAATCAAAGATTAGCCCAAGACAAAATAAACTGATACCAAAGAAACAAAATAAAGAAGCAGCGAGCAAATGCTACTACCTGGGATCTCAAATCACAACCAGAGTGCCACCAGCATACCAGCAACTCAAAACCAAGTCTGTCAACTTATAAAAACATCCAGAAAACCACCTGATAAATCTGATACCATCGGTAGGAGGGAGACATCCAGAAAACCAACATCAAAGTAAAGATGGTCAAAGGCGCACTTCGGATATCAGGATGCCTGTAAGCCTGAAACATCATCACATCCATTCAGTTCTCTTATATATGCATCCCATTCCCAAAAAATATGTTGAATTAGTAACTCGGTCACTAACTTCCAATATTTCTGTCAACTTCGGCATGCTAATAACACAAGTACACGACCAGTAGGAACCATACGACTTGCAGAAACATTTGACTCCTCAACTAAATACATGACCGGCTGAAACATCCACAGGGCAATATCATAAAACTGCAGAGGGCCAAAATTAAACCACAGATCATACAAGCACAAGAAACATGACCTGACATGAGTAATTAGGAAAATCACTACTACAAGCACGAGAACATTTTTCAACAATATGCACGGAACTTTAAACCAACCACATGTGGAACAGGAACTACAGGTGACAACATGAGCTGAATCAAATAATGAACTTTTTTTCTCTAGATCCTGACCCTGTATACAGAAGGAGCTTATGTCATATGGTACAGAAGCCCTGCCTATGTTAGCATACTGATCCTACCAGACACATCAAGCATGCAACGATCGCAGTAGCAATCAGGCAACAATGCTTGAAACCTACCCTGCTCTAGAGCCAGTGAGCTTTCTCCTGGCATGTTTCAAAATGGAAAATGCCCATGCATGGCATGTATATATCTACGGAAAGATGGACCCAGCTAAAGCAAGGATTGCAATGTCAAGACATAATCACTCCAGCTGACAGCCTAGTTCTAAGAAAGAAGTTCCTGCTTAACTCCATAACACTAAGGGCCGCCATGTCAGCCATTCTTTATCTCAACCTGACATCATGAGCCTCCAACCATCCAGCATGACAGCATCTTGATGCATGAACTGGAAGCCACATTTTGTGGTGGGATCTGCTCGTCCTCTGCTGATAGCAATGTTTTCTTGCGACAACCCACCACAGGGTGCAAGGAATCTAATGCACAAGCAAGTGATCTTCTGAACAGGCATCGGCATCTTGCTGCATCAGGACTTCGTCCCAGATCTGTTTATCATTGTTCTATGTTGTACCAAAGCTGTAGGTAGTAATGCATTCTCCTTACACTTCTCTCCTACCATTAGATGAATTTGGTCTCCTGGGAACTCCAAACTGCACATTATCCCTGGGGCGATCACCAGGTCGTCCAAAATCATCCAAATTCCTGTAACTACCATTTCTTGGAACGGAACTGAGACGCTCATCTTCATCAGGCCTGATGTTCATGCCAGCCCTGGGTTCTGGAAACATGTCCAAATGTCTTGGTCTTGGGCCACCAGTCCTCATGTTACGTATGTTGTTGGAAGAATTCCTGCCTAGAGTGTTAGAAGGAACCTTCATGGGTAGGAAGTCCTTGGGAATGCTATCCAGATCCATGAAACATTTCCTGGACTTCGCATCCGCTATAAGTGCTGCCCAATCCTCAGACTGCATGAGAGCATTGGCATTACCAACAACCTGGAAGGAAATAGACTACTATTAGTAACATGTTATACATAAAAAGAATTATTGTACAACAACAGTAGAACATTCTCTTAATGCATATTGAAGAGGAAAGGCAGAGACATACCCACAGAGCTCTCCTGGCTCGAGTTAGAGCTACATTCATACGTCGTATATCAGCAACAAAACCCACACCATGGTTTGATGCACGGACACATGACATAATAATTATGTCACGCTCCTGGCCTTGAAAAGCATCTACTGTATTTATGTAGATATCCTTCCCCTCCTCGGTATTCATAACCTCCTTGAATTCCCGCTGAAGGCATTTCAACTGCAACTTATATGGTGTGATTATACCAACAGATACCTTCTTGCCACCATTTGCTTTCAGGAACTTCTGAAGATGCTCATACAAACGCAATGCAAACTGTGCTTCATGAATATTCTGAAATGAAGATGACCCACCCCTATGAGACTCACGGCCATGTGACATGTCGTAAAAGATATAAGGTGCCATAAGTGCATCTCTGTAATAGGCTTCATCCGGTAATTTCACAACACTCTCACTATCTGTAAGTCGACCTTGATAGAAGTATCTTGATGGAAACTCACGGATCTGGGGATGCATCCTGTATTGCACTGACAGCAAAATGGTAGGACAACCAGCCTGCTGAAACCTCTCAAAAAGACTTCTGCTGTAAAGCAATGTTCCAGCTGCTTTGCTAATAACAGTAGCAGGAAGCTGCTGTGGATCACCAACCAGGACACATCTAGCTGCACCAAGCGCCAATGGAGGGAGGACCCCTACTTCACTAGCCTGAGCAGCCTCATCAATAACAACCATGTCAAAGCCATGAGTTAGGCGAGAAAATAACTTGCGCCCGCTGCTTGACACTGTTGTAAAAACAATCTCGGCTTCATTGGCAAAACTGGCTTCCAGACTAGCCCTAGCATCTTCCATATTGAAGTTACTCCCAACACGAAACCTGCTTTCTAATATCAGCAGACGTGACATCTCCACCAGTACTTTATCCCTGCTTTCAACTGACGCAGCAAGTTTCTGAAGTAGAATATCACGGTTACGATCCCTTTGAGCCAGAACATCAGGATCTACCCCTACTGAACCCTGGGATCTACCAGCTGCTGCAACCATATTGAGTTCTCTTTGAAGATAAGCAATCTCCTGTGACAGCTGCTGTTCACGGCCCTTTAGCTGATGTAGCCACCCAATTACTTCATCGCGGCCCTTCATTAAAAGCTGATCCGTCCTCCTTTCGACAGAAACAGCTTGGGCAGCACGAGACTGTGAATCAACTCCAACACGAGCAACATCAGGGCGGTATACCTTCATCTCACCATCTATAAAACCGCGGTCAAGAACACGAGCAAGCAGCTCATCTGTTGCAGCGTTTGATGGGGCACACACAAGCATCCGAGGCTTAGGACAAAGCTTGGGAAGAGTGCGAAATAGGTTCTGATCCATGCTCTGCAAAAGTTCATCAATTGACCCTGCAGCAACAGTCTCCGAGCTGGTACTAGTGCTACCACTAACTTGCTTGTAACTTTCAGGAGCAAGTTTCTTGAGCAAAGCAGCATAGTAATGCTGATACTGAACAAGATGGATAACATTTAACATCCCCCACACAGTATGAGTTTTCCCTGTCCCAGGAGGACCTTGTACCAATGTGAAAGGCCAGGGTTCTTGTTTCTTCACGACACCATTGCTTGTGCCTGCAGCTGTATGCGTTGCAGCCCAGTGAATTGCCGACAGTTGAGGCCCATTGAAGCTGCGGTGGAGATGATCAGCAAAATTTGGGGTGAAGCAGTCTGGCATGGCAGGTGGCTGCTCTTCATACTTTGGAAAATGCTCTGGACTTGGTTGAAGTATTGCATTTTGCATCTGATGGAAAACAGTTTGTCAAAATCGACCGATTTACTTAGTCAGCATGAAAGCAAGATAAGGATTAGGTGTAATATTGCATCACCTGCACATTAAGACGGCGGAACGCATGCAAAGCAACATATTCCCTTTGTGTTGTTGCAAGAGAACCTAGTCCTGTTAGATACCAAGTACTCCGAGGTTGGAGTTTCCTCAGAACATTAGCCTCACTGCAATGGATACAATACAAAAGAAGATCAAGACCAGTCAACAAATATGCAAGTTATGGAGAACAAGTTACCAATATTGCTCCAAAACGAAACAACTATAGTAAAGCAATACGAAGTTGCATTCTCACAGTTACCAAGTGCATACAAGGGGGGCTTATTAGCTCAATTTATCCAACAGGCTGCTAGAATTAATTGAGGCAGCACTACCCGCAGGGCCATACAGGATTTATTGGTTCATAAACAGGGTTTAGCTCAATCATCCAATAGACTGCTAGGGTTAAGTGATGCACAACCTACAGGGCCGAACCGGCCTCACTGGGGACCTGTGCTCAAGTCAAATTTAGACCCTATAGTATCCTATTTGTAGTCAACAAGGATGTCAGTTAAAAGAGAAGAATTTTAACTTTGATGCAGTACAACATTTCACATCTACTGCAGTTCGTGACCTTTTAAATCACATATTTTATACTCCTATTCTAGTTGCCCATGAAAAGTGTCTTGTGAAACTTCACTATCCTGGACACAAGTGGACAAGTGAGACTCCAAAATTATGTCATGTCCTTTCTCTTTTTTAACTAATGATGGGCTCTGTCGTCAATGCTTGTGTACATGGAATCAGTAAGCAGAGAAGCAAAACAATGTCATGACATTCACCACAAGTGTTTTAACTCTATATATGAGAAGCATTACTTGTGTGGCAAAGAGAAAACGACAGATGATGAGGAGCCCCCAAAGGCATTAAGGGGCCGTTTGGTTTTGAGCTGATGCTCGCCTGACCAAATAATTGGTCATTGACCGGACACCGTGAGTTCATTTGGATGGGAGCCATTGTTTTGCATGCCAACAAAATACTGCCAACACTAGTTCATTCCGGCGCCCGCACGAGGGCAAAACGGCAGCGGCGGAATTCCTCACCAAAAAATTGGTGTGCCATCACTTTGGCGTGGCAGACAGGGGCAAAAACCAAACGACCCCTAAGAGCAGCAGCAATCCAGCAGTGTTCAAGAGTTTGCTTATTATGATGTTAACAATCTTATAATAAAAATAAACAAGAAAATGTGGATGCCCTGTGCGGATGCCCACTTCAAACCTGCTTTTGTATGGCCCTGACTACCCAAATCTAAACAGGATGTGCACTTCTTGGTCTAAAAGAAACTAGAATCAGGGAAAGTGCAGTAGCATGCAGAATTGAGGGCCAAGAACATGACAAAAATATACAGGAAAAACTTGCATGTTAAGAGGAGAGATTTTTACATATTTGTATTCACCAGCACGAAATGGCAGTTTCTAATAAGTAACCATATGCGTCTTCTAGTGCATTCTACAAGTCAAAACATGCATGTCCTAAGCACAGGTAACCTAAATAAGCTTAGCACGCAACCACAACTCCAATTATAACCTAGGCTACAGATAAACAAATCTTAGATGCTATGTTTTATGGTCGATTCAATGTACAAGTACCCAAAACACTTGATTGGATTTTGAATATAGCTCACAAAACAACCTCAGTGACACAAACAAGCAAAATAACAGAAAACCAATGAACCAGTCGTGAGATCATTCCAAAGATAAACAATAATTTTAACAAATGGAGTTTCAGATGCTTTAGGAATGTAGAGGCCATGATAAATGTGGTTGTATACATGACAGCTACAAGAACAATCACATTTCAGAAAAAGAGGATTACTTGTTAAAATCAAATGAATCTCCAACATAAAAGTGGATAATAGCTCCAATTGGATCACGTGTATCAATAGGCATATGGCGCCTAACAGTACCAACAAGCCGTCCACATTCCGATTCAGCATCTTCATTTGAACCGACAGCCCTCCTACTAGATCGGCCTGATTGAGCAGCTAGAAATAACAAAGGAATAGGTAAATACGCATAGTATTCTGGAGGTTTTCTGAGGAAAAAAATATCTGCATAAAGGAAGAATTCAGTGGGGCTACCTGAACCAGGCCGCGGGAATGACAGAATAGCGACATCACCTTCTTTGAAATTCCATTTATATTCATGCATTGGTAGAACAATGACATCATACCATCCTGGATGCATGCACCAACCAAAGAATATTCAGGTGATTGCTCTGATTGGAGATTTAAATATGCTCTACAAAAGTGCAAAAAAACACATACCTCTTTCACGTCTATCCACAGTTTTTATTCGGACTGCTACATGTGCATCCCTTCCCGCAGCCTCAAGACTCTCCTCATACGAACTGTAAAGCTGAGCTCTGCATTCCTCAAAAAGCAAAGGCTCAAAAACTCTAATGTACTCCTCAGCAGATTCAAAGCTTCCAGGGACACACTCAAGTTCTGCCTCCTCTGTTCAGATAAGAAATACAAGTTAAATGCCAAACTAAGACAGCACAGGTACACTCAAATGTGCAATCGCTAGTGAGGAATGCCTCGACCAAGATATCATTGGATACTCCAATAGCTGCATCAGAACATGAAGAAATTCATGGGATTCTACTTCGATCAAATGTGAACAATTTTCAGTACAGAATACTAGTGGAGAAGAGTATCCAATTCCAACTATCTATGGAGTACCTAGATCTGCCACATTTTTATATTCTAAAATGCATGAACAAGGGTATAATCCCTGTGTGTCAAGTCACTGTCCTACTTGTGTTAATGGGAGACACTAAAACAGGGGGGGCAGTAATTGTGATAAGGATGGACCTAAAATAAAATTCCCAAGTATAGCTCTAGTTTTTCCATATAAAGCAACGAAAAATCATACACAACCAAAAGAAACATGATAATAAAGAAGCAACCTGGATTGTGCCAGAACTTGTCGTTTGTGACCTCCCTTATAAGTCGCTCAACAGATGAGTCCTGATATTGCGTATTGTTTACAAAAGACGGCTTTTTGGAAATAATAGACCTTTTGCTGGCTGGCTTCTGATCAGCAGTATTTTGTCCTGTTACAGCTGTTCGTTGGGAAGAGAAAGGTCGGCCCTTTGGTTGCTTCAAGTCCATGGACTGCTTCAATGAAGCTTGTCTTTGGACTGGCTGTTGATATCCATCCGAGGAAGGTTCTTCTGCATTCATTTTCTTTGACCGGCCCTGAGGACCCATCTCAGCATCACCATTAGATTCAGCATGTTGGTCACTAGGATCTGCAGAACTGCTTCGTTCTGAACCCATCATTTCAGATTGCCTCTGATCCCTGAATGCTTGCTGGTTTTGTTTTTCTGCAGCTTTTTCACCAGCACCACGAGAAGCTTCCTTCACAGTACGTGTGACAATTGGTGCTGGGAAGGATGACTGCCTCCTGGGTGTCGATGTCTTCATTGTACCTGCTTGTTTCGCATCCTCTACATTGATGAAGACAGTCTGCCTAGCTCGTTTTTTACCTAGCATTGCCTCCTTGTGTTCATTTAACTTAGGTCTCTTTGCAGGGTTGCTCGCAAACTTCAATGCATAATTGGCTTCAACTCCTTTAACATCCTTTGACCTGTTGCAAGCATCTAAATCATCCCCAGGTTGATTTCCTTTACATTCCAAATTCTGCATGCTCTCTGATCCTGTGGAACCACGAAGAACCTGATCTTTAGGTGCATCAGCCATTTCAGCATCACTACACTCAGCAGCAGTATCATCTTTAGTCACATCTCCGGATTTAATGAGATGGGGCTCACTATCTTGGGATTCTTTCTTCACATGAGTACTTGCAGTTCCAACTGACTCATCTTTGTTGCTAACACTGCTCCCTGCATTTTCAGAAACACCATCTGCATCAGACCATTCTCCTTCTTCTCTTTCAACTGCTTGTGACACCTGATTGCAAGGCTCTACCTTTGGAGTAGCATTATCACTGATGTTATTGGCTACCGTGGACGATGATGCTACACTAGAATTCATGTTATCTTCTGCCTTCAACGACTCCTTTGTGTTATTTGAATCTTTGTTCCTCACAAAAGGTTGAAAACCAGAACCGATCGATGCGTGCTTAAAGGCATTATTATTTAGTATCCCCTGTGACTGAGATCCTTCCCCTGGCTGAAACAGAGTTGGGGCATGCGTTGTGGGAACAGGAAGGGATTTCTGAGGTTGTGACACGACGACAGCAGCTTCTTGTAACACGACAACAGCAGCTTCTTGTGGTATGACAGCAACAGCTTCTTGTGGTACGGCAGCAGCAGCTTCTTCATCAGCTTCTGCTGGGAGTTCGTTAAGGTCAAATAACATCCTTCCACGAGAACCCATGTCATGTGTAAATGCATATAGCTTGAACCTTTCAGCTAGTGGAACCAGTAATAATTTTCTGGAACAACAGCACCCACTGGAGGGAAGTTACTATTGCCCTTCTGTTGGGACAAATATCTGCAACACAAAGAAGCTCAAGATGTCAGTACTACAGAAAGAATGGGATTATCAAAGGTTGCTTGGATGCTTCGGTCCGCTAGTGAGGTGGCCAGCCAACAAGAGATGAACTAGGAAGTGAACAGATACAGCAGAGTCATCATTGATTGATACTGCAGGGAAGAACAATTCCAATCAGGTGGTGCAACCTGAATATCATTCTCCGTTGGATTCTTTTCATGTTCTGACCCAGATCATTTCCTCCTCTTGTTGTCCACTTCCTACCCATCTCAAGAATTTGGATTCTAGTGACACAGGATCTCAGCATCCATGCAGACCCTTTTACAGATAAAGTAAATAAGTACATAGACATGCCAGGGATAAAAAGAGATTGCGCATACTGAATATATGTGAATGTTAACATGGCTACACACCAGTGTAAGCTAATCTAGACATAGTCACTTCTCCAAAGGAAAACCACAACACTGTACAAACTACAAATGTGATAAGTATGCATGTTAAGTTTAAGGAAAGGAACACACTTGACATTCCATATAAAAAAGAGATGCCAGGCTATCCAATATTAACAGCACACAAACAGGTTGTGATCGAGCTATTGGTTAAGTTCATAAATAAAATGATTTTCCCAAAAAGCAGAAGCCATGGAAAGAATTACAAAAGAACAGAAAACAACTCCACCTAATCCTACAAGAATAACACAATGCAGAGAACATCAACTAATTGCTTAAATCCACACCTAATGTGCACAGTCCAAATGATACTGTGTTACATGTGATTCAAATCTATGCTACCAATAAACGACATATAACATCTCTTTAAGCTTGACCGAACGAACACACATAGCTACTCCAATCCAAAGACAACAAACAGAATAAACTGAACTCCAGCATCTCTAAACGATGAGCAATCCCTTTATGCAAAAAACTTGGCCAAATAGAAACAACCATTCAAAGCTACAGCAGACATAAAGCTAACTAAATAATCAAATAGAGTTCTCTGTACACCTCTATCTAGAAATAACAGATAATACTCTCCAGCTGACTCACCTGGGACGCATCGATAACCCAGTGCCACTCAAACTTAAACCAAAGTAAAATAGAACATGTTGCGCACTGCATCTATAAATGAAAATAATGCCTCAGCCTACAACGCAGGACGTTCGCTATACGCATTTGACAAATGCACCCAGGATCAGTCCAATTTTTCTGCACAATTTCAGCTACATCATGACTGGAATGTAATTAACAGAAACATGACACCCAAGTACAAGAACAACAATGAACATTTGGAACTTCTACTTGCCAAATGACACAACTTAGCATGATGACTATAGTGTTTCAAGAGGGATATTCAAATACAATGGACAACCCCTGTTCACAAACTCAAACAAAGGAAACAATGATTTAGGACTAAACTTGGAATATAATTAAGACAGGACATAATGTGCCCCTGCACGTAGAAATGACAAGATGACTCCACAACCTACAACAATCCGCACGCACTCTGAATTAATTGAAAGCTAATTGTAACAGCAACAATGTTTAGCTGCTAACCCCATGACTATAGCGTTTCAAGAGGGATATTCAAATACAATGGGCAACCCCTGTTCGCAAACTCAAACAAAGGAACCAATGATTTATGGCTAAACTTGGAATCTAATTAATACAGAACACAATGTGCCCCTGCACGTAGAAATGACAAGATGACTCCACAACAACAATCCGCGCACACTCTGAATTAATTGAAAGCTAATTGTAACAGCAACAATGTTTAGCTGCTAACCCTATGCCAAGCGCTAGAAGAAACAAGCAACAAATTAATCACAGCAAGGAAGGTTAACTGAACTGCAGGGCAACAGCACATTTCACTCCAAAAAGGGGGCCTTAACTTCTACTCCCTGCTAACCCTCTGCTTCCTCGATCTACCAGGACGCCGTATGTATAGGCCCGCCTTAAGTCAATAAATCTCGCCCAAATTCTTCCCTTAAACAGGATCGCATCCGAACAGTTGCTAGATTCGGCAACCAGGGCCGAGCCCTGATCCCCATTCCGCTTCCAGATTCGGCAGAATCGCCCCCGAGGGGGAAAAAAAAAGTTTGCTCCTTCCATTAAAGCGCGAATTCGGCGTCCCCAACCAGTCCCGTCCAGACAAATGAAATTGGAAATCAGTCCCGTGCTCTAACTAACCGACACCGCGTGCCACCCACCCCGCGGCTAGGGTTCCGTTCCGTTCCAATCCGTCTCGTTCCGTGATACAGCAGTCCTAGGGTATGGTCCCGATGGGAGGAGTAGGATCTCCGTACCAGGCGATCGTCGGGCATCAGCTGCGGCGGCGGCCAGATCCAGCCGGGCGAGGGCGGCGGCGGTTGACTAGGGTTGGTTCCCCCCGTTTGCCCCTCTCCCCTGCTTCGTTGCCTTCCCCCTGTGATGCGCCGCTGGGCTGCTTGTGTTGGGTTCTTTTTTTTTCCTTCCTCTTCCAATATTTTTTTCCCTTTTCGGTTTGGTTTTGGAAGAGAGAGGTGGGCTTCCTTCCGGCTTTCGATTACTCGCCTCGCCTCTCACGAGCGGCCGGTCCTCTGCGTGACGAACGACTTGGTGAGAGAGAGAGAGAGAGAGAGAGGCGGGGGAAGGAGGAGGGGTGGGTGTGAGGGGAGGAGGCCAAGGGTGGGGGCTCTATTTATAGCGCGCCAGCCCGCGGCTCCAGTCCCCGCGCTACGCGCACCAGGCCAATCCCACCCACGGCGGTTTATGCCCCTGCGGAGTGGGCCCAGGAACCGGTGGGAACCAGCTGTCTGTCACGCGCGGCCGAGGGATGGGGCGAGTCCCGCCGTGCGCGCGTGGGCGTCGGGTGGTGCGAGCCGGGGGGGCGCGTTGGTGACTGGGTGTCCGCATCTCGGTGCGGTCGCACCAGGTTGAGGTTGGAATGCATTTCCAGTTTGTTTTGTTTTGTTTCTTCCCCTCTTTTTTTTCTCTTTTCACACTGACACGTCAACAGTACTCAAAATAAAGTATTGTTTTATTATTTAAAAATCATTTATTTTAAAAATAAAAACAGAGAGGGATAATGAGGTGCAGTAGGGAAAAGAGCTGCAGGTGACTAGGTGAGAGAGAGAGTAGGACTCCGCTTGGGATCCTGGGGATAATTATCATCTCTCCTTGAAATTTAACTGAATTAGTTAATTATTGAACTGATTAATTAATAAATTAATTATTTTTTGATGGCGTCGGCTGCTAAGATGAGAAAAAAGGGGATTGGGTGGTGTGACGTGGGGTGCTGTCATTTCAGAGCGGCGGATTAATTGGATGGAAGAGATGGAATGGAAGAATCTGCAGCCCCTGCTTCTCTCTTTCTCTCTCTGTTTCTTGCTTGCAGGTCGGTCGTAGAATGAGGTATGTCCAATTAATGAGCGGCTCGTGGAATGGATGGGATGTATCCGCGTCCGGGTCTAGTGCCACGGCTATTTAAAGTACGCTATTCAATACATTATTGGTGATGTGCTACGGCACTGTTTACTTCTCTTAAACGTAACTTTGGAATCATTCAATTTTATCGCAATATGCATTCACATAATGTTATCGTAATAAAAACTTTCTAAATAATGACGATTATCTCTAGCACCGGCGTTGGTAGCCAATTGCCGAGGATTTAATTACACATGTTAATAAGATACGGTTGTTTCGAGAGAGTTTTTTTTTTATTTAGTTCTTTATTAAGAGCGGATCAGTTTGAGGATGTTTTAGTTCTTTAATTAGGGACGGATTTGGTTAGCTAGATAACTAATTGTAACTTGAAACCTTTTAATCCTATCTTGATATGTATTCGTATAATATTGTAGACAAATAATTTTTCAAACAATGATAGTATTTTTTCGGATGCCCAAACTAAAATGCTGCAAGAAAAAATTACCAGTCAATTGCCAAAATTTGATTGCACGTGTCAGTAAGGTGCGGTATGATAGTTGTTTGGAGGGAGTATCAATAATTGCATACCAGTTTGAGGATATTTTAGTTCTTTAATTAGGGACGGGTTTGGTTAACTAGATAACCAGATGTAATATGAAACTTTTTAATACTATCGTGATATGTATTCATATAATACTGTAGACATAAATACTTTCTAGATAATGATAGTATTTTTCAACGATGCCCAAACTAAAATGCTGGAAAAAAAGCATTGGTGTTAGCAAGGTGCGGTAATTTTAAGGAGGTTTTTATTTCTTTAATTACAGCCCGATGAGGTTTAGTTTTTTAACTAGGGACAGTTTGGTGTAACTTGAAATTCCATGACCTAATGGTCCTGTGGTACAACATTGCTCACTTCTCCCAAACGTAACTCTGGAACTATCGTGATATGTATTCACATAATATTATGGTAATAAAAACTTTCTAAGTAGTGATGATTTTCTCTTGCGCTGCCATTAGTATCTGATTGCCGAGGATTTAATTACACATGTTAGCAAGGTATGGTTGTTTGGAGAGAGTCTTTTTATTTAGTTCTTCGTTAATTACATATGAGTTTGAGGATGTTTTAGTTCTTTAATTAGGGACGGGTTTGGTTGACTAGATAACTAGATGTAATATGAAACTTTTTAATACTATCCTGATATGTATTCGTATAATATTGTAGACATAAATAATTTTCTCCGATGACCAAACTAAAATACTGGAAGAAAGCATTGGCAGTTGATTGCCAAATTTTGATTGCACGTGTTAGCAAGGTGCAGTATTTTTAAGAAGGTTTTTAGTTCTTTAATTATAGCCGGACGGGTTTTTAGTTCTTTTAATTAAGGATAGTTTCGTTACCAGATTACCAAATGTATCATTAGATCTAACAACAAAACTACTTTAAACTTGTATATTTATCTATTTGCACAAATATTTGTAGAAAAGATGAAAATTCAAATGAATGAATAAATCAATAGTATACATATTTAAGAATGAAGGTAGTATGTCGGATATTTTCTATAAATTTTATCAAAGATAAAAAGTTGAGTTAGAAAAAACTAAATATCTTACATTTTAAAATAGAGAGTGTGTTTGTAAGGTTTAACTATCAAAAGGAATAAGGAAACTTATGAATACAGGAACATTTGCATACATACGCATTCGATGCTGACTGCCAAGTCCGAAACCACAACCAGGTAGATCGAGTGACAACTTAGAACATAGAAAAAGCTATATGTAGGAGTCCTAATACTTATTAGGATAGTACACGCAGAAATGTTGCACACAAATGCACAATCGCAATTCCAAATGATAGAACTGAATAATCCACGGAGGGACTGGTTTTTGTCCAATGCCCTCATCGATGAATCTCGCTTGAAGGTGAAGGGGTGTTTATGTAATTTTGCTAACTTCTAGTCGATCTACTATTTTCCACCTTCTGCCCATCAAACCACGCGGGCGCACAAGTACAAACTTGACACAGATAAGAAACAGAGATGGACACACCTCACAGTCATAGCTCACACGGTCATGCCACCCTCATGGCAAGTCACCGACATGGGGAGCAAGTAGTGAACATCGTCTTGCGGGGCCATGACGTCAGAGGTGCTGTCGTCAACCTGAGCACGGAACTAGAAAAACTCACGTGATGCAAATGATGGTCTTCGCGCACTCCACCGTGACTGATAAGCATCCACCGACAGGTGGGCCATCTCTCAAGCTCTTTAGCGGGAGTTTCAACCTACAAATGACATGCCTATTTCCCCTCGCATTGTTTAAGCACCTAATTTATATAATTATAGTGTTGAAAGGCAGACCTATGCTTCTTTTCCTATCTTTCTTGCTTTATTTGTTCTATTTTCCTTTGCAATCTAAAATCCATACCATCTGACTTTCTGAAGTCCCGCCGGTAATACGTTTAAACGTCTCGAACATAGCTATATTGGACTTGCACTAATAGAGTTGCCTTTCGAAATTCTTTAGCGCTATAGTACATATACTTATGGGCCATTTGGCATAGCTTTTTAACCAGCTTCATGAGCGGCTTGTGCGCAAGCTATACCAAACAGTGGCATTGAAAACACCCTCAACTCAAAAGCCGGTGGAAGTAGTTGAGTAGCTTGCACTAGGAGACGAGAGAAAAAAAATAATAGCTTGCCCCAGCTTCCCTCTCCACACAACCATGTACTAGGGCACTACATATCAAGATGGTCAAAATTATGGCAATTTTGGCCACTCCCCCTACCTGGACAGTGACGGAACATGCCGGAGGAGCAGCGGGCGGAGCTACATTTGGGCAAAAGAGCGCTAGCATGGGCCAGCAGCGGTCAGCACGGGCTGGAGAAGCGATAGGTTGGAGTTGGGCAGGTCGATGGCGGGCGAAGGTAGGTGGACCAGATGGCGCGAGGCGGAGGTGTGGAGGAGCATCGGCATAGGGTGGAGGAGCATGGCGAGTGCGATGCGGATGATGACAGGATGCCGGCGCTATGGTGGGTGATGGCACGAGGGAGACGGGGGCGGTAGGCAAGGCGCGAGAGGACGAATAAGAAAGACGAGGGGAAGGAAAGAGGAAAGAGGAAGAAAGAAAAAAAAGGATAGGGAAGAAAATGAGGGGGAAAAGAAGAAATAAAAAGAAATAGGAATAAAAAGTGATATAATAGAATAAAAAATAATAGTATTATGGGTATTTGACATCTTCTATCCATTAAAAAAGTCTGGAGAAGTCATTGTATCAAACATTTTTCCAACAAAAAAGTTAGGGTAGAAAAAACTAATTAACTGGAGAAGCCAAAGCTAAAATCATTTTCTTATGAGTTAGAGCTGTGCCAAATAGATACCTTACCTGTAAATTAATGACATAGTAAAAAAGAACCTTGAGACCGGAAAAACAAAAGAAAAGGCAACAAAAAAATAACAAAATAGGGGGAAAAAAAAGACACGACCTTCGCATGATATCAAGGTCTGAAGCTCTCTCATGTTCCATGTGTGGTTGTTCACGTATCGAAAAAAAATGAAGAACACGTGAACACGACGATGTGCCCACGGATTTGATACGAATGAGAGTGCAAAAAAAACATACTAGCAGCAAAACATAGGAACACGCTCTGGGAATATGGTTGTTTGGACAGGACGACTAGAATTTCTATGGATACCCCTCCCAAATGAATTCGTATATGTTGGTCCAGTATTCGTGTTCCCAGAAAATTCGTATGATCAGAGGGGCTCTTAAAGTGTGAACTCAGCGAGGGCCAAAGAAAAGCCCGTGCTGCTTTCGTAGAGAGGGGTACGTGCGCGAATTTGCAGGGTTCCAGTTTGATCGAATCTCCCCTGCCGCTTACCTGATGCAGGCAGCCAGGTACGAACTGGGGAAAAGAATAAAACAAAGAAAGCATCAGCGGCGTGATGGCATGGACATTTCCATTCTTCCCTGGCGCGCGGGCCCGCGTGGAAACATGCCAAGTGGGGCCAAGGTGTCCGTGTAGCCGACACGCGCGCGTGGGCCCCCCACCCCGCCGTAAGCCAAAGAGGCAAAGACAAACGTTCACCGACAAGTGGGCCCGTCCTGTCGGCGCTCTTAGCCAGGAAAGGAGTTGGCCACCGGATCTCATCCAGCCTGTGACGCTGGCTGTGTGGGCCCGCGCATGCCCCACCTGTCAGTGCCGGACGCTTTGCTTGCTGCTCGATGGCTGTAGGCAGTAGTATTCTGGGCTTTGAACATGTGTGTGTTCCCAACTGCTCAGCTTTCAGAATGTCACATGCCCAACTTTCCTATAGCTTCCACATACGCACGGGAAAGAAGATCCACGGGATGCTCGCAAAACAAAGGCTAGGCATAGGAAAATCGTGCGATTAGTTGATTCAGCACATACTTGATTCAAGCTTTTAAATTACTCCCATAGTCAGATATACCTTGCTCTTTCTCATCTTGTGGAAACACGTACACCGCCTGTATCTTATCGTCCTTCGTATTTGGGTGTTACCTCGATGGTTAGAGAACACCACTCTAATACACGCACATATATGCACATGTACTGATTTAACCAGTCATATGCGTATGCTTTTTGCGTTGATATGTGTTGATCCCTCATATGAACGAGCAAATTTTCTTTCACAGTTGCCAGAAAGAACATTAACCCAACACAATCATCTGTTCATCGTCATTGCTAATAAAAATCAACTAACATTGAAGACTTGAGAAGTCTGAATTTTGGAGGTTGCATGGTTTAGTCCCGAGAGTGTGTGAGGACATGACATCTATGCATACGAAAGAGTGGAGCATGGCATGGATGTGTAGGAGACCATCAAGGATGTCCAAGGTGAGCAGGAGGCCCACACCTCATTTGGTTCAAGTCTCCAAGTTAGAGGTTCAAAGCAAATCAAGTTTGAGTCCACCTCGAAGTTGAGGAGCAGCTCGTACAAAAAATGACACCTAAGTCGCACACAGGCTCCGTTTTGAGCGTTCTATATGTGCTTGGAAAGCTAAGGAGATGATCTTTCCAATGGCACAGGTCTTAGGTCCAAATTCTATCGGAGTCAGGAGCCAATGGGAATCGTCGAAACAAGTGCACATCTAGAATCTGTTAGAGTGTTGCACCATTGTCTTTTGGGTCGTTGGTCCATGTATCGTATTGGAGCCCATGGGGCACGTTCAAGGGGTCATGCATGACCTAACCCTCATATACTTAGTAGCCGCCGCCACATTAGGGTTTGGGTTTTGTTTAGTTCTAGTTTTTCATTGAGGAACTGAGATCGATCATTATAACTGTGACGACAAGTCCTTTTGCTGTGAATCAGGACCCCTATTCTTATTCTTCTCGACTATGACGATTAGTCCTTTCGTGTTGAAAGCTTGAACCTCTTATTCAGATCTACTTCATATAGATCTACAATTTTAGATTGCGTTATTTCACTTTCTTGCTTGTGTTCTTCGATTCACTCGCAGGGAAAACCTTTGTGGCAAGGTCAATCGAGTTGTGCTTGTTTGATAACCAACGGAACAATGGTGTAGCGATTGCAAGGGTTTGAATTGTGTTTGATTAGAAACTCGGATCGCCAACATCGAGTTCTCCACCAATCGAATTTACCATACCTATCAGAAGATAGGGTCAATGCTACACTCGAATGCCAATCAAAACCAGCGTGAATCAATATTATGTAATAAATCCAAGTGATTTGACTGTGCTTTGTATCATTAGTTCATTACAGACAAAAAGATGCTAAATACTAAACAAGGATCTGGTAAGGCTAATAAAATCTTCGCGGGCTGGCTGATCCTAGGCATGAACCAAGCAGGTCCTGTCACCCTGAGACGATTCCACGGTGAGCTAGAAAGGCACATTGAAATAGCGATATAAATATAGAATGATGGTAGCAATTTGAATGATTCTTTTTGAATGATCAGGGGAGCATTACACTGACAAGTCAGAGACCTTTCTAGGGATCTCGGTTAATTTGAAAAAAGAATCGAAATAAAACCAGGACCAGAAGGACAACCTAAAAAATTACTAAATAAGAATGGAGATTTTGATTGCAGCGCGGCGGTTTTATCTCGTGAACTTCTTTAGCTGTATTATGCTGACGAGACTGCTGGGCGTTTTGACATTGACTGTCTGTTCTATAGTAGGGTGAAGTAAAAAACCTCCTTGGCTGCCGTAGTTTTCCTTGAGAAAAAGGTCACAGGCTCACAGCACAAATTGAACGTACAAGTGAGCTCCCTCTAATCTCCCTCCACCCTTAAATAATGATGAGGAAGCAGACGAAACAGCCTATTAGCTGGAACATCAACCGATTCCCTATTTTTAGTGGGGCGACAAGTGTTGGCCCTGTTGCGTGAGCATTTGGATTTCCATGGACTGGAGTACAATCATGGATGGACGGTGAACAGCTAGCTGGATGCCTTGGACCCTTCCTTTTGGTGATTGGAGCAAATTCCTTGATCAGCTTTATTTTTCTTGTTATTATACGGGACGTTAGGTTTCTAACGATGGACAGGCTGTGGCCGAGGCCCATTATAGCATGCTATCGGGCTTTCTTCCTTGTCTTCTCCAAATGGGCTTACTTCCCTTGGACTTCAAAGCACCTCAATTAAAGATTTTCTTTTTCCTGAGGAAAAGGAAAGAAAAAACAACTAAACAAAGTTTTTCTTCACAGTTCCAATTTATACTCACAAGTTTCCTGAAAAATAAAGCTGTTTCGTGAGCATTTGGATATCCATGGACTAGAGTGTACAATCATGGATGGACGGTGAACAACTGGATGCCTTGGACCCTTTCGGCGATTGGAGCAATGTTTTTTGACCAGCTTTATTTTTCTTCTTGTTACGACGGGACGATGAAGGCGGTGGTCAAGGCCATTGTAGCATGCTATCGGGCTTTCATTGCCTTCTCCAACTGGGCTTACTTCCCTAGGCCTTCAAAGCGCCTCCAATTTAAGATTTTTTCCCCTCAGACAAAGGAAAGGAAAAACAATTAAACAAAGTTTTTTCTTTCACAGTTCCATTATGTACCCACAAGTTTCCTGAAAAAAATTGTAACCTTTGTTCCTGGTTAATCAATCGATAAAAACACTCTCTTCCTCGCCCAAAAACAATTAGAGGGGCCATCTCATTATTTCGTTCCAATAGCGATTCATGGGAATTTATCATCTCATCTCCGGTATCCAGTAGGAACAGGTAATGGATGATTTGCGTAGTTTTCAACTTTTCATGGGCACTCTTAAACGGAGTGAGTCCATTTTGATGGATCTCATGGGCGAAGCCAGGAATTAGACTTAGGACCGAGCCAAGCCAAATCAAACTCAAAGATAATGAATCTGTTTGAAGCAATGTCTCCGGTGGCAGTTGCAATAAAATTAGAGAATTATAAGATCTAATTACTATAAAAAGATATTATTTGAAGGCTAAATGATACTTCCTCTGTCCCATAATATAGCTATGTCCCATAATATAGCTATGTTTAGATTTTTTCAAACTCAAACATTTTCAGCGAACAGAGAAATAATCATATAGACAAATAAAAAAAATAATATTAGTAGATTTATCATGAAACCAACTACAATAATATAATAATACGTAACCTTTTCTACTTGAAATAAATTAGTTTTAGAGGTATTTTTTGTCAAAGTTAAAAAGATTGGGCTTTTGAAAAAGCTTCACGAAGCCATATTTTGGGACAGATGTAGTGATTATCCTAAATGATTAGTGATTAGTCTAAATAATTGATGATTTAGTAAGTACTAAGCATGATTATGGTCCCGTTCCACGGACTAAAGTTTAGTCCATGTCACATCGAATGTTTAGATACTAATTAGGAGTATTAAACATAGACTAATTACAAAACCAATTGCACAAATGAGGTTAATTCGCGAGATGAATCAATTGACCACGTGATGCTACAGTAAATATGTGCTAATCATGAATTAATTAGGTTTAATAGATTCGTCTCACGAATTAACCTCTATCTGTGTAATTAGTTTTATAATTAGCTCATATTTAGTCTTTAATTAGTATCCGAAGATTTGCTTTGATAAAAACTAAACTTTAGCAAACAATTCTGCATGGATCATCAGGGGGGCCATGCTCCGCCCCTGATTGATCTCCATGGGCGTCCCCACCTGACTGACACAGGCAAGGAGCCAAAGGGGTTCATCAAGATCGAAAGAGATAAGCCGCCGCCTCACACAGGCACATGACACATTGACACCACATCGCGACGCGCGTGAGCGAAGAGCCGTATACGTGACCGACGTGTGGGCCCTCGTGGAGGACAACAATGGGAGCGGTTCCAGCCTCGGCCCGTCCAGCAGCTCCACTGACAGTTGGGCCGGGTGTGTCGACGCCTTTTTTTCTTCTTCTTTGTGGCCAATCCTTTTCCTTTTCCTGCGTGGGTGATAACCGGGAGATTGAAGGTCTACCTCAGCCTCACGGAGTGATGTGACATAAAACTTACGCTACAAGCTGTGGTTTGTGGAGAAATCCACTCTTTGTGGTTTGTGTTTGCACAAGGATCATATCCATGGGGTACTCAGCCACAGACAAGGCTAACATGACCCTCCTTTTTTTCTTCTTCTTTGCGGGTATATTCGTCTAAAATTTGATCCCGTGTTTTGCATGAGCAGAAGCGGACTCTAAATAACTTCCACACCCTCATCTGGAAGATCTGGGCAGAAGTGTAAATTCTTTGCGTGGCTAGTGATGCAGGATAGGCTATAGACCTCCGACGACAGACTTGCACGGAGAGGATGGCCACACAACAGTCTCTGCCCTCAGTGTCGGCTAAAGGGTGAATCGGTTTTGCATTTGTTCGCAGAGTGCCTATGTAGTAGACGGGTGTGGTCTCCTGCCAAGATGTGCTCTCTTGCCAAGCAGCTGCCCGCAATGTGAAAAGGTGGCGCAATGGTGGAGAGCTTTAGGAGAGGCACATGTGCACCAAAGAAAGGCTTACCCACTCTTATCATCCTTGTTGCAGGGGAGATATGGAATGAACGTAATGCTCGTGTTTTCAACCACAAAGAGCAGATAGTGAGAACATTACTTGCGGGAGCAATCAGTTTGAGTGTTTTTTTTTCTTTCTCTGTAAATACTTTTGTAACTTTTTTTTTTGCCTATTTAGGCTCCTCTCAATTAATATAACTAGCAAGATAGCCCGTGCTAATAACGCGGCTAATATGGCTTTAGCTATTGTATAGTGATAGTTAATAACATTCAACTTTTTATTCTCTCTAGGCATATTTTCTCTCTCTCACATTGTTGGGCAACTACACCAATCTTCTTTACTGCACCTTGCGCAAGTCAATTTTCTCGCTAAAGGTTATAATCTAAGTGTATGTATAGTCCATAGATATCATAAACTTAACCTACCTTCCTTAATATTCTAATGGTCTATTTGGCCCTGTTTAGCTCGACTTCTATAGCCCGTGGACATTATGGTCTACACTTCCCTACCTTGATACGAGAAGGCTTTTATCGGCTATGTTTACCTTTGCCTCTATTGATTCTAGTAGTGCCTTATTTTGCGCTTCCGCCTCACCTTGGTCTTTGTTGTATTGTTGTTTTTGGTATGTTTTCTTTCTACTGTGCGTTCACTTGCTCCATCTTGATATGTAGTGTATTTGCATTACACTCATTGTGGC
Source organism: Setaria italica (assembly GCF_000263155.2). Taxonomy (NCBI): domain Eukaryota; kingdom Viridiplantae; phylum Streptophyta; class Magnoliopsida; order Poales; family Poaceae; genus Setaria; species Setaria italica. The sequence goes on along the minus strand of NC_028458.1, from coordinate 33,648,663 downwards.
AAGCTTCACCTGCACCTCCCATTGTGATGCTCATGTCTTTTGCAGCGTCTTGAACTTTACCAATAGGATTGATCTTACAGTACCCTCTCAGTTATAGCTGCTTTTTTCTTATATTCTAATGCCAACTTTTAGCTTAAATTATTACATTTTGTACAGGCTCTTTATTTAGATATTTCAGGGTACTGCATTTCAGAGATGTTATTGCATCCCTGGTATGACCTTTCCAAATCTATTATTAGCGGTAGGAGATTAGCTACACCTTGCCACAATACAATGATATCATTATATTTACAATGTTTTATTTTGCATTAATAGTTATATATAATGCCTATGCGATGAAGTATATAATTCTAAAAAAATAATTAATCTATGCCTTAAAACAATACAAAAGTTAATAGCTGATAATGATTGATTAGATATTATATAGAATGAAAAAAATTATTGTTTCACAATTTTCTTTCACATGTACCTCAAATTTCCTTCATGCTTTATTTGCTTAAACATGGAGGGGCGATGATGGATATGGAGAGGTGCCAGCTAAGCTAGCATATTTTGAGTTTTATTGTGCATCCACACAGTAGGTTTCTTTCCTTTTTTCCCCTTTCCATCCATGTTTTTTTTCTTGCCAAATATATATGACTACAAACATGGAATTTAAATATGTGTGTCAGATGCATGTAAATGCATATGGACTTGTGTGACTACCTCCTTGACCACAACCTATTATTGAGTATGGAAAAATATTTTGACAAAGATTCAGAAGATTAATCAGTGCCTTTTCAAGAAAATCAAGACCTGGAGGCGTCCACCGGTATGAAGAATAAAAAGCGAAGAAAATAGAGGCCAGAAGGGGCCAAGCCGATCGCCCTAGACACCCTCAGGCCGATCGGCCTGAGGTGTTCCCCCCTCTATTCCCTCTAAAATTTGGCGTGGGAGTCCCTCTAGAGAAATAAAATAATTTTTTGCAGATGATTGAAAATTTTGGTACTTCAGCAGTTTATCTTTCTTTCTCTTTCATGCTCGAAGATGAGCATCGTCTAAGCATGGGGGAGGAGTCATCGCATTATCTCTAACTACTGCTGAGTAAAATACTATGTTGTAAGGAGTTCTGAGGAGCAAAAAGAAAGAAATGTGGAAAAAGAGAGAAAGAAGAAAGAAAAGAAAAAATAATAAAAAAGAAAAAAATAATAAAGGAGAAAAAGAATAAACTGCTCTTCGGTTCTTTGAGCCTTATTAAAGTTCCCAATGCTCTCAAGATTAAGGATTGATCCATACTCATTTTTCAACCATGTGCAATCCGATTACGAGAACTTCATTTGTGTCTCGCGATAACCCTTTTTCCCCTTGCACATGTCCACTTATCTAAATATTTATGTTTCATCCCTCTCCCCCTCCAACATTTACTTTCCTTGACCTTTTTGATAAGTCTCAGTAATCCAATAGATCTCTCTCTTAGGTTGACAATATTTCAGATAATGTTTTGTTAGGATTGTCTTTTACCCACCAAGCTCCACATAAGCCTTCCACCTTCATATATCGAGTAGAATATATTGAAAATAATCTAGTATAGGGTTGAGTGACTTTATGAGATGAGTGTTTCCATGAGGTTTTGCAAGAGAATCTCACTTGTGTTGGATTTGCATCTTTTTAAAAATCTGTTCACAATGAAATAATGTAAAGGTCTGAAGATGACTTAAATTCAAGAGCATTGTATTTATTTTATTGTGGCTTGTTCTGTATTGCTATTCTATCTTCCATGATGAAAAATAGTCATTCACAACTTGAACTTTAAATGCTAAATACTTGAGAGAGCAATGTGTCTTGTTATGTATAACTGAGTGCAGGGATGACGTCGAAAGGCAATGCTGATTTCCTGATTAAGCTAGTATCCTGGACTTGCTCGAGGATGAGGAAGGTTTAAGCATGGGGGAATTATTGGCGCTCATTATCGACACACTTTTAGTGCCATTTAAGTGGTGTTTTCAAACATATTCTTATACTAACCTGCCACTTGGCACCTAAAATAACCCCATTTTCACATATGCATTGTATTTTAGAGGACCATATGTTTTTTGCAGGAAATTGTACCAAAAAGCATAATTTTGGATAAAGCCTTGAAGAAGTAACAAACCTGTAAAAAACGAAGGCCAGCGGGCTTAGAAAGAGCCCAGGCCGATCGGCCTGGTGAAGCCTAAGCCGATAGGTAAAGGGTCTTCTAGTCCCCTTCGATGCTCATTTTTGGCAAGCACTCCTCCAAGATTATTTAAGGGCTAAGATTGTGAAGATATGGCAAGTATCACTTCGGAATTAAAGAGGAATCAAAGAAGATCATGCGGAGATTTGGAAAGTTATCAAAGATCAATCTCACCCCGAAGCTATTGACGTGCCAGACCCACATGCATAAAAAAATAAGCTTCAAGAACATCAGAGGAGACTTGGCGATGAAGTTGGGCACGAGGGGATAAAAGGAAGGGCTAGGCCGATCGGCCTGACTAGGCCGATCGGTCTGAGGCATTCCTTGCTCCCCTCGCCTTCCAATTTTTACCACGCGCTCTTCAGACTATAAATATCCCGAAAATTCACCGAGCCCTGAGATCAATCCAGTTGAACTCGATGAAACCAAGGGCATTCACCAGAGGGAGCTGAGGGCCGCTACAAGTCTTCGGAGTTGTTTAGGAGATGGCTTAGGCCAAACCCTAGCCGCCATGGTTGTCCCTGCGTGGCAAGCTATGGTGGAGTTTTGGAGCCAAACCTTGTATTCATCAGGGCCTATGTACACATGACGGTGATATCAATCTAATCTTGTGCTTTGATCTATTATGATGCAAGCTTATTCTCATATGTCTAGCTAGTATATGTTCTTTGTAGGAATATATGTAATCTTGGTGATTAGTCTATATCTTGTGGATATACCTTAGTAGTGCGTAGGAAGTCGGTGTAATTACCTTCACGTGGTGACAACATGTGGGAAAAAAAAGGTCGAACGATTGCGTAATGTTGAGTAGGATCGATGGCGAGTATTGTGGGAGTCGTTTGAGATGAAGCTTTGGAAAATCGGAGGCGTTAACACGTACCTCGCAGTGGTGATCACAAGAAAGTAGGCCACTTGCGAGCCACCTTCCTGAGAAATGACTCTTTATCAAGGTGCTACATAGATTGGTTACCACTTTGGCTGGAACTACAATAAGAGGACAATAGGCTCATGCTACCTTTGATTGTGTTACCTTGTATATATGGATGTGATTTGTTTACCCTATCTATAATACTTATCTCATGATTAGGTTTACTCTTATATGCAATTCATGCTTCATGATAGGATTAGATCCGTTTAGCTAGATAGAGAACCCTAGTCAGTTTGCTGCCAATCGACGGATTGATAAACCTTTGATGGAATACTCTAAGGGAAAAGCTACGATGATCCGTGCGCTTGTGGTTCACAACTTGGCATATTAACTACCATGAACAAGATTTTCTGGCGCCATTGCCGGGGATCAACAACTCGAACCCTGGGGCGATCTATCTAATTTTTTGGACTAACCCTAATTTTTTTCTATTGCATACATCCTGTTTTTCTTATTTGCATCCTTGAAAGCAGGTAAATACTAGACGCCAGATGATCTAACATGGACTTTCAAGTCTCAATTCACTCCGATAAGATGATAACAACATCAAGCTCAACTCTTTAGCAGTAGGTGCTAACTTTGTTAGTGGCCCAACATCTGCTATTGAGTCCACATCCACGAAGATGATACAAATGATGATAAACAAGGTATGTCATTGTGTCAATTAATTTTTAAAGACTAATATTTCTTGTAGATATGTTTGTTCAAGTAAAAGGTGTTGGAATCAACCATGTCAAGCAAAGATGGATGATTGGAGGGCCTCTCTGCACAGAAGGTGATGAATTGAAGTTGATCAAGACTAGGGAAACAAGATTAGAAGTACCATGACACTATCAATCTTCTCCAATGGGATGCTCAAGAGCTTCTAATTGAGTGATGCAATCAAGGAAGAAACTGCTCAGATCGTCGTCACAAAGTGCAGGAGCCTCCTCTGATCTCGGCACCTTGGCTAGAGCAAGAATTATGGAGAAGACACATCATTGCCACCATGTTACTCGCTGGTGCAGCAATGATGATGACCTTGAAGCCAAAGGATGTGTGACATAATGCCCCAATGACTACAAGATCAAGATCATCAACATCTCTGGATCAATTCATGACAAGCTACTGTTGTCATTAAGATTTTTGCTTGACTTCAGAAGAAAACAACAAATTTTTTTTGTATATTCAAAATCCCCATGAAGTCTATGTTCCAACGAATCAAGAATCAAGGGAATCGGAGATTCCTACAAGCAGTTATGGCCAAATCATCGAACGTCGTGTGTGCTAAAATCAGTTCTGGACAGCACGCAGTGCTAAAATAAAACGGGCATAACTCTCTCATTTGGATTTCATTTTAGATGAATGACCACTCGTTGGAAATTTAATTTCATAAAATTTTTAATGGAGCTATATTTTAGTATATGTTTTATTTTGGATGCAGGGGAAAATCCACAAAGAAGAGGCAGCAACAAGGCGATGAGAATAAGACGGAGGAGATGAGGATGATAACAATGAAGAGGAGCTTGGGCAATGCTTTCATCAAGCATATATGATCAAATTCAGAAGTTTAGAACAAAATAAAAACTTTCGGAGCATTGGCACATGAAGACACAAGCAGGCTACATCCAATACAAAGAGGTGTTAGAAGCGAACCACGAAGGATTACAAAAGATGACATCAAGCTATATGGATACTTTGGATTCTCGCGTAAAGGACCGTGGCTTTGCATGAACATTATCGAGGTGATAAGTCTAGGTATATGACTTTAACTAAAACTCTTTAGGAAGGTAACCTATCTTTTTATTTATTTTCTTTACATGACGGTCTATATTATGCTTTTTAATCGAAACCATCAAGTAACGCTGTACCATTGCTCTAACAAATTCTGCAACCACATGTTGTATGCTTTAAATAATATTGAGGGAGGACTTTGTTACTTGATCTTGAAAAACTTATAGACCTTTTTTTGTGTGCTATTAGTGTTTAGAGTCTTTTTCTTTGCGTCTTTTTAGAGAGAAATATGAAGTATGGCACCACCCTTTCATTCTAAACTTGTGACTAGTTAATTTCGGCTAACTTTTATTTTATTTTAGACCACCTCCATTTCATGTCATGTCATTTTATTCTTCCATCTCATGTTGCATTGCATTTTCATGTTGTTTCTATCAAAATCTTTTTCCACCTAAGCCTTCCTATCAGCCCCGCTGAAAATTACAGCCAACAGAGGTAGGATTAAATTATGTTGATCAGCTTGTTGCCTTGTTTAGATCGGCCTTAGTTGTTTTTGCCTCTATTCTGACTAAACCTTTTACCAAAGGCACTCTTCATAATCCCAACCATTTACAATACACCTTTACCTAGAGCCATTCTAAAACCATAGGTTTTTGCTTTTCATTTAAAAAACCCTTTCTTTTCTTTTTATTTTTAAAACCCCTTAGTTAGAATTTCTATGCTTCATTTCTCTCTTCAAAATTCTTGTTTTAAACCAAAAATATAGGATACCTATGAACCTACCCTTAGCCTTGTTAGTTTGGTTGTTGAAGCTTTTCGATGAATGATTTTCTTGTTGACATTGCTTGACTTCTTATGAAGTGGCTAGCCTTGCCTTGCCATTCTAAGCAATTCTTTTTGACTCAACTAATTGCGGAACAACATGATAGTCTTTTCAACCTTGCTAGCCTCTATTTTTGCTAATCTTTTTGCATGTGCATTTGCATTTATTTCATCATTCGTGTGTTAGCTTGGCATTCTCCTAAAACTTTTATGATGAATGCTTTCTTATCTATGTTAATGCTTCTAGGGAATTTTTTCTTTGCAATCTTGTGTAAACATGGTGTTTAGACTTGGTTGCAGACCATCATCATTCAGTTTAATAAACTTTGCTAGCTTTTCATATCATCTCCTTATTGCATTGGTTGGTTTTTAAGCTTTGCAATGCGATCTATTTTTCTTGTGCTAGAAAGAGTTATTGATCTTGGGATAAGCATGGTGTTTGACCTTGATTAACAATTTTTTTATGGCTATGGAGAATTTCAACAACCTAGTTGTAAGCATGGTACTTAGAACTTGGTGCAAACATTGTCTTTGTTTATGATCCTACCTATCATTTGCATTCACATTTGCACTCACGTACAATCATTAGGTTTTGGTTTTTATTTTACTGGATTAGCTATGTCACAAGTTAAAGTCTTAGGGATGTTGTTAGTTTGTTGGCGATTGCTTCCACTCCCAACAGTCACCTCGGGGGTAGTTTGTGCATTTGAATTATTTTGTAGGCATGATGAAGCACTTTCATGAAAAAAAGAAGAAATTTAAGGACAATAAAAGCAGCAAAAGTGAAGAAGCATAAAGACAAGCTCCGGACACTGAGAAAGGATTTCAACAATCACAAAATGCTTCATCTTCTTCTTCTATGCCTAGCACAATGCTAAGCATGGGGAGGACCTGGTGGACGAACAATACAAGGATCGCGGCCTCTAGAAGATGCTCATTTTTCTTCTTCCATGTTACGCACAATGCTTAAGCATGGGAGAGGCTGCGCTACATCTCATTACAAGCATCGAAAGGACGGTAAATTCTTCCTCAACCTTTTCTTTATCTTTCTCTTTCTAAAGTGCCTGTGTATATAAGCCTTCAACCATAGATTCGATGCATCCTTTGTATATCAATAACATGGCTACTAGGAGTACAACCTAGTTTTTATTTTCTTTGAATCATGATCACCATCACCTTGTGCTCACCACGATGTTAATAATTTTGGTATAATCTTGTTTATGGAAAAATGGTGAAGGTTGCCACTTTGTTTTACCCACACAATGTTATATATGACTTGACTAATTGCTCTCTTTTTAATGAACTTAAATTGATTAAATACTAACTTTTTAATTGTGGAGGTTAAATGACTAAATTCTAGACCCACAAACTTTATGTTGCTCTTTGATTTAAGTTTTCTAATGACCTGATAACTTATTTATTTTTATTAAAAATTAATTCATATGCTATCTACATTTGTGAATCTTTTGCAAAGTTCTACCTACCAGAGCGCATGCGCGCCCACACACACACACACACAGATATATATATATATATATATATATATATATATATATATATATATATATGCATGATCTTTCATTATGAAACCTTTAGATTGCAAACTTATATTTTGATGAGTTGGATTAAGATTCATTTCTGTGGTATGAGATTTAGAAGCTGGCCATCTCCTTTGTGTAAACCTTTTTCTTGTTAGCCTTTCTATCCATGCATTGTGAATTTCTACACTGGAAATTTCACAAACCTCGTTGGGCATCCAATCTAAACCCAATTATATCATTTTTTGACTACCTCCTTGACCATAACCTATTATTAAGTATGGAAAAATATTTTGATAAAGATTCAAAAGATTAAACAGTGCCTTTTCAAGAAAATCAAGACCTGGAGGTATCCACCAGTACGGAGAATAAAAAGCGAAGAAAACAGAGGCTAGAAGGGGCCAGGCCGATCAGAGTGGACACCCTCAAGCTGATCAACCTTATGTGTTTCCCCTCTGTTCCCTATGAAATTTGGTGTGGAAGTCCCTGCAGAGAAATAAAATAATTTTTTTTGCAGAAAATTAAAGATTTTGGTACTTACTTCAACAGTTTATCTTTGTTTCTCTTTCATGCTCGAGGACGAGCATCGTCTAAGCACGGGTGAGGAGTCATCGCATTATCTCTGACTACTGCTGAGTAAAGTACTATGTTGCAAGGAGTTCTGAGGAAGAAAAAGAAAAGAAATGTGGAAAAAGAGAGAAAGAAGAAAGAAAAGAAAAAAGAATGAAAAAGAAAAAAATAATAAAGGAGAAAAAGAATAAAATGCTCCTCGGTTCTTTGAGCGTCATTAAAGTTCCCAATGCTTTCAAGATTAAGGATTAATCCATACTCATCTTTCAACCATGTGCAATCCGATTATGAGAACTTTATTTGTGTCTCGCGATCACCCTTTTGCCACTTGCACATGTCCACTTATCTAAATATGTGTGTTTCATCCCTCTCTACCAACATTTACTTTCCTTGGCCTTTTTGTCAAGTCTCAGTAATCCCAATAGATCTCTCTCTTAGGTTGACAATATTTTAGATATAATATTTTGTTAGGATTGTTTTTACCTACCAAGCTCCACATAAGCCTTCCACCTTCATATATGAGTAGAATATATTGAAAAAAATTCTAGTATAGGGTTTAGTGACTCTATGAGACGAGTGTTTCGATGAGGTTTTGCAAGAGAATCTCACTTGTGTTGGATTTGCATCTTTTTAAAAAACTCTTCATGATGAAATAATGAAAAGGTCTGAAGATGACTTAAGTTCAAGAGGATTGTATTTATTTTATTGTGGCTTGTTCTTTACTGCTATTCTATCTTCCATGATGAAAAATAGCCGTTCACAACTTGAACTTTAAATGCTAAATACTTGAGAGAGCAATGTGTCTTGTTATGTATAACTGAGTGCAGGGATGATGTCGAAAGGCAATGCTGATTTCGTGATTAAGCAAGTATCCTAGACTTGCTCAAGGATGAGCAAGGTTTAAGCATGGGGGAATTGTTGATGCTCATTATTGACACACTTTTAGTGCTTTTTAAGTGGTGTTTTCATATATATTTTTATACTAACCCACCACTTGGCACCGGAAATAACCCCGTTTTCACGTATGCATTGTATTTTGGAGCACATTATATTTTTGTACGAAATTGTACCTAAAAGCATATTTTTGGATAAAACCTTGAACAAGCAATGAACCAGTCAAAGATGAAGGCGAGCGGGCTCAGAAAGAGCCCAGGCCGATCGGCCTGGTGAAGTCCAAGCCGATCGGCCAGGGATCTTCTGGCCCCCTCTGACACTCATTTTTGACAAGCACTCCTCCAAGATTACTTAAGGGCTAAGATTGTGAAGATATGGCAAGTATCACTTTGGGATCAAAGAGGAATCGAAAAAGATCAAGTGGAGATTTGGAAAGTTACTAAAGATCAATCTCACCCCGAAGTTATTGACGTGCCAGGCCCACATGCATACAAAAATAAGCTTCGAGAACATCAGAGGAGATTTGGCGATGAAGTTGGGCATGTGGGGATAAAAGGATGGGCCAGGCGGATCGGTCTGAGGCTTTCCTTGCTCCTCTCGCCTTCCAATTTTTGCCACGCGCTCTCCAGACTATAAATACCCCAAAAATTCACCGAGCCCTAAGGTCAATCCAGCAGAACTCAACGAAACCAAGGGCATTCATCAGAGGGAGCTAAGGGCCGCTGCAAGTCTTCGAAATTGTTTAGGAGATAGCTTAGGCCAAACCCTAGCCGCCATGGTCATCCCTACGCGGCGAAGCCATGGTGGAGTTCAGGAGCCAAGCCTTGTATTCATCAGGGCCTATGTACATATAATGGTGATATCAATCTAATATTGTGCATTGATCTACTATGATACATGCTTATTCAAATATGTCTAGCTAGCATATGTTCTTAGTAAGAATAGATGTACTCGTGGTGATTAGTGTATATCTTGCGGATACACCTTAGTAGTGCGTAGGAAGTCGGTGTGATTACCTTCGCGTGGTGACAACATGTGGGAGGAAAAAGGTCGAACGATTGCGTAATGTTGAGTAGGATCGATGGCGAGTATTGTGGGAGTCGTTTGAGATGAAGCTTTGGAAAATCAGAGGCGTTAACACGTACCTCGCAGTGATGATCACAAGAAAGTAGGCCGCTTGCGAGCCGCCTTCCTGAGAAATGACTCTTTATCAAGGTGCTACATAGATTGGTTACCATTTTGGCTGGAACTACAATAAGAGGACAATATGCTCATGCTACGTTTGGTTGTGTTACCTTATATATATGGATGTGATCTGTTTACCCTGTCTATAATACTTATCTAATTATTGGGTTTACCTTTATATGCAATTCATGCTTCATGATAGGATTAAATCCGTTTAGCTAGATAGAGAACCCTAGTCAGTTCGCTGCCAATCCATGGATTGATAAAACTTAGATGGAATACTCTAAGGAAAAAGCTACGATGATCCGTACGCTTACGGTTCACAACTTGGCGTGTTGATTACCGTCAACATGGATAACAATCAATCACGGCCAATCTGTAACCATAGTGCAAGTTGGAATGGATTTCAAATGAGAGGATGATCCATGCATATGAGATGTAGAGCTCATACGCTAGGAGTATTGGTTTCAATGTTAGAAAGAGCACCACAAGACTGAGACTAGATATGACTATGATAGTGTTTGGTTCAGCAGTTTGTTACGTAATCGGATTGTAGAGGCTAACCGATACTGTTAAACACGTTTGATTGACATCAGTTCAGTATAAGAATGCAAAATTCAATGGAGAAATTGGATTAGATAGCCAAAAGAATTGATTGTAAGTTGATGGTCCGCCCGCTAATATACCCGAAACACCCCATTCACTGGTAGAGAATTGGCCTTTAGTCCCGGTTGGTAGGGTGCATATCTCTCGAATATCCATCCGGGATAAACCAACCGGGACAAAGGGGGGGGGGGGGGGGTAAAGGGGGTCCCTTTAGTCCCGGTTGGATTTCCCAACCGGGACTAAAGGGGTCCCCTTTAGTCCCGGCTCGATTCCAACCGGGACTAAATGGCGCTTGCATGGCACTGTGGCCGTGACGCCTGAATTTTTCATGCATGCATCACGTATACGTATAGTAGTACCGCGACCCTTTTAATTTGTTAACCTTGTAGTTGAGATTTTTTTAGAATGAAATCAACTAGTATTTAAACGAATGAGATTTGTAATTATACAATTACTATATATATACACAATCCTTATACACAATTCATATACACAATTCAACTAGCTTAGTACAAATCGATCATAATTAGCGCGTATTATATATACAAATAAATCAAAGAATCTTCCTACGATCTTCCCGTCGTGGTGTTGCTGATCGGAGTGTCTAATTGTCGTCCATCGTAATAAAATTCTCCTCTTGGATTTACCACCTCGTCCATTATGAATCCAATGAGACCTTCACATATTGCCGCTACTCTTTCTTCCTTCAAGAGTCCTTGTTGAATATTTAACATCTATAATTTGGAAATTTGTGAATGTTACATGAACAAATACATATAAGGAGCTAGAAAATAATTAACTAGTAATATATTTATTTTACGTACTTTAAAGTTGTGCGGCGTCATCTTCGGTCCCTTGGGTCCCAAAAAACTATGCATGTGCTCACAGATGTAATAGCCACATAGATTATTCCCGGGTTCCTGTCTGAAGCACTTCAGTGCGGAAAAAAATAAGTTATGAAATATTCGTGTTATACAATGTAATAAATGTGCAGACTTCATACGTACCGGGAAGTCTATGTTCCATGTAAGATTTTCTTTGAATGGACTTTTGTGTGTCCTTATGAATTGTTTCCATGCGCTGCGGATTAGAATAATGAATGACATAGTGTAACAGGGATAAAATTTAGGAAATAAATTTTTGCATAGAGATAAAGGTCCAGAATTATTACAAGCCTAGCATGTCTTGCAATTCTTGGTAGTCCACCGGATCTTTCCTTAACGAATCAAAGACAGTGACGTGGCTTCTTTCAGGCTCAATTATAATAAGGATCCAGTGGAAGCTGCGTGCGTAAAATGTTCATGCATATTAGAGCTAACTAACATGTAGAGATAAGGAAAAAGACATCGAAAGTAGACGGTATACACACACTTACTTGAAGTTGTATGGAAGTAGTATGAAATCCTTGAATGTTTGTTTGTGTAGGAAATTGTATATTTCCGCAAAGGTTTTTTCCGGCGCTAATTGTATCTATTGTTGGTTAACTACAGATGGATCCATGAAGCCTACATGTAGGTACGCCTCTCGGCGGCATGTCTGAATTAGCATCCTACATGAAATGGAAGATGAAGTTAGTACGGTGACGCACGCCAAAATTTACATGTAGAGATAATAAACGGACACTTACAGAATCCAAGCGCTGATCAGAGAGACGTCCAGGGCATCATGATGGTACACTTCGTATATATCCTTGAAGTCTAGCCACAGCACTTTCTCCCCTTCACCGTGAAAATCTATCGGTTTTACCTTCATGCCGATCATCTCCCTCGAGTTGGCGGATGCCATCATGTACCATTGATGGAATTCGTACATCTTTGTTGATAGCTTCCGTACCATTGCAGGTATGATTCCCCGTTCGATCAGGTCTTGTTCCATCTTCCTCCACTTGGGAATTGCTGAGCCATACCCACCTCGCCCCAAATGATGGTGGTAGCCCTTCTGACTAGCATTTGCTGTGTTGGTCGTGATCTTTTTCACACCTTCTTCACTCCTCTTGTATTCAACAAATGCATCCCAGTGGTCCCTCAACTTTGGCCACGCGTTGAAGTCTGGAGTTTTGCCCTTCTTGATGTAGTGGGTGTCCAGCATCTTCTTGAATGTCTGGAATTGAGTAGCCATCTTCTTAAGTGTCCACGCTTTGACATCCTTCTCGCTATATCATTCGGGGAATGTGAAATGTCTCTTCACGTCTTCCCACAGCATATTCTTTTCTGTCTCTGGAAGGGCGTACGGATTATCGCTTCTGTCCTTCCATTCTCTGATGCTGATAGGCACGTTGTCCCGGACGATTGCCCCGATTTGACTCACGTACTTCTTTGCTACTTTCTCGGGAGCAACCGGCCTGCCCTCTTCTGTAACTTCGGTGATGACAAGCCTCTCTTCCATCACCTTTGTACTACCTCGGGTCTTCCGCCCTTGTGTCGATCCGGAGGGCTAATAGTTCAAGATTCATTAATTAGTACGTAGTAGTAACGGTGGCGTGAAACAATACAAGAATGGTTGTATATACCTCGCCGGAACCTTCCGCCACGGCAAGTTATTGCTGCGGCTGTTGCTCTTCATTCCCATCGGCGGACATGTTGAGGAACATGTCCGCCTGGGTGCCCTCTTCATCCGTGTATGATAGTGGAACGTTGTCGCCACTACCATCACTAGTGATTATCTGCTCCATGATATACCTTGCGGTCTTATCGTCTGCCATTTCAACTATTGATGGAAACATACATGGAATCATACATGACAGTCATAGAAATCGTCTTAATACAAATTTGTACAAAGTCCTACAAAGTCCGGAATCATACATGTATATAATGAAATCATAAAATAACACGAATCGTACAAAGTCTGGAATATTTATACAAATTTCTATGAATTTTGACGAATTTCTACAAATTTCTATGAATTTCTACGAATTTCTACAAATTTCTACGAATTTCTACGAATTTCTATGAATTTCTACGAATTTCTACGAATTTTGACGAATTTCTACGAATTTTGACGAATTTCTACAAATTTCTACGAATTTTGACGAATTTCTACGAATTTTGATGAATTTCTAAGAATTTGTAACAATATCCACGTGTGGTGCCTAGGTTGTGACGGCGGCGATCAGAGCGGCGGAGGCGGGACGGCGGCGGTCAGGGCGGCGGTACGGCGGAGGCGGGGACGGTTCACCGGAACCACGGGCGGTGCCTACTAGTTTGTGATGGGCGGCGGGACGGCGACGATCATGGCGGCTACTCGGCGGCGATCACGGCGGCTACAAGGCGGCGATCACGGCGGCTACTCGGCGGGACGGCGGCGAACTTGGCGGCGATCACGGCGGCTACTCGGCGATCTCTGTCTAACTTAACAAACTAACTAGAAATCTAAAAATCTAACTTAACAAAATTACAAATCTAAAAATCTAACTTAACAAAATTACAAATCTATCTAAAAATAAAACTTAATTTTCTAATTAACTTAAAAAGAAAACCCTCCCGGCGCTGCCGGCCGGCGCTGCCGGCCGGCGCGGCAGCGGACCTCTCGCGCGCGGGGCGGCGGCCGGGGCGGCGGGACGGCGGCGGCCGGGTCGGCGGGACGGCGGCGGCCGGGGCGGCGGGATGGCGGTGGCCGGGCGGCGCGCGGGACGGTGGCGGCCGGTGCGGCGACGAGGACGAAGACGACGACGGCGGGACGACGGCGGCCGAGGCGAAGACGACGACGGCGGCTACAAGGGACGGCGATGAGACGGCGACGAGGGGCGACGAGGGGCGACGAGGATGGAGCCGGCGACGAGGATGTGGCTGGAGCCGGTGGCCGGAGGCGACGAGGTGGCCGGGGGCCGGGCGCGTCGACGGACGAGGAGGGGATCGAGGAGGGCCGGCCGGGGGACGACGACGGCGCAATGGGGGACGACGACGGCGCAATGGGGGACGACGACGGCGCAATGGTGGACGACGACGGCGGCGGCCGGCGAGGGAGGCGGACGGGCGGCGACGGCGGAGAACGCGCGGGACTTGCAAAATTTTGGCTAAGTGTGTAACTGGCGGGGGGTAGAAGGGAGTACAGTGCCTTTTAACCCCCCCCTTTTATCCCGGTTCGTAATGGGACCCGGGACAAAAGAGCCTTTTATCCCGGGTCCCGTCACCAACCGGGATAAAAGGGGGGGGGGCCTTTTATCCCGGTTGCAGTTGGCAACCGGGATAAAAGGGTATGTTCGGGCGGGAGACGAAACGTACCCTTTTATCCCGGTTACCGTTTGCAACCGGGATAAAAGGGGGGCCTTTTGTCCCGGTTGCTGTTAGCACCCGGGACAAAAGGTCTTTTTTCCTATTTTTCTTCTCTCGCCTGTTTTTTGGAAATGGATTTAATTTTACCTTTTCACTGCATTTCAGGATGAAAAACAAAACCTTCACAGATTTTGTACATGCAAAAATATATTTAATTAACGAGTAAATTGACAATAAGTATGAAGTAATCATTAATTCTATACCAACTCATGTAGCCTGTAAAATATTTATTTTACTGCATTGCTGTGATCAAGAAATTATTCAATTAAATTATTTGAATGCGCAGAAAAATCCATGTTAGTATGTGGTTAACAATGTTCATGTATATCTAAAAAATCTTCACCTAACAAATTTAATAACACATGAAATCATACATAGGGTAAATTATAAATTGTATCAATTAATACACAAAGGTCATGTATATATAACGCATTACAATACAACGTTGTAAAATTTCTTCTTCACAAAAGGTCCTTGATCATGATCGCGGCGTAAGTACGGAGTCTCTTCTTTGGATAGCAGGATGCTTGGATCAACTTCAACGGCGAATGGAGGCATGCCATCAAACTGGTGCCTCCAACCGGGATAAAAGGGTGTCTCTTTTATCCCGGTTGGATCCTCCAACCGGGATAAAAAGGTCCCGCTACCGACGCCCCCCAGCTAGCCGTTGCAACCGGGACTAAAGGGGGGCCTTTAGTCCCGGTTGCAATTACCAACCGGGACTAATGCTCCCCTCCAAATTTCCGCACCCCGGCGCACCCCCTTTTGTCCCGGGCCAACTTTAAACCGGGATAAAAGGGGGCGGATCGAAAGTCAGTTCTCTACTAGTGATTGTATCTGTGCCGCTCAGCCTAATAGGCAAGATTTTTCACCTGCACAGTAACTCTCCGGTCTCTGGCACCTGTGGGTCCATTCAATTTATTGCAAAAAATGTTGATATATCATCTTGCTCGTATCAACAAATACAATATGAACTTGTGTTGTCTACCGTTAAATCCCATCTCAACTGCTAACTTCTCGATAAATAAGGGGTATTAATAAAGGTCTACACAGTGATCTATATAACTAACCCTCACTGTTCCGTGAGTTTTGGTGCTTCTACTTATTTTGCAGGAATATGCTTGAATCAAATATAAAATGCCAATATTTGGAGCATATGCAATTATGGTGTAAAATGGACGTAAAGTAAGGCCAAGTGGTAAATTATTGAAAATAATGTCCAATATATATATGGCTAAACTAGAGTGCACCATGTCAAAGTGGTCGTCCAAAAAGTTAGAATGGGTATATTATTTGCATGAATCGGGATACACATCAAGAGATCGAAAGACAACCGCATATTATATTGTTGATGATGTCACCTGCCGCAGCATGACCTCAGCACGTTCTTGTCTCTGAGGAGTCAAACTTGTCATGGAGCCTACATACAGCACATGCACCATGTGCACGTACTATATACTTTCAGATTTTTGATAATTATTGATTATTCAAACACCGCGCGCGGGAGGTATATATATGGTGCAAGGAGGTTATCTTGGTCAGGGCACTACCACTATCAATCTTTGTCTAGGATAGTGCCATGCGCGGAAGAGTCCACGGAAGCTGGAATAGTGTAAGGCCATTTTCAGTGGTGACATGTCATATTTATGAAGAGAAACAAACGAGTTTTATTCTGACTAGTAGATGTGCACGTGCCCCAGGCACGTGTATAAATAAACCATGACAAACAATTATTATGCAAACAATACATGTTAGAGGGCATATTAGATAATAATACAACGGCAAACAAACGCGCACGATTCCAGGATTTCAGAAATCATGCAATCCTACCTAAGCAAGAGTCAATGGACACATGGGAGGAAATATGTGAACTTTTCAAACAACCAGAAGCTTGCCACTCAAGCTATAAAACTACAATACACATATTGTTCCAGCAATCCAACAATTCCATTGAAAAGTATAAAAACCGAATACAAACATATATCCATCAAAATGTTTCCTTGGTCTCGTAGCATCTTTCCTCTGCCATACGTCATTTGTAGTCTTGAAATGTAGAAGCTGCAGGGGCAGAGTATCACAAACTTCAATATTAGAATGTACATAATAAATTATATTCTTATGATAAGGCGCACAGTGACATATATTTCAACACATGTATTATAAAAATAACACACCTCACAACTCCAATACATCATGTATACAATATTCTTCGTCCCCTTCCTAGTGGGATCCATATCCTTGTTTCTTCTTGCGAGAACCCATGTCATCTCACGAGAAACACCTATAGATAGTGCCACATACAACTGCCCGTGAGAAAAAACAAGCTCGGGGAGGTAGATACCTACATTAGGTATTGTCTGCCCATGGGCCTTGTTGATGGTCATCGCGAAGCTCAATTGGATGGGAAACTGCTTGCGCTTGAACTTGAATGGAAGGGATAAATCTTTGGAATGGGACATTGGTATCTTGGGTAAGCGACTGAGACGTAGCGGACATCAATTCCACTATTCTCGCAGTATTCCCAGAAGTCGTGGTTGTTGAAGCTGGATCCCATTGGAAAGCTCGTAGGCTTGAGAAGGTTTCCTCCAAATCGACGATTAGATCCTCCTAATTTCTTGTTTTGACGACTACGTTGTCCACGTAAGCTTCTACGTTACGATGCAATTGCTTTTCGAAGCACATCTGTATAGCTCGTTGGTAAGTTGCCCCTGCATTTTTTAATCCAAATGACATTGTTTTGTAGCAAAAGGCCCCAAATGGAGTGATGAAGGCTGTCTTAGCTTGATCTTCTTCTTTGAGGCTTATCTGATGGTAACCTGAGTAACAGTCGAGAAAGCATAGCAAATCACACCCAGCAGTAGAGTCAACTACTTGGTCGATCCTGGGTAGTTCAAAGGGGTCCTTTGGATAATGTTTGTTGAGGTCTGTGTAATCAACGCACATTCTCCATTCGTTGTTTTTCTTGCGCACGAGTACAGGATTGGCTAGCCAGTCAGGGTGAAAGACTTCTTTGATGAACCCTGCTGCGAGTAATTTGGCTAGCTCTTTTTTGATTGCTTCTTGTCTATCTTGGGCGAACCTGCGGAGGCGCTGTCACTTTAGGGTAGCTTTGGGGTCAACGTTTAGAGAGTGCTTAATCAGTTCCTTGGGCACACCAGGCATGTCAGTTGGTTTCCAGGCGAAGATATCGTGGTTTGCCCAAAGAAAACTGATGAGCGCGGTTTCCTATTTAGGGTCTAGCCCTGTTCTAATCAGAGCTGTTTTAGAGGAGTCGCCGGTTTGGAGATCAACTGTTTTGAAGTCTTTCTCATTTGTTGGCTTCACCTTTGCTGACCCCGACTTGTTTTCTGGTATTTCGAGTTCTGTTGCGTGAAGTTTCTTTGAAGCTGAGAAAACTTGTTGCATAGGGCTGGGTGCTTGAGAGGTTGCGGCAATCTCCACGGCTTCGGTGTCGCACTCGTAGGATCGCCGTAAATCTCCTCGTAGCGTTAGTTCCCCCTTGGGCCCTGACATTTCGAGTACCAAGTACACGTAGTGTGGTATGGCCATGAACTTAGCCAGAGCTGGTCTCCCGAGTATGGCATGGTAAGAGGTCTCGAAGTCAGCGACTTCAAATCTGATGTACTCGGTTCGGTAGTGTTCCTTGGTTCCGAAAGTAACTGGCAGGATGACTTGTCCTAGTGGTATGGTTGCGTTTCCTGGTACGATTCTGTAGAAGGGTGAGTCTGTTGGAGTGAGCATGTCCATGACGTCAAGACACATTTTCCTTAGTGTTTTGGTGAAAATGACGTTGAGTCCGCTTCCGCCATCGATGAGTACTTTTGTTAGTTTTGAGCCTGCAATGACAGGATCGAGTACTAGGGGAAATTGACTTGGTTCTGAGAATTTTGTCCATTGGTCCCTTCCACTGAAGGTTATAGGTACCTCTGACCATTTTAGCGGTTTTGGATCTGTTGGTTCAATGGCCATGATTTCTCTGAGTACCAGTTTACTAGATCGCTTGGATGTGGTACCCGAGATTCCGCCAAAGATGACGTTGACTGTTTTGGAGGCGGTCTGGAAGTCGCCTTCTCCTTCTTCGTCGTTATTGACTTTGTTTTTACCTTTATCTTTTTTCTTGTTGTACTCGTCGGGAGGTGGTGGTGCGGGCAAATCCTGCATTACTCGGCGCATGCTGTAGCAATCTATTGCTGAGTGTTTGCTAGTTGGGTGCCATGGGCACTGTTTTTTGAGTAGTTTGGTGAAGCTTGGCCCGTCATCATTTTTGCGGGATCCCTTCTTCCCTGAGTTAGTCATGGAAGCAATGGTGTTGTCAGGTTTCCTTTTGCAATTTTGGTTACTCGAAAAGTTGTTTTGAGTATCGCTGTGTCGGTTCCTATCCTGGTCATGGTTGTTGTCGCGCTCGCGGTTGCGATAGGAGTCGAACCGTTCTCGCTCTTTGTCTTCTTCATCTGCCCATTGTTGCACCATGATTTTGAGATCTTTGACAGTGGTTGGTCGTCATCTACTGAAGTCTTGGTATGTTCGTCGATCATAGAGGTCATTTTGGAAGCACTCGATGACGTCTATTTCTGAAATGTCGACTATAGTGGCCTTCTTTTCGAAGAATCGTCATAAGTAGTCGCGTAGTGTTTTGCCTTCTTTCTGTTTTACTTGACTTAAGTCGATCTTGTTGCCTGGTCTAGTCATGGAGCCGGCATAGTTGTTGGTGAAAGCTTTTGTCAAGTCTTCCCAAGAGTCAATTGTTCTAGGCTTGAGTGACTCAAGCCATGTTAGAGGTGCGGGTTCCATGCATATGGGAAAATGGATGACTTTGGTGTCATTATTGCCTCCGGCTGCCTGGACTGCCAAAGAGTAACATCGGAGCCATTGAATTGGGTCTTGCTTGCCATCATATTTGGTGATTCCTGTTGGCTTGAATTTTTTGAGTAGTCTTGTCCTCATCACCCGAGTTGTGAAAGCGGGAAAGTGATTGTAGTTGTCAACTTCTCATTCACGGCGACTATTGATTATTTCCCCTAGATCGCTGAAATTTGATACTTCATGATTTTTCTTGATATGGCGAGGACTTTTTGCGGAATTGGTGCAACTGACTTCTCCAACATCTTTTTTTCGTACTAGAGCTTCGTGTTTGCTCAGTCCTTGACTATGTTGCCATGGTTGGTTGACTACTTCGTTGTTATTCCTTTGTGCTTCGTGGAAGCCATTGTTGACTGCAGCACCCCTACTGTCCTCTCGATGAGCGGAATTGCGAGGAACAGATAGGATTGGTGATTCCTTATTGAGTAGCTTGGAAGCTTATTTTGCGAGTTGTGCAATTAGTCCATTGCCTCACTGCGCATGTTGAGCTGTCATTTTGTTATCTCTGTCTCGAGGTATGAGAGTTGATATAAGGTTGATTGAGGCAATTGCTGCGAGTGGAGTGTTGTGCTCTTGAGCTTGTACTGTGTCAAATGCTCTTTCAAGGTTTGTGATGGGAATGTTTGTAGCCAGCATTTATCGGCGTTCAGCCCGAGTAATATTTCGCATCCTTCTTTGGTTTCTTTGATCGGAAGTTTCATCTTGTGGGGCGTTAGTTGATGACCCATCCTCTGAGATGTTGTCGAGTTGTGCTATCCGTTGAGGGGTTGTCTGTTGGCTAGTGCCCATGTTGTTATTTTGAGTAATGACAAAGACTTCTCTATCTGGGTAGTAGCTTCGAGAGCTTGATATTGCGATTTCCGTGGAACTTTCCGTAGGGCTTGAAGTAAGTGGGACGCCTTCCTGGAACGGAAGGTTGTCCAAGTGAGCGACAAGGCGTGACTCGTAGTCACGGGCAAGGAGAGAT
The DNA here is from genome assembly GCF_000263155.2 of Setaria italica. NCBI lineage: Eukaryota > Viridiplantae > Streptophyta > Magnoliopsida > Poales > Poaceae > Setaria > Setaria italica. The sequence continues at coordinate 33,628,115 of NC_028458.1, read as the reverse complement.
GATCTCATTCCTGGCCAGTGGACGAATCTGCCTTGTGGTGTTGAAGTTATTACCAGACTTTGGGCTGGTCCTGATACCGGGATCTCTGGGACACAGTCCGAGTTGTAGTTGCAGTCCCCGTCTTCCCCGTGTTCGAGTTGAGTTCGAGTGAGGAGACCTTGGTAGACTTTGACTGTGTTGCGGAGTCCGTATGGGAACCGTTTTGGAGTCGAAGTCGACTTGTGAAGTGACTGGGATTGACTAGTCCGAACTGAGGTCGAGTCCGCAACGTAGTCGAACTCGGTGTTGTTGATGTTGAAGTTTTGGTTTTTCCTGACCGAATCCTCTATTTTCGGCTGAGAAAGGCTTTCATTGAGAGATTTCTTCTCCTAGGTGTTGATGATTTGGCGCTGAAACGATCCAGCGCCATCGGAGATGCAGAGCCAGGATCCAAAAATGAAGGTTGCGCCTGCCTCGAAGGTGAGGCTTGATAACGACACGTGCCATCGAACTCACGCAGAGAAACTCGACAACTTCCCCTACCTGGCGCGGCAGCTGTCGGTGTTTTAGACCGGCAACCCACCTATGGGGTACCCCAGGTGGTCTTTTGTGCGGTAAGGGCCATCGAGAATCAAGGAGTCAATGGTGACGCAAGGAACACGATTTAGAGAGGTTCGGGCTGCTAGATCGCGTAATACCCTACATCCTGTGAGTTGGTTGTATTGAACTTGGATGAGTTGAAGGAGTTGTCCTGGAGGGGGTCCCTGCCCGCCCTTATATACTTGGGAGGGCAGGGTTACAAGTTTGAATCCTAGTCGGGTACGATTACAGAGTTCTACTCGGTGTAGACCGAGTAGTTTCCATATGCATACTTAACTAGTCCGAGTGGGATACGCTTTTTGCCGCGTAGCCCCCTAGTCTTGATTGTGTACGAGTACGCCCCTTAGTGGGCCGCACAGGACCTACTCATGGGTCTGGGATGTATGCCCGACAGGTATGAATACCCTTTTTTCTGCATGCTGGCTATTAACTATCTCAGCATCGATGACACGTGCCCTCTTTCTCGAAGCTCCGGTCGTACCGGGCTCGCCCCCGATTTTGAGGCTGAAATCGGGAAACCTGCCTGCACGGTGGTTTTGAGGCCCAAACCGTCCATCTCTGCTTGACCGCAACGTGACCTCCTTGATGTCGACGCATGTCCAGGCTCCGCCAAGCCTCCCGCTCGACTCGACCGACGCTGTCTCCATCCTGTCATATTCTCTCTCCCTTCTGTGCACCATGTGGATCGCCCATGACTCCGCCTGGACTCCTCGGGTCCCTCGGTCCAAGCCTACTCGTGTTCACCCTTCACCGCCCTTGGTCCATCGGCATAAACCTTTCACTTGACCTTCACCGCACGCCATCGGCCGCCATGTCACATCCTACACCTGCACATCACAAGCCAAGAGCAACATCATTCCATACAACGTTGTCAATCACTCATCATCCAAGGGTGACCACCACTGGTCCTCAACATGAAATCATATATAGGGATAAATCCGATGGAGTTACATGTGTAGCACAAACAATATTCGATGTTAAAACTAGTTCTAATTGATAAGACATTTTAAGTAACTCTTCCTACATATTTGTTATTAGGTCCATAAACTCATGGGAAAACTGGCTAGCGCTAGATGGGAACCAGTCTTCCTAGAGGACTGTATCTTTGGGTATATGGACCATATCATCGGCACAGTGGCATTTGGGAACATCGATGGCACGGAGCAATTCATGGAAAGGCAGCACTTCCATGATGTGATCAACGAGGTCATGATCGCAAGATCTAATTTCTGCGCAGAGGACCACTTCCCCAATGTTAGGAATAAACCTAACTTGGGTGTTTGTCTAATCAGGGGTGCGTGTGTGTCGCGTGGCAATGTGTTGCCGGTTCATGTTGTGCATGGAACATAGTGTGTTCATGTTGCCGTTGCAGGTAGTTAGGATTGTGCGGGAGTCCACCAGAACCTCGCAGGATAGCTGTGAGGATCAAGTTAGATCGAGTTAAAGTACGTTGAGAGGGGGTGGTGTGTGTGGCGCCGGTCAGCACGGAGGAGCGCCTTGACGTGTGAAACGAGCGAGTGGCTCTTGCGCCGTCGCCGGGAGGGTCGTGCGGATCATGGGTGCGAAGGTCGGCATGGAGGTGTAGCTCCGTGGTGTCTCTGGCCTATTTATACCCATGTACTCCTTCGGTTGTTTTAGCTGCCAAGCCCAGAGAAATAAAAGTGCCAAGATATAGGCCGTTGTGTCAGCCGTGGCGTTCATCGCTGCAAACAGCTTGTGTTCATCGTCTACCTCACCGGTGCTTTGTGTTCGTGAGTGCGAGTGAGTTCCTGGGTGTAGCCAACATTTGGTATTAGAGCCGGGAAGATGAAGATCGGTGACAACCCAAAACCCAAGGTCGGAGAAGGCTCGAAGGTTGGTGCCGTTGTGGAGCGTGTCATCACCAACTCTAGCGCCGTGGAGCCATTGTTGCTGACCAGGGCCAACTACCATGAGTGGAGGTGTCGCTGGAGGCCATGGAGTTGTGGGATGCGGTGGAGGCCGTGTCCAAGGAGCGCGCCAAGGACTGGCGGGCACTGGCTGCCATGTTGCGCACGGTACCGTCGGAGATGAAGGCTGGGCTTACCGTGAAGAAATCGGTGGAGGAGGCGTGGGATGCGGTGAAGAAGATGCGGGCCGGAGACAACCGCATGAAGTCCGCGAGTGTGCAGGGCCTCATGACGGAGTTTGAGAACGTGGCGTTCCACGACGGGGAGACCATCAACAACTTCGTGATGCGCATCAACGGGCTCATCGCTAGCCTGTGTGAGCTTGGGGAGGTGATGGAGGATAGCCGCGTGGTGAAGAAGATCCTACGCGTGGTCCTGAAGAAGATGAAGCAAGTCGCGGTGGCGATTGAGATGCTCGCGGACATCAACTCCATGTCGATCAAGGAGCTTGTCGGGCGGCTGCAAGTTGTGGAGGATGCCGATGTTGAGGAACACACGGTGGGCAATACAGGCAACGTCGGGCAACTGCTGCTCACTGAGGAGCAGTGGGAGGCTCGCCGGCACCGCGGCAAGGAGCGTGCACACTGGGGTGAGGTGAGGCGCGGTGGAGATGCGCGGCGTGGCGGTAGCGGTGACAAGGGTGGCGGTAACCACGACAACGATGATGGTAGCAGCAGCATGTTCTCAGGGACTAGCAGGTGCTCAGAGCGCTGCAACCGAGGGAGATGCTTCAACTGCGGCGTTTGTGGCCACCTCGCGAAGAACTGCCGGGAGCCGAGGAAGGAGAGGGCCCTCGTCGCGGGCGCTGACGAGGAACCGTGCCTGCTGTGAGTCAACGCGCATGGTGCTGTCAGGTTTGGGGGAGAGGTAATTATTAGGTATAAACCTGACTTAAGTGTTTGTCCAATGAGGGGTGCGTGTGTGTCGCGTGGCAATGTGCTGCCAGTTCATGTTGTGCACGAAACATGGTGTGTTCATATTGCCGTTGCAGGTAGTTAGGATCGTGCGGGAGTCCACTAGAACCTCGCGGGATAGCTGCGAGGATCAAGTTAGATCGAGTCAAAGTACGTTGAGAGGGGGTGGTGTGCGTGGTGCCGGTCAGCACGGAGGAGCGCCTCGACGTGTGGAACGAGCGAGTGGCTCTTGTGCCGTCGCCGGGAGGATCTTGCGGATCATGGGCGCGAAGGACGGCATGGAGGTGTAGCTCCATGGTGTGTCCCTGGCCTATTTATACCCATGTACTCCTTTGGTTGTTTTAGCTACCGAGTTCAGAGAAATAAAAGTGCCAAGATATAGGCTGTTGTGTCGGCCGCGACGTTCGTCGTCGGAAACAGCTTGTGTTCGCCGACTACCTCACCGGTGCTTTGTGTTCGTGAGTGCGAGTGAGTTCCTGGGTGTAGCCAACACCCAATGCCCTTGGCTGCCTCGTCGATCGCCTCACTGGCGTTGTCTCCCAACGTGAGATGGTATTCAGGGAATTTGACACTTTCTTTGAGACAATCATTGAGCACCACCTCGACCCCTCCCTATGTCATCCCGGACCAAGGCGGTGACCTCATCGATGACCTCATTCATGCCCTCATGGAGGAACACCAAGGCTTCCCCAAGTTCGGTAGAGAGCGCATCAAGGCCCTGTTGTCAGTACGTAATGCGACCAACCTAACTACTTGATTCTTACAACCAGTGAACTAAAATTATTACTTTTAAGGAGCTAATAACTACCATTTGATTCATAATGTAATTCCTGTCATGTGTACAAATCTCTTGTAGAATATCTATATCGGTGCTGTTGACACGGGATCCATTACCATTGTTTGGACAATGACTGAGCTGATCCGTAACCTGCGGGTGCTCAAGAAGGTACAACACAAGATCAGAACTGTGGTGGGCAACAAAAGTAGGGTGCAACAGGATGACTTGTCCGCACTCAAGTACCTTAGGATGGTGGTCCTTGAGACTCTGCAGCTGCACCCAGCATTTCCCCTTCTTGTGACGAGGGAGACGATGCGGCAAATCAAGGTCTCCGAATATAATGTGCCAGCCTAGTCTAGGCTCCTTGTGAATGCATGGACAATGGGTAGGGACTCGGCATACTGGGACAACCCTAAGGAGTTTGACCTAGACTGATTCGAGTGTAAGGATGTCAACTTCAACAGGACAACACACTTTGAGTATGTGCCTTTCGGCGCTGGCCATTGGATGTGTCCCGGGATGGCTGTGGGACTATCTACAATAGTGTTCTTTTTGGCCAACCTACAGTACCACTTCGACTGGGAGCTACCGGAGGGGATGACGACAGATAATGTTAGCATGGAAGAGGCGGGAGCACTAACAGTACACAAGAAGACACCTCTCATGCTTGTGCCGACCATATACGGGCCGCATTGCTGATCAAATGGAGGTGGGATGGACAAAGTTGATAAATGGGCTTATGTAATACTTTATGGCAGTAAAATAAACTTTGTTGTAGCAAGAGAGTTGTAGGTGCATGACTCCTTTCACTATGTGTTTGGATACTGTTGCATATATTTTATCAGATAATAAAATGGTTGTGAGCATTCCTTGTTTGTACAGAGGATTGAGATTATCTCCGATATGATTTGTAGAAAACAAACTTTTTACTCCTTTGCTCAGTTAGAAAATTGAGATTATTGACAGATGGTTGCTACCTCCTTGTTGCTCTAGATGTAGATTGGTTTTCCCTCTAGCTGTAGCCAACAACTGCCTGCCTGATGCTAGGTCAGCTACAAAGTGGGCTATGGTCACTGGGCGCTAGCCTTGGCTTCTAATTGAAAATATCCAATTAGATTATCTAGCCCAGATAATCTAATTGGAGACCTATATCCATAATTCACCCTTAGGATTTGATTCTAATTTTGTTGCCATCAAGAATTCACTATACATGTTTGTTTGTCATGTCTGTATTGCACGGTGGGCAAGTGTTGACAGTCAAAATTGGCAGAACTGGACGATCAGGTCTCTAAACTGGTCTCCCAACCAGTCAGACCGGTTTTTACCAAAGTCCTAAAAATGAAAATTGGACTTCACCATTGTGTAGCTCTTGTCGAGTAGATTAGAATGCATATGTAGAACGTCTGATTTGGAGTTCGGATGAGAGAGTTATGACCTCGGGAAGATCTGCATCCAGGAAAACCGGTCAAACCGGTTTGCCAGGGCGGTCAGATTGGTTTGGTCTATGTAGTCCAAGTTAGGATTTATATTTTAATATGGGATTTATTAGGGTTTGGATTCCTAACGGGGCAAGACCTCCCCACCCTATAAATATAAAGTGCCACGGCCGATTGAGGGTATCCAATTGACCAAAACCAATCTATCTTTTATTGTTTTACCTTTCTTCCTTGTTACCCTACTTTTCTAACCCCATGTGCTGTTCTTCTCTTGTCTCCATGGCATGAGGAGGCGTCCTAGCTAGCCTGCCAAGCCTAGGACAATCCAAGGTGCGCCTGCCCCGACGGGGTCCCTCCCGGGCGGACGTTCATTGGATCCTCGCCGAGCTTCCTGACGAGACCGGTCTGACCGGCCCGCATAGAGGAGCTACAAGGAGCCCCTCTGCGAGCCACACGTTCAAGCGAGTTCTTGTGTTGGCCCAATTTTAGCACCAACACCATTTGGCAACTCCATTGGGGACGAAGAATCTGGCTGTCATGGCTGATCCATCAAGCCCTAGCAATATGGTTCTACATGAAGATGATTATGAGAAAGCTTGTAAAGAGTACAAGAAAGCTTGTGAAGAGTATATACAAGAGCTCAGCGGATCTACAAGGAATCACTTCTATCTTGTTATATGCAAACCAAGCAAGGTGCGTCAAGATAAAAGAGTGGTAGCCACCATCGACCATCACCATATTGAAGGAGATACAATCTTTAGGTACTATATCTACTCGCCTATCTATCTATGTGAAATTGTTAATTGATAAAGAGGATAGCATAGATTCGGTTTATGATATTCAAAAGTTGGCTATTGAAAAGCCGTCTAATGTTAGTATCAATTCTGAATTAATTGTTGATCCTTGTAAAGATAGGCCATGTATAGATGTCGTTGGTCAAGATCCAGTTCGTCCATCTCTAGCCGAAGTTCCTCGTCTAAAACCCCCTAGCAAGAGCATAGAAACTATATCTAGTACTTCAACTCTCAGGGGGCAACAAACAAAGGTGAAGGTGCCAGTTCTACTGAAACCGGTCTGATCGGTTTGCGAACTGGTCTAACCGCTTCATCTAGGGTTTTGCAGAATAAATCAAAATTAAAAATGGTTAAACCTAAAAAACCCGAGATTGGCGTTTGGAAAACTATTGAACCCAAAGGTTGTAGCAAGCATGAAAAGGAAAAGCTAAAGTCGAATGAGAAGCTTCCGGCTAAATCCTCAACACAAAAGGATGTCAAACATGCTAGTCGGCCTAAAAATTCCAAACACTCAAAATCTTCTCCAAGAGAGAAGTTCCATGATCATAATCGGCAATGGAATACTTTTCCTACATCAATACCGTTTCCTTCACATGGATCACCTACACCTATACCATGGGAGTTTTATGTGCTTATTCTTATTCATCATGGTACTATAATTCATATATGCTGTCTCTTCCTAGATATTTGTATCCAGATTACATTACCTATAGAGAGTTGGTAATTTTAATTGAAAGAATCAATCTATACAGAAAAATAAGCGTAAGGTGATTAAGCAAGTCTATCATATCAAAAAGGATGGTAGATTAAATCAAAATTCAGATTTGACACTAGACATAGAAAAGCTGAACATTGAAGAATCATCGGCTAGTTCTGTTGGTCAAATTATCCGTAATATTGAACATGTTTCAAACAAAATAGTTGAACAACAACTAGGTTCAGCTGGGGGCAAGATGACATCAAAGCGACTAGTTCTGAAGGAACTGGTCTAACCGGTGTCCAAACCAGTATGATCAGTCTTATCAGAAATTTCGGTAGAGCTGCAAATGTCACACCAAAGAGTAAGGTGATGAAGAAGAAGCCAAGCTTTGCTGAATTGTTGCATAAATATCAAAAAATAGCCGAGCAAAAGCAAATCAATTAGTTAGAAGACAATCAAAGGAAGAGTTCTTCATCACCAAGAGCAAAGAAGCATCAACGGTCATGTCATTGGTCTTCATCATTTATTCCATCGATGCACATGCCATGGAATGCATATTCAGGTATATCTAATTATAATCCATGGTTTTGGTATAATCCTTGGTCTTTATTTAATAATTATCAATATTACGCTTATGATTCACCCCTATGACCACATCAAGATTTCAGTTATTAGATATGCTGAGATGCTCAGAAGCCAAAAATAGTAGTTTCATACATATTGTACATGCTAGGATTTTATTTTGGCTATAGTAGAATCCATAAAGAGACTGTCATACGGATGATGTATTGTTTATCATTGTCTTTAGACAATATTGATTATTGAGAATATTTTTTGGCATGCATGCTTTGGCATAAAACAGGGGGGCATGTGTTGACCGTCAAAATTGGCAGAACTGGACGATCAGATCTCTGAACCGGTCTCCCAACTGGTCAGACCGGTTCAACCAGTGTCCTCAAAATGCAAATTGGACTTCACCATTGTGTAGCTCTCGTCGAGTAGATTAGAATGCATATGTAGAACGTCCGATTTGGAGTTCAGATGAGGGAGTTATGACCTCGGGAAGATCTGCACCTAGGAAAACCGGTCATACCGGTTTGCCAGGGCGGTCGACCGGTTTAGTCTATGTAGTCTGAGTTAGAAATTATATTTTGACACGGGATTTGTTAGGGTTTAGATTTCTAACGCGGCAAGACCTCCCCACCTTATAAATATAAATGGCCACGACCGATTGAGGGTATCCAATCGATCAAAATCAATCTATCTTTCTTATTATCCTACTTTTCCAACCAATCGTTTACCTTTCTTCCTCATTACCCTTCTTTTCCAATCCCATGTGCTGTTCTTCTCTTGTCTCCATGACACGAGGAGGCGTCCTAGCTGGCTTGCCGAGCCTAGAACAGCCGAAGGTAAGCCTACCCCGACGGGGTCCCTCCCAGGTGGGCGTTCGTTGGATCCTCATCGAGCTCCCTGTTGAGACCTGTCTGACTAGCCTACCATACCGGTCTGACCGGCCCGTGCAAAGGAGCTGCAAGGAGCCCCTCCGCGCACCGCACGTTTAAGTGCGTTCGTGTGTTGGTTCGATTTTAGCGCCAACAACAAGCTCACTCATTTTTAGAGCACTTCTCTCCTTTTCTCCTACTTGGATATTTCCCCAATACTATTTTGAAGGACCTAATTCACCAACATATGGCATAATTGAAGGCTTATGATCTTTTGCCCTTTAGAATCTTAGGCCCTCCACAATGTGCTAGTGATGCCTACAAAAATGGGTCCCACAACGAGTAATCATGCATCAGATCAACAGAGCCGTAGTGTGCAAACGAATAGGCATCAAAGCTATCTAGACCGTTGGGACCTATGTGAAATAAATATTGCTGCTCTGTGCTCCTCATGCTTAGCCACTGAAGGTGAGGCGGCTGTACACGGAGATGAGCTTAGGAACAAAAAGAGATTTTTTTTATTATACGGGCACCAGGGTTTGTACTTGCCCTACTCCAGGTTTTCTTAGCATCGCCAAGAATTGGCATCGCCTGCCAGTGTGAGGAGTAATACTTCAATCCTTCTCTCCTATTTGGTCATCACTTGGGGCACACGATGTGGAGGGCCATAGGGTTCTCAACTTATATCCTTTCGAAGAACTTTTATTTGTTTTGGGCATATAGTTGGAAAGTTTTGCATTTAATTGAGGAAATTTTACAACTAAGTTTTGTCCTTTGTCGATGGTTCGGATAGTTTTTATGCCACCTGTTCAATTTTTTCTCAATAGGAAAAAAAGTTCTTTCTTTGGTAATGCTTCAGTTCGATCGTCCGTTATGCGAATATTGGGCGCTATCCCACACGAAAATTTTAGATGCCTTTCCACCACTTGTTTGGCCTTCCAGGTATTCTTGTCCTTTCACCCCTCTCCTCTAACCATTCCTTCCACGATAAGCTTCTCCCTTGCTCATCCAGCTCATCCACGCCATTGATGATGGTGAGGCTGCAGTCGCTGCGCCTCACGGATTCCTTAGCAGTGTGCCACCGCAGACCAGAGCTTCTGCTGCGTGTCCGCCGCTGACTTGTGCATGCTCCTCCTATTCGCACCAAGAGAGGTTTGAAGCCATGGTTGCTAGATGTTGAGCCGTGGCCGCCATGTCGCTTCCTCCTGTGCCAACAATTTAGCCACATGCTACCCCTACTCCCGTGCCTGCTGAGGAGGTCAAGTGGAAGAGGAAGGGGGAATAACAAGGTGAGGGAGATGTGGTATAACCACACCATAACTCCATGAAAGCTTTAGATATGTTGTGCTCCATAAGGAGGAAGACTCCATGTTGAGAGGCATCGAGATTTTGTGATGTTGCTGTTGGTATTTTGAGGATGTTGGGACTAGTTTTGGTTGATTGTGAACTAGATGATTTTTTATGTTGCAAGATTGGTTTTGAAATGTCCAATTCTATGTTCGATTTTCTGACGTATTGCACGATTTGAGATGTTGGGATTAGTATTTGCTAATGCTGTAGAAATAAAATTAAAACGTTACATACTTTTTCCTTCTATCACAACAAGTGATATATCGCATTAGTTTTTTTCTCAATGTTGTGGAAGGTGTTCTGGCATGTTTCAGTAGTTTATTTGCAAAGTTGAGATTCTTACATGAAAGGGAGGATAGGGATGTTGTGTGAATGTATTTGTTTTTGTTGCTGTGGAAATTTGATTTTTTAGAATTGGATGGTAGTGAATATTTTGAATGTTACAAAAGTTAAATTTCAATGTTGCCGCATTGTTTACTTGTGTTGCAATTTCCATGGGACGGGCGCCCTTTCTTCTTTGCCTCGGCAGGGGGAGAGACGTCATCGAGCCACGTGAGCAGTCCCCTGTCTTGACCAGGTACACGACAACCATACAGATCATAGCAGAATGGCCACGTGGCAGCCATCAAGCGGGGCGCCTCATCCCCTCTCTGTCTTCTAGCTCCACAGTCCACACATCGTCCAAACCACTCTTTCCCTCCCTTGCCTTGCTCTGCTCCGCTCGCGGGCGATCCTCTCCACTCCTCCAATGGCGCCGCCGCCCACCACGCCCTCCTTCCTCCGCCCGCCACCGCTACCCCACCGCCCTCACCTGCGCCTGCTCTGCCGGCCTCCCTCCGCCTCCTTCCGCGTCTCCGAAATCCTCGGCGGCCGCGGCCTCTGCAACGGCGAGGTCGGCGTCCGCAAGGAACTCGCCTCCACCCCTCCTCCTTCCACCACCGTCTCCTCGCCCGAGTCCTCCACAGGGTCCACGCCGACGGAGGCCGCCCCACCAGCGGTGGACCTGGACGCCTTCGAGAAGGAGCTCCTGGGCCTCACCGGCGGCTTCCCCGGCGGCGAGGTCGGCCTCAAGGACTTCGTCGCCAAGAACCCGCCGCCTCCTCCTCCTTCCAAGAAATCCGGGTCCCAAACCCAAGCCGGCATCTCCGCGCCGCCGCGGCCGCCGGAGCTCCCGCTGTTCCTGCCTGGCATGGTGGTGCTGGTGAAGAACCCCAACAACGCCTACCACATGTACTGCGGGATCGTGCAGCGCGTCACCGACGGCAAGGTCGCGGTGCTCTTCGAGGGCGGCAACTGGGACAGGCTCATCACCTTCAACCTCGACGAGCTCGAGGGCAGGGAGAAGGGCCCGCCCATGGTCAACCCCAAGTCCGTGGTGCTAGAGGACCTCGTCGCGGAGCTCGTGGATGATGACGATAAAAAGGAGGACCAGGCGGCCAAGAAGGAGAAGGAACCCGAGGGCACTGTCGCAGCGGCGTGACCATGCTTCTTGTTCCAGCTATCCTGTATGTATGTATACAGCTAAAAGGTTTGGGGGCTAAAGGGAGTGATAATATATATAACTGTTATATGTATAGTTGGAAAATATTAGTGTGAATTGGGGGCATTGAACAATTGAAGGGTTTGGAGATCAACCAAGCTCTCTTGCTAATTGCGATATGTTTGATCACACTTGTCGTTCGACCTGCATGACTTCTCCTTGGTACTTTAGCTTCTAACCATAATGCTACAAGACTAATTCAATTCAAGGTGAGGCTTGGTAGTTAGTGCAGAAACATGGACAAATGGTTGGATGAGAAATTCAGTTCTGTGTGATCAGTATGGCCACATTATGCAGGTAAATTTCTGTAGCTATAGTGCTTATCTAGTGTAGGATTGGGATGTCGATTTAGCTTGGATTGATTTTGCATAAAACTGGTTAAAGTTGGCCCAACTGTCAATTTAGTATCGATGCTGCTGTATTGTCAAATCAATTACTTTTTGCCTCAATTTTTAAGAAGGGCACAAGACTTATCTTTAGTGATCCTTGGTTTTGGCTGCTGGTGTTGCGAATGAAGTAATTGATTCAAATAATCATGGATCTGAGCTATAGAAGAAAAGGAACGGTATGAATCTGATAACAAGTGCACAGTGTGTATATTATGCTTATAAAGGAAATTGTGGGAAACTATCTTTTAGATTTCTTCTTCATGCAAAGGAAGATTTGTCAGCCAGAGCATAGATGGGAAATAAGAGGATTTTCTGCTCTTTCAAGTTCTTGTTTGTTATGCATTGTCACTTCATTGTCCCATTGACATGTGTCCATATCGGGACAAGTGCCAGACTCTCAAAACCAGGTAACTAGGCTTCCAAGGTTGTAAACTGTCTACATATTCAGGCTGCCAAGGTTGTATCCTGGTACACCAAGCACTAACCTGACTGAATAAAAGAGGATGATCAAAGAAACAAAGGATTGCTGATAATTATTGATTACCATTCTAAGGTCGTTTAGGAGACGGAGCTTGGTTATCTGGAAGGACATTATGCAGTTAGAATAGCCAATTTTCTAATGCATTTGGAAATATGATCACTGTATACTAAGCATCATATGAAAATATCGGGTGCAGCATGGAATGGTACTTCATGGAAACAACTGCTAATATGGAGTGTGATCCAACTGTTTTTCCCTTATGTTTTGGCTGTTCTTCTGTTAATATCAACTGATATGAATTTGAATACTTTCATAGGTACTGAATTTACATGAGGCAAGATTGAGTGTGTCCAGTGTCTTATCCGGAAATGGGTGAGTCCCACCCGCCTGATCTTTTGCAACGCACATGTTATTTGTTCTTTTTGTGTTCTAGATAGCATAAAAAAGCTAGTTTGCAGGAATACTAGAAAATTTGGCAGTAATAGATCATTGTCATGTAGTAGAATAGTTGTGGCTACCAGGTGAACCATTTGCTAGAGCGGTTAGTCTTGAATTTCTGTTCTTGAGTATATACCTATACAGCTGTCTGCTCTTCAGACGTAGTATTCCATTATTATCCAAAGGAACCTCACCTATCCACTTTGTCCGCTTAACCCCTTAAACAAAATTTTAGCTCACTTTACTCATGAACTATTTCATTTGTCCAATCTACCTCCTAATTAGATTTCTCTTTTTTGTTTCTCTCTGTATGAGTTGAATTTTGAGTTCAAATTTTGTGAGCAGATGCAAGACATGATGGTTTATGTTAAAAAATTATACTAAGAATTTTTCATGGTTACTTTCATAGGTTAGGAATATTTAATTCGAAATTGATCTTAGATATATAAAATTGTATGAAAAGTAATCATGAAAAAATTTTAATATATTTTTCCAACGTCGAGCATTATGTTATAAGTCAACCGACAAAATATGAAATTAAAACTCAACTTTTACATGAAGAAATAGAAAAAGATAAATCTAATTAGGGTTAGATTGAACCAAATGAAATAGTTTGAGGGAAGAAAGTGAGCCTAAATTTTGTTCAGGGGGTTAAGTGGACAAAGTAAATAGGTGAGGGAAGTAAAATGAACTTTTTTCCTTATCTAAAAAGATGACCGTATGTGTGTGTGGAGTGACCATGTGAAGGCTTATTTAAATGAAGAGAAATGAGCCAACATTTGGTTTGTTCCTTCCTTGATTTCGTTCTACTCTAGACCCAAATTCCTTACTAATTTCCAGTCTAAAGTCTAGTTTCCAGTCTACTCTTACATTTAAGCTAAGACTTTCAAGAAACATATCTATGTTTTGAAAAATGTTAAGCACTCATAGTTCACCTTAGAGGACATCTTGCTTCACTTGCATGTCAATATGTTGGAATAGAAAGACAGAACACAGATGTATACTCAAGATATGCTTATATAGTAGCTAATCCTTTTGCTGTTCCATTAATTTGTATAACTTTGGCAGTGAACAGTAGTTTTAAAATAAAAGCAGTGGACAGTAGTAATCTGGTGTTATGATTTAATGGATTTTGCAAATAGTTAGGCTATTATTATATTATTATGCTGCTTACCAGAAGCATATATATTATATGAAGACCATTATGGAAGCTTATTCTAATTCTGATACGGTGGTTCAGTACAGCACTACACCATACCAGAACAGTAGTTATGATGCTACACCAGAGGAGTAATCCTACCACCATGAAAATACATCCTACTGCTCATCTAGTGTAATTGAACTGAAATTTCTTGGTAAGGAACTTGAAGACTGATGATGGATAAGTGTCTGATATGCCTCGTGCATTGTTGGTCTCGCTTGTGGGGAAGCTTGCAAGCATGAAAATGCCACCTTCATGAGGAGAGCTATTTCTTTTTGTTGTTGAAGTTGGTGCCAATGGTCGATGGTCAATGATTTCATTAAGTAGCCTATGCTGCTCCCTTGATGATGCAATATGATGCAGAAAATCTTTTGGATGATCTCCCATCACCACCTCGAGCATTACCACACCGAAGCTATAAACATCACATTCTCTGTCACGGCAGATGTGTATGATAGCTCTACACCGAAACATGAAACTAGAATTAGGAATCACTGTAGAGATATAGAAATAATTCAGTGTAAGAAGAAAGTATATACCAGGAACTATATAGCCATATGTCCCTGCTAGCACACTCCAGTTCGATGAATCGGATTTCAAAATCCTAGCTGTGCCAAAATCTGAGACATAAGCCTTGAAAGTTGAATCAAGCAAGATGTTGTTGATTGTGATATCTCGATGGATTATTGGTTGATTGCAGTCATGGTGCAAATAAGATACTGCTTGAGCGACATCTTTAACAAGGGTTGATCTCTTTTCCCAATCCAATTCCTTAGCTAGTTCATCATTTTCTAAGATTACGTGGAGGCTTCCATGCTCTATGTACCATATACAAGAAAATTGTATGTTGGATGGGAGCAAAATCCATACAATTTGACAATGCTTCTTTGTCAAATTTGCGATAAAATTTCCATTTCGCATGAAAATATTCCTTTATCATTGGACTCTTCAGTTTGATGAAGTTTCTTCACAGCAACCAGCTGCCCATCTTGAAGCAGTGCTTTGTATACTTTTCCACATCCTCCCATTCCAATGACATACTTGTCATTGAAATTTTCAGTTGCCCTGATGATATCATCAAATGCTAGTTTTCCATCAAAATTCCACACAGAAAACATGTCCCTTTCATGAGTAATGGCTCCTTCTTCTAGCTTTAATTTATTGTTGATGAGCATTATATAACAATAACAATAGTAGCAATAATGGTGGAACATACAACAAGGGCAACTGGTAGTACCAAACTAAGTAGCTTTCTTTTCTGACGACCTGATAATTGAGTTGAATAGCAAGGTTGCAAGCCAGAGAGATTGCCACATAGACCTTTATTGTGAAGAAACCAGTTAACTGAAGCATTTTGAAGCAGACGTCCTGCTGGGATTGATCCTTCCAAATTGTTGTAGGACACATCAAACGTTGACAGGCTCCCCAGACTTGTAAGGGAGGGTGGAATGCTTCCACTGAACATATTGTGAGATAGGAGATACTCCAGCATATCCAACTTTTCGAGTTGCAGTGGCAAGCCACCACTGAGCTTATGATTGCTAACATCTAGCATGATCTGTAGGCTAGCCAAATTTCCGATTGCAGCAGGCAAATTCCCAGTGAGATTGTTATTGTTTATCTTCAAGGACTGTAGCGTTATGCAGTCTCCCAGTTCATTAGGTATTGATCCACTCAAGCTGTTACCAGATAAATCAAGGTATACTAAGTTGCTCAGCTTGCTCACTAGCGATGGTATGGATCCAGATATCTCGTTCCGCGATAAATTCAAGCTATATAGATTTCTTAATTGGCCGATTTCTTGTGGAATCTCACCACTAAGATGATTGGAGTAGAGTTTTAGTTCCCTCAGGTTGGACAGTTTAGAGAGAGCTGGAGGTATTTGGCCCATGATCATGTTTTTGGCTATATGTAGTACCTCTAATTGGCGGCACTCACCCCAGTTTGGTGAGATGTGCCCAGAGAGCCTATTGGACACCAAGCTGATCAGTTCAAGTTGTGGATATACTCCAAAGTGTTGAGATATATCTCCTGTTAGCTTGTTGTTGAAAAGTGAAAGTTGAACCAAGGTTGTACATGTCTTCAAGCTCACAGGAATGGGCCCATCAAACATGTTTGAAGACGCATGCAGAAATTTGAGGCTGCCACAGATACATATATTTGTAGGCAAATATCCAGAAAGAGAGTTAAAAGATAGGGCAAGTCCAACTAAGCCTGTGAGATTTTCAAACTCCGTAGGAAGGGAACCTGATAACTGATTACCATATGCGAGCAGATTTTGGAGATTTTGCAGATTCCCAAAAGTTTGTGGTATTGACCCAGAAATTTGATTATCACAAAAAATCCAATATTTGGAGGTTCACCAGGTTGCCAATTTCCTTGGGAATCGAGTTTGTTATCCTATTTTCGTGGAGAGCTAGTCTTTCTATTTTAGTGAGGTTTCCTAAGCTGGCAGGAATAGAGTTTGAAATTTGGTTTTGAGACATGTCCATAATCTGGAGATTTAATAGGTTGCCTAGTTCTGAGGGTATCGAACCTGTGATTTGATTTTTATACAGAAGAAGTGTGTTTAGCGTAGTGAGGTTACCTAGTTCCAGTGGTATGGGACCTTTTATTTGGTTTTCACGTTGGCCAAGTTTGCTTAGCACATTGAGGCTGCCTAGTTCCTTTGGAATGGGACCTACGACCATGTTATAGTGAATGAGAAGAGTAGTTAACACCGTTAGGTTACCTATGGATGCAGGGATGTGGCCTGTGAGGTTATTAAAGGAGAGGTCAAGCGTGGTGAGACTCTGTAGGCTGCCAATCTCATGTGGTATTTGTCCTGTAAGGCAATTGCTTGTAAGGTTGAGGTAGGAGAGTGTTGATAGAGAGATGATATTAGCTGGGATACTACCATGGAGACTGT
Organism: Setaria italica; assembly: GCF_000263155.2. NCBI lineage: Eukaryota > Viridiplantae > Streptophyta > Magnoliopsida > Poales > Poaceae > Setaria > Setaria italica. The sequence continues at coordinate 33,611,237 of NC_028458.1, read as the reverse complement.
TGTTGTAGAGGTTAATATATGTGAGGTATGGAAGAGCAGAGAAGTTAAGGTCACCGAGCTGGCCATTGGTATCAGAACCTGGTAGAGAAATGTTGGTCACCATCCAAGACTTGTGCTTGCCATGGTGCACAGCACTACGACACACAATTCCAGTCCAGTTGCATGGGCTGTTATTGTGTTGCCATGGACTCATTTGAAATGGGGACTTCGGGAGTATGGACTTCCAGTGAAGAAGTGCCATTTTTTTGACTTCAAGGAGATGCCTGCACGGAGCACCGCATGTACTTGAAGGCAAAGAAGGCATGAGATGAACAAGAAGAGAAAGTGTATAGTCATTGATGTTGTAGGGGTACACAGTTATCAGAATAATTTGTAGCAAATTGGTGGGCAGATTGTGATTACATAGGTAGGGTGCTCCTTTGAATATATAGTGCAACTTAAATTTTCCATGACTTCAGTCTGCAAGCATCCATTTCACTAGGAGCATTTAACATCAATGGTCACAAAGGTCAGGATTGTTGACTTAGTCATAGACAGTACCACTATATCCGTATATTTTTCCTCCCCTCATGCGAGTGGAAAGTACATACAATGACTCCTATTTCTGATATATTTATTGCCAAGACATAATAAAAAATAACATTTCAATTAGAACCTTTAGCAGCAAATTGACTTCAATTAACATTGCAATAAGCCTTTTTCTTAGTCTGTGGTTTTTTTTTCTGGATTGTTTGATAACATTTTCGTGCATCTGGACTTGTAATTACTTCCCTTACAGTTCCCTTACAGTGTTTGACTTTTCTTTTGAACAAACATCAAACAAAATATTAGCCAAAGGACATGTGGTGTAAGCAGCCATTGAAATCCATATTACTATCATTTTTTCCATTTTTTAGGTTGTAGTTGTGTGCTGGAATTTGAAGCTGATTTGTTTAAAGGTATATATAACTTACAATTTTGTTTCTGACTTTGTTTCAGTCGGCACTAGACTGATTTCTTTAGTTGCTGACAGTGATTTTCTGTACTGAGCTTTTCTGTTCAATGATTCAGATGGGCTGAGTTGGCATATGGATTTTGGTTCACACATATTTTGGCTTGTAAGGCTTCTTCGAAATCAAGCAGTTGAAAGCAAGTGTTGTAGAATTTAAAGTGTAACAACCCAAAATAGTTAATCATGTCATGGAGCATACATGTGCATCATCTCTAGCATCATTGCATCTTTTGAGCTCAATTGATTTACCTTTGGACTTGAAATTTAATTAAAAACTTGCTTTTTGGCATGTACCTTGAGAATAAACTTAGATTTTTACCATTGAACCTATGCTGAGAGATGACTTGATAAATTAGTACTTCTCCAAATATGAATTTAGGTAACTTCTCTCGGATTTTTAGAGACCAGGCAAAATAGCTTACCTGAAAACTCCAAAATAGCCTTCCGGGAAGAATTTTCATTTCAAACTTGCAATAGCTATGATGCCAGTGATGAGCAAAATGGGTTGCCCTTGTTTTATACTACCTCTTTGATTTATTTCATGATTTTTGGAGATCTCTAGGTGGTCCAATTTGAATCTCCATATTTAATAAGTTCAGTCTGTTTCGTTTCGGTCTCAGCAACACGTTCTTCCTTTAAATCTTGAGAAACTCATCCAAAACTCTCAGATTAGTTGTTGTTGATGTTTTGTGCGGAATTTCTGCAAAGTTTTGCGGAATTTCCAAAGGTTTTTGCGGAGTATGCGAAGATTTTTGTGGATTCTTTGAAATTTTCTATTTTCTAGGAGAGTTGTGGAAACTCCGTAACTTTTTCCGGAAAACTCCGTAAAATTATTCGGAATCTCTGTAGCCACCATTTTTCCTTGTCAAAATTGCCTAACACTGTAGTGTGCTGTCCGTTTTTCGAGCCACGTGCCCGTTTTCCGTCGCCTGCATGCCGTGACGGCGCCCAAGCCGTCCGCCCCCTGCCCACAAAACTTTCGAGCTTCCTCCTCCTGTTTTCTCTCTACCTCACTCTCGTTCTTTTCCCATGCCGTTGTTCCTCCTCCTACTTGACTGCGCCGTCACCCCAGGCAGGAGCTGGCCGGCCAAGCCTTGGCCATGCCAGGGTCAAGCTCCCCCTTCTCCATGTCGACCTCCCCCACACAAGAATTAGCCTGCAGTAAGCTATTCTTCGGGTTCTTCTTCCTCAACTCTGGTGAAGCAAGTCCAAGCCATATCTCCTCCATCACCGCTCTACTCCAACTTGCGACTCTCTAAATCGTCCTTCCTCATCCTTGGTGAGGTTTCCCTATGGTTTCTCCCTCCTCTCTCCTTCATTGGAAGCTCCTCCATTAACCTCCATGGAAGCTTATCTCCATTGATGTTGCATATCGTCCAAACCTCCGTGCATGTCGTTGCTATGATCTAAAACTGAATCTCCATCAAGCTCTAGGATCAAACCCCACTGCAATCAGTCGCCGGAATCACCAGCAATGCCATTTTCGGAAACTTGACAAGTTATTTACAGTTTGCCATTAACGGAAAACAAGAATATTATCTTGTTTTGTTGAGGATTTAAATGTTCTATCATGTATTAGATGCTTTGAATTGGTGTACTTGTATGATAAAAATAGTTGACATTCTTCTATGCACTCATAATATTCTAAGATTTGCATTGCTATGTATGAGATGTTAAAAACATGACTAATCTAATACTCTAAATATTAAGAAAAAATTCACTAGTTTCGTTATGATGTTTAGTACCGGTTAAAATATGTTTGCTGTGAAGATTATTACTTTAATCTCTAGTTTAACTAAATATATGCTTATCTTGTTGTTTGCATAGTTAATTCTCTATTAGTCTAAAAAATTATGAAACCAACTTTGCTAGTTTCTATATGACATGTATCATTTAGTAGAAGTATTTGTTTGTATGAATCATGTGTAGATTGGTACAGTTGTAGCTATGTTTGCTTAAACCTAGTTAATTAGTAAAATGCATAATAAGTACATATGTGTTCCAAAATTAAGAATCTAGTTTTGTTAGCCTTGGTGGACTCTTATATATTGTATAACATGGGTAACACTCATGAAGTAGTCATGAATTCATATAGTTTGAAATTTTCTAAATAAATGTGCTATGACTTTGTCATTAGAAACCTCCATGTTATAAACTACTAGAATAATAATGCTTGCCTTAGTAAGTGTAACAAGATTAAATAGCTTCTTGTTAGAAAGTTATATTTTTACTTCTATTTCAGATGTGATGCTACATCTTGTCATTAATTCTTGAATTGTCTAATGTTGGCTAACTAGTGTTACTAGCTAGCTTACTTGAGCATTATCAATTATTTAATATTGATAACAATCAAGAAATACTCCAATTGATGCTTTATGTTGTGACAATTTAATTACATGATAGTTCATATGGCAACTAAAAAAGTAGCACAACTAGCGTTAATAACCTTCTTATACTACAACTTGTCTTGGAATATCATGTGCACATGTATGAGTTATGATCATGACGCTTTCTCTCTATGTTGTGCTTGTGTGTCCTACTTCTAACCTTTGATTGCTTTCTTGATAACCTCTAACCATACTAGCCTTTACTCTTCATGAGTCATTGCATCTCACATGTATATACACTCATGTCATCCTTTCTATTTCATGCATTCATTTAATTTCGTAGAGGATGATGTTCCGGAGTGTTGCATTCTAAATTTGAAAGCTATTACTTATTAATGGTTGTGTATGGGCTTAGCTCTATTTAGACATATGCAATGTGTAGAACCTACTTGACATGTCAACTCTTGGAATTAGCTCAACTTATTTAGAGAAAGTATGGATGCTAGAAATGTCGATATATTTGCTTAGTCATGCTTAGTTCTTGGTAGAAGTTGAGGGGTGGCAATGTCACCACTACTCGCGAGAATTTGGATGTTTGCTTAATTATACTTGAGTAGTTGAGAAAGCATAAAAGATGCGCAACATGAATGATGATTTGAGACTTGAGCAAGTGTATTAGGGCCATGTTGAAAGTGGAATCCAAGTGGCATAGGCTTGCTTGAGTTGGTTAAGACCCGGTCATTATTGCTGTGATACTTGAGCACTATTCCGTACAAACCACATACTTAATATGGGAATTTTAAGCCAAGTAGCATAAGTCGCACCTTGCCTTGACCGGATTCGGCGCGGGATGTGATGAGGTGTGATCGGCCATGTCCGGTGCGTCTATACATTTCTGGCCGTTCGTTCATAGCCGGGTGTGGGTATGTGAATGGTCGGGGGGTATGAATCAACACTTATCCTAGGCCAAGGGTATGGTCATTGGTCTTGCGCCTCGTGTGGGAAAAGTTGTACACCCCTGTAGGGTTATAATCTATTGCAATAGCTGCGCTCCCGGTCAAAGAGCACGCTCATGTACTTGGATTTTAACACAGAGTTTCGTGAAGAGCTTATGGAAGATTGGGCTCATGACTACATGATCAATTTACTACTTATGCAATTGTATTGGTGCTTGATAGAGAAAGTAGATGTCATGTCTTTTGCTTATTCACTTGATAAATTATGCTCATATTTTTTTATGGTCTAATGTTAAAACTTGACAAGCCTCATGCATCCACCAAATGTATAGTATTATGGATAAGTCCTACAAATACGCAATGTACTTACGGTGCTGCCGTTAAGTTGTTTTGCAAGTTTCCTTCTTGTGAGCGATTGCCACGTTCATTCTAATCTTGTGCAAGTGGTGTCTTATGGGCAAGGACATCATTGTTGCACATTATATACTTTATATCTCCGCTGCGTTTTAACTCTCAATCTAAGAAAAACATGTTAGGATAGCTACTTAGATCTACGCTAAATCTAAGTTTGTTAAGAACATCACTTTAATTGGTGAAACTCTCATGTTCTAGTTGCTTATTGTAATTATAATTTATGAATTTTTGTAAGATGATCAAAACTTGTAAACAAGGTTTAAAAATTTGCTCTCATATATATCCTTGTGATGGTTGCCATAATGTAAAAACGGTACGCGGGTTGTTCCCACTACGCCAGAAACGATTTGTGATGGCACCTTAATTTTTGAGTGCTGGCGGGCATGAATGCCACCCACCAGCACAAAAGGTGTAGTGGCCAGCCCGTTAAGACCCGTCACCACAAATGCATTTATGTTGGCGGATGACATAACCATCCGCCAGCACAAATGGATGCATTTGTATCCTAGGCGATGCTCGAGGCACATACCGGGGTCTACCGCGATTATTTCGAGTAAGTCGGATCGATCAATGGATGATAATCCGGTTTAGTTGAGATAATTTGGGTGGTTCCTTGCACAAAGTATCTCCACAATCACGCAGTACCTCTCTTTTGGCACAGCCTGGATTGAAGAAATCCACTTCTACGTTGAATCAATGGGATCTGCTTTCAAAGGTGACGTTTTGACTTGGAAATTTGAACAATTCAAACATATACTCCATGTCATTTTAATGTACGATTGAGAATGCTAAATTTGATGAGAGTGTTTGTCAAGATCAAGTGGGTTCATTTTTCATTTGTATGTTTCTATTGTTCTAGTTCTACTTATTGCCATGTGGCCTTTTTGTTTATTTATGAGAAGTCAGAAGCTTATAGCTCCTGTGCCCAAATTACTAAGATGGATAGCTGTCCATAGAGATGAAAAATACGACAAAAACATAAGATGGTACGATGCTCGCTAGGCACTGTAGCCGGACGGAAATATAACTGAGAATGTCAGGATCTGCATGAAAAGCTAATTCAAATCCCCATGGTGATGAACTAGGGACATGATCTGCGTTTGTGTGTTGCTTTGCTCTTCTCTTTCAGAGGGATCAGGATCTGTTGAGGATTCTTAAGCCACTAATTATGGTTGCAACTTTTTTTTTGTTTTCAATCTTTTTTGCTTGTGCTGTAGTACATGAGTGATGAGATTTCTGTGACCGTAATTTTCAGGGAAAAAAAAATCTAGACTGCTCTTGGTCCAGGAGAAAGCATCATGCTGATGAATTATCACTTGTTTGATACTGTCATACTGATCATCGCGCGTCGGGTTAGAACGAGCCCAGGTGTTTGAAAAGATGATGATTATCAACACCTCTAACTGATCATATAACGTGACTGATTCTGGGTCTGATTGTAAGTTGTGATAGTGTACAACTTCCGAAAGTTGTGTGCAGGCAAAAATGAAACACTCCAAGCGCCCAATGGAAATGACGGGGAGAACGATGCGGCGGTTGTTGGCTGGCGCCGCCGCCTCGCCTTCCCCCGCCGTGTCCGCGATCACCACCCGGCGCCCCCCGTGCTCGGCTTCCTCTACAACCTGCCTGGGCCACCCTTCTTAGTATGGGGCGATGTTGCCCCAATCTCCTCGCTGCGAGGCTCATGCATTTTCCGTGACAACAGTTTGGATATACGCGGCCATGTCATGAGTTCAGCAGCTACCATGGGGAAGCCGTGATCATGCCAGAAGAAGCTTGCGGGCTTGGCTTTGCTGGGATTGAAGACTGCGGTCTTCATTTGTGCCATGGTAGTTATTATTGCTGAGAATAGAGACAGACGACAGATGCATACTGAAGAAATGCTGAAGATGTAAATTATTATTAGCTGCTCCACTGATTTGTGTAATTTTTTTTGCAAAAAAACATTACATGTGATTCCACGGTCTTATTCAACTCAGAGAATGATAAATCTGTTCTTCTGCTGCTCATTTGTAGTGTATGTAGAATCTGAAATACTAATTTTTCATTGTGCCATGGAAGGCCCATACCTCGGAGGTGTTCGATGGATTGCTTGCACCACGAGGGCAGGAATGGGAATGCCTCAACCAGAGGTTCCTCCTTGCGTGTCCATCTATTACAAGTGAAAACAAAAACTTTCACCTAGTATCAATATTTCCATTGTTTTCCTTGCGTCCCAATCTCCCACCTACTACAAGTGAACGCCCGCTAGGATGTTTGATAAATGATAATGACAATGAGCACTCTTTCTTCACTAGTACAGCATGTCAGTATGTTCCTGAAATGCCTAAATGTATACAAAAGTCGACAGAGGCGCAGTAGCTAAACTTTTGAAGCAGGCAGTCTCTAATGACATAGTTGTTCCCTTAATTATATGATTTTTGCAACAAACAAGCAATATACTCCTTTCCTTGGTTCTAGCCAATTCGGCAAATAGTAAATTCTTCTTATGTGATATACTAGTAGTTCTGAAACGATACATTAGGAGTTTAGGACAGAAGTCAGGGTGCCATGGTCATGCACCCTGGAGCTCATCAAGTGTGATTGTACTGAAATCTCTAGGGAAGAAGCTAGAACGATGACGATGCCTGATACACCTCCTGCATTGTTGGCCTTGCCTGTGGAGAAGCTCCCAGACAAGAAAATGCCACCTTCACAAGGAGAACTATGCCTTCCTCTTCTATTGTGGTTGGTGGTGAAGATCGTAGGTCCAGGATTTCCTTAAGACCGCCCCCCCCCCCCCCAC